>NC_062263.1:17602158-17911991 GCF_916048215.2 Malus sylvestris
GTGTCATGTAACATCCATTTTCTTCGCATATCCTTGTAGTACTCATCGCTACGGACGCGTGGGTGCAAACGGAATGTAATTTGGAGTTATAATGAAGAAGTTATCGGCGAGCAAAGATATGGGCGAAATGGTCATTTGACCATCATTTAGAAGGCTCAAGATTTTGCTAGAGCAGTCAGATGATGCAATGTGTATGGCTATGATGGAAGGAAATGAGAGATGGACGGAGGAGAGAAAGGATAAATGAGGGAAATGAGAGAGATAGACAAATGAGAGAAATGATAAAGGAGGGAAATGAGATAGATGGGCCAAGGAGAGAGATTGCCCAATCAGAAAAGAAAGCAAGGAGGGGAAATGAGGGAGAGAAAAACCACCCAATCCGGATCTTCCATTTGACCCGCGACCCAACCTGTTTGCTACAAACACCCCGACGTCTTTCACGATGTTTCTCTTACGAGTCACGGGGAATCACCACCACCAATCAACTCAACGTCCTTATATCTTCCATTCCCACCCAAACTTAACGGATATAGGTCACGATTTCACGACGAATAAATGTCACCTTCTCCGATAAGTTCATAGGGTAAACAGCGATGATCCACCATTTATGAAGCTAGTATAGTCAACCGCCACAATCAATCGACTTCCCTTGAGGTCAAAAACAAAGCCCATGCATTGGTTGGGGCGTCGGAATTCATTTGGATAACGAATTGAGAACCACCCATTTCTAGGGGTTCAACAATTCATGGTGGTTTTCAGGCCACTTCTCGGTCAAATTGGACTTCGGCCCAGGTATGAAAGTTGTTTCTCTTATTGAGATATACATTCCTATATATTTTGGGAATTTTTGGAGTTGTTGAATTTTCCAACAAGTCGGGGTTCCCAGCCGCTGCATGCAGCGACGTGTGACCTTCCGGGTCATTGCCTCGTGATGCCTCATGTGGCGGCGCGTGAGGAAACCCAAGGTTATTCCTTAGATTTTTCGACGTGTCGAATTCGAATTCGCTGTCTGTTTTCCCAAATTATAACGTTTCAGTAGAGTTTTACTAAATGGTCCCTAATTGTGATTAGGTGCATCCGTGGAAAGTGACTCCGTCCTCGCTAGCTCGCGCGGTTCCTGGGCAACAAAATATATGTGAGTGAACCCCTTCTTAACTTGCATGTTTTATAAAATATTAGGATTGCATTCATGAAAAGCATGATTTCATGATTTTACGTTTTATGCATTATTTATGATTTATCAAAATTATGTTTTACGAAAGTTATGAATTATTAGATTTTTGTATATGAAATTCTATGAATTATCAATATGATTTATTTTTCGAATTTACAAATATGATTTACTATGGATTTATGAAATGCGGTTTTGAGCTTTTGAGCTCCAGTGTTTTAATATGAGTTTTGAGATATGTTTTTTGTACTTATCTAGTGGGTTATCACATGACACATACAAACAACACGGGTATGATGTCTATGGCCATAGGACACAGTGGAAGAGTAGTGAGATATCTATGATATACCCCCAGCTTCACTGCTGAAAGTAGTGTCGGATAGCTTCACTAGCCACGACTAATGTCGATGTGTTTTGATGGACAGGTTATTCAGCTTTAGCTTCGGGTGATGTATAGGTTATTCAGCTTCACCTTCGGGTGATGGACAGGTTATACAGCTTCACCTTCGGGTGATAGACAGGTACTGCCTTCGAGCAACTATGATACCCCTAATTGAGTACCTCATTGAGGATATTTACAGAGGTTTTATAGATTTTCCTTCGGGCGGCTATTGTCACATCCTGGCCGGGGGCCCTCACCACATCCCGGGCTTAACTCCACCATAGTGCGATATTGTCCGCTTTGGGCCCCGACCACGCCCTCACGGTTTTGTTTCTGGGAACTCACATTCATACGAGAACTTCCCAGTGGGTCACCCATCATGAGATTTCTCTTATGCAAACTCGCTTAACTTCAGAGTTCCGACGGAACCCGAAACCAGTGAGCTCCCAAAGGCTTCATGCTAGGAAGAGGTGGGAATATACATATAAGGCTTACATGATCCATTCCCCTGGGCGATGTGGGATGTTACAATCCACCTTCTTAGGGGCCCGATGTCCTCGTAGGCAGACATCCGCCCAAGGATTGGCTCTGATACAACTTTGTCAGAGCACTTTGAAAAAGTGGTATGTGGTATCTGGAAAGCTGATGTTGCGTTTGAAGATTGCAGACAAGCTTTATCCAAGGAAATCTGGCTCTCGAAGTTCGGATAGCAATGCCTCTTCGGTTTTCGAACAAGCAATCCTGTCGGGGATCTAGCTTTCAAGATTCGGAGAACGGTGCCTCTTCGATTTTTGAGAAAGCAATCTTGTTGGGAGTCTAGCTCTTAAGATTTGGAGAGCGGTGCCTCTTCAATTTTTGAGCAAGTAATAATGCTATTCCTTTACCCTTCTTGGTCATAGCAATGTAGTGGGAGCTGCAAGCTTCACATGTTTTAACTTTGTCAGAGCGCTTTGAAAAAGTGGTCTGTGGTATCTGGAAAGCTGATGTTGCGTGTGAAGATTGCAGACAAGCTTTATCCAAGGAAATCTGGCTCTCAAAGTTCGAAGAGCGGTGCCTCTTCGGTTTTCGAACAAGCAATCCTGTCGGGGATCTGGCTCTCGAGATTCAGAGAACGGTGCCTCTTCGATTTTTGAGAAAGCAATCCTGTTGGGAATCTGACTCTTGAGATTCGGATAGCAGTGTCTCTTTGATTTTTTAGAAAGTAATCCTGTTGGAAGTCTAGCTCTCGAGATTCGGAGAGTGGTGCCTCTTCGATTTTTGAGCAAGCAATCTTGTTGGGAGTGTTTTCTCTAATGTGAGTAAAGGTTGGGCATTTTTGCCAGTCTGCCTTGCCATGAAGCACGGAGGTTGACACACATTGGGACTTTCTAGTTATCATGCCTTCTTAACACAACATATGGCACACATCCTTCTTATCCCCTACTGGTCTTTTTACCGTTGGAGACTCTGTGTTGAAGAATGATATAACAGTTGCGGTGGTGGCCAGGAACCTTTTCACTCCCAAAGATAACAGACTACTTTCTAAACGGTCTGATGAGTTGGCTGTTAAGGATTCTCTGGCTCTCAGTGTTCAGTGTGCAGGTTCTGTGTCTAATATGGCCCAACGCCTATTTGCTCGAACCCGCCAAGTTGAATCATTGGCGCCTGAAATGATAAGTCTCAAACAGGAGATCAGAGGGCTCAAGCATGAGAATAAACAGTTGCACATGCTCGCACATGACTATGCTATAAACATGAAGAGGAAGCTCAACCAGCGGCAGGAATCTGATGGTCAGATTTTACTTGATCATCAGAGATTTGTGGGTTTGTTCCAAAGGCATTTATTGCCTTCGTCTTATTGGGAGACGTGGGCGTAGCAGAAGATATTCTTACCAAATCCAAGGTTGCAATTGTAGGAAATAAAAAATCATAATGAGTGTTGTGAATTGCGAAATATCATTGGTTTTGTCGATCCTATCGACAGTTGTCAACGATTCCTTGACCATACCCCTACTTCTATTTCTTTTGGCTAGGAAAATGTTAGTTTTGTTTGAGATGTTGTCTCATCCTATCATTATTCTTACACCCTTTGATAACGTCGATCAATTTTGATTCCTACTAAGATGTTCTATCGAACGTGTAGACGTACGTTGATGACGTATGTTCGAGTAACACTTAGGCATTTCAATGTTGGAACAACATGAAATGAACTGTCTTATCCACTACCTAGGGTCAACGGCTACCATCCTGGCTTGAAAACCTAATGATACCCCTCCATGGAGACCTTGGTAATGATTCGATGTTTGTCGACCATCACACTCAGTGTATTATCCATCAGTCAGTGAAGACTATACCTTGAACCATTTAGTCAAATTCTTCATTCTCGAATTTTCCAGACTCGCTGACTTTTGTTCTACATCAGCTCTGTTCGTCATCTCAGTTTCACCTCCTAGTATTAAGAGACATCTTAGTCAATCTTGGATTATCCTACTGTTTTTTCACATCACCTTTGAATTAGACAGACTATTCAGGATGATCACTCAAACGTTGAGATTTTTAGTTGAGATCCTCAGTCCCTGAGTCACCCAATCAACATCCTATCTAGCGAATCTTCACTATTGGTGATTTAATGTTTCTAGGGTCACTGTTGTAACAAATTTTTGTGAATCTTGATTCGAGGGAATATCTAAATTTCCATTCGTCAATTTTCATTAAACTATTGTTCAACCTTGCAAAATTCTTAGACATATTTCCACTAGAAACGAGCTAAGTCTCTTATGATGGTGATTGATAGAGTACCAATGCTTACGAATGGACCATCGTGTACCACCCTAATTGTGCAAGCGTAGTTGCTAAGCATCGCAGTAGAAAGACACATCGATACCTGAATATTCTTCCATCAGTCCTATTTCCACCTTAAGCGGCATTCTCGAATACTGTTCAGACATTGTTTCTTGATAATTAGGAAACCGAGTTAGCCAATTCCCAAGTTCAACTATTTCCTAATTTGTTATTACCTAATCATGTTAGGTACTTATATGTACTCAAGCATTAGAGTTGTGTAATCATATCCAAATATCTTGTACTTTAGATTTAATAAACTTCTTTTGACCCTCTAATTCTTGAGTGTTCTCTTAGCCTTCTTGACATGGTTTCTCGCTAAATCCGTGAGGAATTCACAATGGATCAATTCGGCAAATACGTGCGCCCAATTTCATATCGATGCTAGTAGGAACAATTAGAGCGTAATCTTCTCATGAGCTTACCAGACTTACCAAGAACAGTTTCAAGTGGTCTTGAGGATTGAGCACTTGTTCAGTATGGATTTGGTGAATGTAGAAATGTAGTTTATGAGCTTGGCGATTGTGGCCTAAATTTCTATGTGGGGCTAGTTTCAGTGAATGGTTTGAAACGGCAACCATTATTCAAAGGAAGTGGTTAGATTTATGGTTTTTCTAACATAGGTTTCGAATCTTATACCTTCGATCTAGATGGCGACTGTAGTGATGAGTCTTGAAAGAAATGTTTTATGACATGTGTTTATCTATATGCATCTTTCAACTACTCCAATCCAGAGCCTTACTGTTCAGATGTAGGTGGACGTCGAAGCACTTTAAGTAGCTCTGATTAATGCGCTTTAAGGCAGTGCAGTAACACGATCGAGGTATGAATCGGACAATCTAGGCACATTTTCACATTAAGGAGCAAAATGGTAATTGTGGCACCCTCGGGAAACTTCTCATTTGCACACCGAGACAACGATGAGTTATCGACATTACAGGGTGTAAACTATAATATCGATGGCTAAATTATGGGTTTGCCAAGCAAGTGGGCAAGTCGGCCCGTCTATGGCAGCAGTTATTAGTTAGCTATGATTAGGACTTGTCACAGCTCGTTCCGAAATACTTTTATCGAAGGTGTGAAAAGACTAGAATGCCCTTGGGCGTTGAGATGAGTCGTATGTGACATGATTTTAGAAGTGGACCAATATCATTATTTTCCTAAGTTTTTGGGGCCAATGAGAACTAAACCTTGGTTAGTTGTGATTGGTGTGTAGATTGGACCACACACACATATCCACATTACTTTATCTCTCGCTTCCCTCCCGTGTTCTCTCTCTATCTCTTGGACTCATTCTTTCTTCCCTATTCTCCGTACGGACAACCTTGAACCAAGCCAAATCTTCGTAGATCGAGGAAGAAAATGGTACCATTGTGTTCGTGAGGACCACACGAGTTCAAAGGTACCCATTTTAGGTAAGAACTCGTTTGATATCACGTTGAAAACTCAAGCTCCGAGTTGTGCATTATTCATGAACTTTTGAATGGTTATGTTTTAGGACAATCCAAGCTTACAACGAGCTCTAAGAGGTTTTCATGAAGCTCAGAGTGCTTCGTTAGCTCGATTTTGACGTCGGGATCACGAGGTTCGAAGGTGATCAATTTTGATGGGATTTTCCCAACGAATTTTCGAGGGATTTGAAGCTCCAAAAATGTATAATCTTCTTCCTTTCGAAATTTGTGACATTTTGGTGAAAATTTCGTGGAAAATGATGCAAAAATGAGCAAGAAAAAGGCAGTTGCAGGTCTGCCCAGAATCCGGCACCGGTGACACAATTCCGGTGTCTGTAGGTTGAAGGTGATGCGCGTGAGGGCGCATGAGGCCGTGCCGTCCCCGGCGCGTGAGGGTGTGTGAGCCATAGAAATTTTTTTCTAAAAATATCACGATGTTCGTGAGGTTGTGTAGATCACTGTGATATATTCATATACCCAAATTGAGCAATGTATGAGAAATTATTAGCTAGTTTTGTCTATGTGCTTTAAAATAACGTTTTTATAGTTAATTCGCATATAGGTGAGGCCTATCTCGAGGACGGGTGTATCCACAGGCGACTCGGGGGTTACGACCCATCGACATACCAGTGAGTGGGCTTTTGTTTTCAGTATATATTTATATACTTGATATATTTCCCAGAAATGCATTTTAAGGAAGGTATGCTTTGAAATAATATGTCAAATGCTTTTATATTCTGAATATGCATTTCATGGTTGCATATATATATATATATATGTGGTGCTATGGAGGCACAGGTAAGTTCAAGTAAGTTATGTTTGACTATGTGAATCATCGATGATGTGATATGTGATTGAATGATGTTGAGCTCATAAAACTGCACCTAGGGTGATTGTGATTTAGCCAGAGATATGAAGTACAGGATCAAACTTAAGTGCACAGTCTTGTCGTACAGACCTTATTTATGGTTTCGACTCGTAGGTGACTAGCAATTTATCGCCCGGCTATTATGAGAGAGTAAAATTGAGCATAATTATATTACACCCAATCTTGTCGTACAGACCTTTATAGGGGTTCCGACTTATGTGCAGTATATTGCCGTATAGGTCATTGTAGTGACTCCGGCTAGATTGATATTGAACTATGAATTCAGCCGTACAGACTACCACAGGGGTTCCGGCTAACATATCATATTTCTATGAATTTATTTTTACCTGAATTGCTTACTTTGTTATATATTGACATGGCATATATGTTTGATTATGATTATGTGAAGCATGAATTGAATTGATATAAATTCAGATATATGTATATATATTATGCATATGCTTATATTCTGATTCTGGGAAAAATTATACATGTGTTACAGCGAGGGGTTTGTATATTGATAAAAGAAAATAGTTTTGTAAAACATTTGTTTTTGCCCACTCACGTTTTCTGTTTTGCACCCCTCCAGGTTTTAAGTAAGCTTGTTGTTGATGGCTTAAGGACGTCGGTAGTTCTAACTTATCCAAATAATAGTAGGACATTCCTGGTACTGTATAACTAGTACTTGTCCTACTGGACTGCACCTAGACTATTATGCTCTGATTAGGAGTGTTTATTGTTGTAACTAACTTCTATCACTTTCTGTTTAGTAGTGCACTCTAGTAATTTGGTTTTTAATTATTCATATATCTCTTATTTTTATTGCTTCCGCACTATGCACATGGTTACGTCACTTTCACGTGACGGCTAGCATGCCTTGATCTCAGTCGGTGTGTTTCAGTTTAGTATCAGAGCCTAGGTTTAGCAGTCTTGTATAATTCTTGAATGTTCTAATCCTTGTGATGTCTTATGTCAAAACTATACCACCTCATAGAGAGCCCCATCAATCAGCTGAATCTAATTTCCCTGATATTGCTCAATTAGGGGAAGCTATAGTTTCTGCCATTCAGTCAGCATTCCGTACACCCTAGAGAACACCTCTTAAGACAGTTCATAATCTGAAGTTGACTTACTTCATGGGTAATGAAGGTCATGAGGAGGCAGAAAAATGGCTGTATTATGTGGAGAATACCTTTCATGTGATGCAGAGTCAGGGGAATGTTTCTTCTGATTGGTGGGTCGAGACGACTACCTAGTTTTTGGGAGAACAGCCTGCATCCTAGTGGAGACAGGAATCTTACCAGATGACCCTATAAGAGATTGTAGACTGGGAAGTGTTTAAGGAACGGTTTCAGAAAAGGTTCATTATTCTTGCATATATCGATCTTAAGAAACAAAAGTTTACTCATCTGAGGCAAGGAAAGATGTTCACTATTGAGTATTACAAGATGTTTACGGATTTGTTGAGATATGATTCGGAGGTTGCTGCTAATCCAGTAGAGATGCTTCCTCATTTCAGTTTGGGTACTAAGAAAAAATGGTGTTCCATAGCGACGTCGACTCACTATGCCTCTTACCAGGAGTTCTATGAGATTCTACTGAGGATTGAGGCATCCGAGAACATGCCTAGTGAAAGTGAAGATGAGGAAGGAAAGAATGGGGGCCAGAAACGAGATGACAAAGGAAAAGGGCAAGCATTTCAAGGACCTACAAGACCTAGAACTTTAAGAGGAGTAGTGACAGTTCCAGCTCTTCTAGCAGAGGATTTATTACTAATATGAAGAGGAAAGGTGGTAGATTCATTAGAGGTTCGAGGTTCCAGAGACAGAGATATTTTGGTGGTTCAGGTGGATCTGGTGCTCCCTTATGCCGCAGGTGTAATAATCAGCATTTTGGGGAGTGTATGAGAGGCAGCAATGAATGTTTTACTTATGGACAGATGGGTCATAGGGTTGCTCAATGCCCTTAAAGTCAGCAGAGACCCCAGCAGCCTTCCTTCCCACTACCTGCATCTACCCAACACGTTTCAGGATCTGGTGGTTATACTCAGACTGGACGAGGAGGTGCCTACCACCACCAAGGTGACGCCGCTCCCTACACCTCAGGACAGCAGCAGTACTCTCAGGATCCTCAGTATCAGAGTGGGTATCCTCAGTATCAGGGAGGATCTATATCTTATTAGCCACATTCAGCCTGTGGATCTCAGTGGTACCAATGGGGACAGCCCCAGCAGGGAGATATTACTGCTAGTAGTGCAGGATATTCGAAGCAGTTGGGTCAGCAGAGACAGGGACGTGGTATTCATGCCACCAGAGGTCGCGGTGGACGACAGTAGAATCAATGATGTATCCACAACATGTCATTGCAAGATGCCCAGAATATTCCAGATTTAATCATGGGTACGTTAAATATTCTTGGTCATTTTGCTAGAGTGTTGATTGATTGTGGTGTTACACATTTTGTTATTTCTCATACATTTGCTCAAGTGACACAACCTTATCCTACACCTCTAGGATATAATTTAGAATTTTCTATGCTTCGAAGGGATAAATGTTTTATGGATCGGGTATATCCAGGATGTCCAGTGGTAGTAAAGGACGTTATTATGCCGGCTAATCTTATGCCGTTGGATATTATAGATTTTGATGTGATTTTGGGCACTGATTGGTTGCACTATAATTGTGCCAAGATAGATTATTATGGGAAGACAGTCACATTTCATTGTCCTGGATTACCTGAAGTTACATTTGTAGGAGAGCCTAGTGGGGTGAGGCATGGTATTATTTCAGCCATGAAAGCAAAGAGATTGTTGTCGAAAGGTTGTCAAGGATATTTGGCTTATGTGGTGTTGAATGATGATGCTCTTAGTAGTGTGGAGGATGTTCGGGTGGTTAGATATTTTCCGGATGTATTCCCTGAGGATTTGCCTGGATTGCCACCAAATAGAGAGGTGGAGTTTGTTATTGATCTGCTTCCAGGTACGAATCTCATATCCTTAACTCCTTATAGAATGGCTCCTACTAAATTAAAGGAATTGAAAGTGCAATTACAAGTGTTAGTGGATAAAGGTTTTATTCAAACGAGTACTTCACCTTAGGGAGCTCCAACTTTATTTGTGAGGAAGAAAGATGGAACTTTGAGGCTGTGCATTAATTACAGGCAATTGAATCGAGTAACCATTAAGAACCGTTATCCATTGCCTCATATAGATGATTTATTTGATCAACTCAGAGGTGCCTGCATATTTTCTAAGATTGACTTGAGGTCAGGATACTATCAGTTGAAGATTAAAAGTGAAGATGTCCCTAAAACCGCATTTAGGACTCAATATGGTCATTATGAGTTTCTTGTGATGCCATTCAGGTTAACTAATGCACCATCAGCTTTTATGGACTTGATGAATCGAGTATTCCAGCCATATTTGGACAGGTTTGTTATTGTCTTCATTGACGATATTCTGGTATGCTCTAAGTCTAAGGCTGAACATGTTAGACATTTGAAGTTGGTGCTGAGATGTTTGAGGGAACACCAACTGTATGCTAAGTTTAGCAAATGTGAATTTTGGTTGAATCAAGTGGCATTTTTGGGACATGTCGTTTCTTCTCAAGGCATTCAAATGGATTCTCAGAAAGTGGCAGCTGTAGAGAATTGGGAGCAACCTCGAACTGTTATCGAGGTACGGAGTCTTCTTGGCCTAGTAGGCTATTATAGATGGTTCGTTAAGAATTTTTCAGTGATTGCTCTGCCATTGACGAGGTTGACTAAAAAAGATGTTAAGTTTGAGTGGGATAATAAATGTGAGCAAAGTTTCCAACAGTCGAAGTACTACCTCACTCATGCACTGATTCTAGCACTTCCATATGATAGCGGTAATTACGAGGTTTATAGTAATGCTTCTCTGAATGGTTTGGGTTGTGTATTAATGTAACATGGTAGGGTGATTGCTTATGCTTCAAGACAATTGAAACCTTATAAGAAGAATTACCCTACACATGATTTGGAATTAGCAACTATCATTTTTGCTTTGAAGATTTGGAGACATTATCTTTATGGTGAGAAATGTAAGATCTTCACAGATCATAAGAGTTTCCAGTATCTGTTTACTCAGAGAGACCTTAATCTTCGTCAGCGGAGGTGGATTGAATTACTTAGTGACTATGATTGCACGATTGAGTATCATCCTGGTCATGCAAATGCAGTGGCAGATGTACTTAGTAGAAAGACTCTTGCTAGACTTAATGCCATCTATGATTGTCATGTTCCTCTCCTAGCAGATTTAAGGTCCATTGGAGTGGAGCTAGGAGTGGAAGATCGAGAAGAAGCCGTGCTTGCTAATTTTCAGGTTAGGCCAGTTTTAATTGATCGTGTGCTTGAGGTTTAGATGAATGATGAAGAGACCCAGGAAATAATTCAAGCAAGAAATCAAGGCAAAAAGAAAGATTTTGAGATTCGAGAAACTGATGGCATGCTTATGCAGGAAAGCAGGATGTATGTACCGAATAATGTAGAATTAAAGAAAGAAATTTTGGATGAAGCACATATTTCGGCATATGCAATACATCAATGAGGCACTAAGATGTATCATACTATTAGACCATTTTATTATTGACCGGGTATGAAAAGAGAAATTGCCGAATATGTGAGTAGGTGTGCCATTTGCCAATAGGTTAAAACCGAAAGGAAGAAGCTGTTTGGGTTGATGCAGCCACTTCCCGTTCCACAGTGGAAATGGGAAAATATTACTATGGATTTTGTGTACAAGCTCCCTTGTACACATAATGGTTATGATGACATTTGGGTGGTACTTGATCGGCTTATGAAGTCAGCACATTTTATTCCAGTGAGGGAGAAGTATTCGTTAAGCCGATTAGCTAAGTTATTTATATCGCAAATTGTGAAGTATCATGGTGTGCCAGTTAATATCATCTCGGATTGGGACGAGATTGCTTTATAGTACGACATATCATCCTCAGACAGATGGACAATCTGAGAGGACTATCTAGACATTAGAAGATATGTTGAGATCTTCAGTGCTGCAGTTTGGAAATAGTTGGCATGATTGTTTGGATTTGATGGAGTTCGCCTACAACAACAGTTATCATTCAAGTATTGGTATGGCGCCATTTGAGGCACTTTATGAGAAATCTTGTCGTAAGCCTCTATGTTGGTTAGAGGTTGGCGAAAAAGTTTTAGTAGGCCCTGAGATTGTGGATGTGATTACGCAAAATGTTCAGGTAATTAAGTGTAACCTGAAAGTGGCCCAAGATCGACAAAAAAGCTTAGCAGACAAGCATGCTACTGATTGGAAATATGATGTAGGTGATTGGGTATTTTTGAAGCTATCACCTTGGAAAGGTGCAGTACGATTTGGAAAGAAAGGGAAGTTGAGTCCTAAGTTCATTGGACCATATATGATCACCAAGCGAGTCGGTGTGGTTGCTTACAGGCTTGAGTTGCCTCCAGAGTTATCCAAGGTGCACGATGTATTTCATGTTTCGATGCTTCGACATTATGTTTCAGATCCTTCACATGTGATTCCTCCTCAACCTTTGGAAATCAATTCAGACTTGACTTATGATGAGGAGTCAGTGACTCTGTTGGATTGGAAGGACAAGGAACTGAGGAACAAGACCGTGCACTTGGTGAAAGTATTATGGAGAAATCATTCAGTGGAAGAAGCTACTTGGGAGACAGATGATCGAATGAGAGAAATGTATCCACGATTGTTTTATGATTATTAGTGGATGTAATTGTTATGTATAATTTCGAGGATGAAATTTTATAAGGTGGGGAGATTGTCACAGCCCGTTCCGAAATACTTTTATCAAAGGTGTGAAAAGACTAGAATGCCCTTGGGCGTTGAGATGAGTCGTATGTGACATGGTTTTAGAAGTGGACCAACATAATTATTTTCCTAAGTTTTTGGGGCCAATGAGAACTAAACCTTGGTTAGTTGTGGTTGGTGTGTAGATTGGACCACACACACACACACATCCACATTACTTTATCTCTCTCTTCCCTCCCGTGTTCTCTCTCTATCTCTCGAACTCACTCTCTCTTCCCTCTCCTCTGTACAGACAACCTTGAACCAAGCCAAATCTTCGCAGATCGAGGAAGAAAATGAACCAAGCCAAATCAGCCGTACAAACTACCATTGGGGTTCCGACTAACATATCATATTTCTATGAATTTATTTTTACCTGAATTGCTTACTCTGTTATATATTGGAATGACATATATGTTTGATTATGATTATGTGAAGCATGAATTGAATTGATATGAATTGTGTAAAAATAACTCCTATCTTTTTCTGTTTAGTAGTGCACTCTAGTAATTTGGTTTTTAATTATTTGTATATCTCTTATTTTTATTGCTTCCGCACTGTGCACAAGGCTACGTCACTTTCACATGACAGCCAGCATGCCTTGATCTCGGTCGGGGTGTGTCAACTCAACTTAAGACACACCCATTCTCAGAGTACGTGACATGACAAATGCTTGGGCAATGCCCATTTTCATTTTTGGTTTTAATTTTCAGTGCAAATATTTTAAACTACATTCTTTTACTTATATATGTATTTTTGCTATTTCAAATTTTGGGTGAGTTATTTCCAGTTTTGATTTTGAACTCAGTACAAGTATTTGAATCGTACGTTTTTATATATATCCATTTTTTACGTTATTTGATTATACACATATATTTTTGACCTTATGTTATTACATAATAATTTGTATTTTCAACTTTATATTTTTATACAAGTATATTACGATACTGTATTATTGAGGAAGAAGATATGAGCTTGGAGGCATGGAAAATGAATCATTGCAATCCGATCGCAACAGAATGATTCTCTTTTATGTAGCCGCTCTAACTTGATTTCTTCCTTGTGTGTGTGTATATATATATTTACATATTTACTCCCTACTTCGAGTATTTTACTTATAGCAAATTATTTTAAATTTTGGGGACGAAATTTTCTTAAGGGAGGTAGATTGTAACGACCTGTACCCGAATTTTACGATTTTATAAAATTTAAAGTGTGAATTTATGAAAATACCCTTTTAGGTAAAAAATCATTGACTTTTATTGACCGCCTTGTCATGTCATGTAAGATCTATTTTCTTAGCATATCCTTGTAGTATTCGTCGCTATGGACGCATGGGCGTAAGCAGAATGTAATTTAGAGTTAAAATGAAGAAGTTATCGGCAAGCAAAGATAGTGGGGAAATGGTCATTTAACCATCATCTAGAAGGCTCTAGATTTTGCTGGAGTAGTCAAATGATGCCACTTGTATGGCTATGATGGAAGGAAATGAGAGATAGACGGAGGAGAGAAAGGATAAATTAGGGAAATGAGAGAGATGGACGGAGGAGAGAGATTGCCTAATCAGAAAAGAAAGCAATGAAGGGAAATGAAGGAGAGAAAAACCACCCAATCCGGATCTTCCATTCGACCCACGACCCAACCCGTTTGCTACGAACACCCCGATGTCTTTCATGGCGTTTCTCCAACAAGTCACGGGGAATCACCACCACCAATTCCCACCTAAACTTAACGGTTGTGGGTCACGATTTCATGACGAACGAACGTCGTCTTCTCCGGCAAGTTCGTGGGGTGCACGGAGGTAATCTGCCATTTTTGAAGCTAGTACAGTCGACCACCACCATCAATCGACTTCCTTTGAGGTTAGGAACAAAGCCCTTGCATTGGTTGGGGCGTCAGCATTCGTAACGAATCGAGAACCACCTATTTCTAGGGTTCCGACGGTTCGTGGTGGTTTTCATGCCACTTCCTGGCTGAATTGGACTTCGGCCAGGTACGAAAGTTGTTCCTCTCATTGAGATCTACATTCCTATATATTTTGGGAATTTTTGGAGTTGTTGAATTTTCCAGCTAGTCAGGGTTACCGGTCGCCGCCTCGTGGCGACTCTTACGGCGGCACATGAGGAAACCAGATGGTATCCCTTAGTTTTTTCGATGTGCCAAATCCGAATTCGCTGTCCGTTTTTCCAAAGTCTAACGTTTTAGTAGAGTTTTACTAAATGGTCCCTAATTGTGGTTAGGTGCATCGGTGGAAATTGACTCCATCCTTGCTAGCTCGAGCAGTTCCTGGGCAACAAAATATTTGTGAGTGGACCCCTTCTTAACTTGCATGTTTTATAAAATATTAGGATTGCATTCACGAAAAGCATGATTTCATAATTTTACGTTTTATGTATTATTTATGATTTATTGAAATTATGTTTTACGAAAGGTTATGAATTATTAGATTTTCATATATGAAATTCTATAGATTATGAATATGATTTATTTTACAAATTTACAAATATGATTTACTATGGATTTATGAAATGCGGTTTTAAGCTTTTGAGCTCCAGTGTTTTAATACGAGTTTTGAGATACATTTTTGGTACTTATCTAGTGGGTTATCATACGACACATACAAACAACACGAGTATGACGTCTATGGCCATAGGAAATTGTGGAGGAGTAGTGTGATCTTTATGATATACCCACAGCTTCACTGCAGAAAGCAATGTCGGGCAGCTTCACTAGCCTCAGCTAGTGTTGGTGTGTATGTATGCTATTTTATTCAGCTTCACCTTGGGGTGATTAACATGTTATACAGTTTCACCTTCAGGTGATGGAAATGTTATACAACTTCACCTTCAGGTGATAGACAGGTTTTGCCTTCGGGCAACTATGATACCCCAAGTTGAGTACCTCACTGAGGATATTTACGAAGGTTTTACGAATTTACCTTTGGACAGCTATATTCATTTATGACCATGGTTTTATACGTACTGATTTTATGAACATTTTCATGGCATGTAGAGTTTTCACAAAACTTATTATATGTGTAGTACTATATATGTTTTCAAAACAGGGGGTTAATATGTTCATAAAAAATATTGGTTTTTTGTATTATTAGTATTATTATAAATTATGGTCCACTCACCTTTTTTGTTTTGCACCCCCTTAGGAGTTAGAGTCGAGGCACACAATCCCAATGTCGGGGCACTTTCGCTCAGGCATCTTGGAGTTTCCTTTGTGTATAACCCATTCCTCGATTCGTACCTTTCTATAATAAATCTTTCACATTATTCTTGGTTAGTTGTATGCTCTGAACACGGTTATGCATTAGTATATTTCTTTCTAATCACATATTTTAATTTGCATGCATGTTTAAAATGGTTTTGTCACCAGGGGGTGTCGGCCAGCACGTGCCTACCTTGATATTTGGGGTTATCGGGGTTGGGGCATGTCAGCAGGAGCACCACCGCCGCAAAGCATCACCAAGGTCGATGTCATGGCAATCCATGGTAGGAGCTAAACAGCTCATGGGCAGAAGGTTCAAGAGCACCACAGGCAAGATTCCCAAGTGCCAGCAAAGCATTGTAACAACAGCTGCCAACCAAGTAGGCTAGGAGGTCAAGGCCCAAATAGCGCAACATGTAATCCAAGTGCAAGCCCAGAACACTCCAGCCCACGACCATATGGGCCAAGCAGACCCGGCTTTGCACCTACGTACTCAATGTCTGCTACAATTCCACTACTCACGGAGAATCACAACCTTGTTAAACCTAGGGCTTCTATTTTGTTCTTTATTTATATTTAAATAATTATTTTTTCAAACCAGAAGATGAGCAGCAAGTTCTGATTTGTTTTGGTTGTGGTTTCTCTGCTCCTATTGTACATATATATACACATATATATATATACATATACACACACATAGCCCAGTACCATTGTATCAAATTTTTAGATTACATTTAACTAATTTTACATCATGTTGGAACCAAATTCGCGCACCGCCGTGAATGATGGTTGTGCATAATTCGAGCAAGCTGTAACATAGTAACCAACCACAAGCAAGCCTAAGACCAGGGAGGGATGTGTCTGCCAAAAACTCTCCGATGGTCAGCTTAGTGAATGATTTTAGACTCAAGTAGTAGGCAAGAGAATTCAAGTATTTAGATTTTGTTACCAGAGATGAACCTAAACAGGTGGTACAAATGTGATATGAAAATCATAATAAGAGTAACTTTCTAACTTTTAGTTTCTTGTAATTGAAAATTACTTTTCTTAAATGAAACCTAAATATTCTAAAATATGAACTTGAAATGGTTCACAATGTTGTCATTCATAAAACCAAACCTACTTGAACACATTTGACATTATAACATCTTCATCATCTTGACTTGTATCTTAATTTCTTTTTGTTCTTTTTAAATGAGGTTTTGTTCTCTACTTTTCTCTCTTTTTAAGGCTTGAGGCCACATTTAGATCATACTAGAAAATTGCCTGTGCGCTGCTGCAAGTTTTGAAACCGTAATGCATGACAAGCATGAATCATTTTGACAAAAAGAGACACAAATTGTTGATGAAATCACGTCTTAACAAATAATATTGAAACGATAGTAGCCTTAGAATGAGATTTAATGGTGCATAAAGTACAGACTGAAAGTTTAATTCCAACAAATACGTGTAATTATGAATCATCACGATCGAAAGACCCACAAAACCTACATCAAACCACCTAAAGGCAGAAGCAACATAATTGCATTTTCAATTACATTAATCTACAAAATGCACATCCCAACTTAGCCACTCCCAAAAAAGCATAAACTAACACAGATGATTCAGCACTGACATGCCCCAACCCGGATATTCCCAAATATCAGGGTAGGTACGTGTTGGCCAACACCCAAGGGTGACGAAGCCATTTTAAAAATGGATGCAAATTAAAATATGTGGTTAGAAAGAAATATAGTGTGAAAGAATTATTATAGAAAGATACGAACCGAGGAATAAGTCCTACACAGAGGAGGCTCGAAGATGCCTAAGCGGAAGTGCCCTAACGCCGGGATCGTGTGCCTCGAATCTAAATCCTGAGGGGGCGCAAAAACAGAAAAGGTGAGTGATCCAAAATTTATAATAATATTACTAATAATAGGAAAACCATTTTCTTTCTGAACATAGTAACTGTTTGAAAACATATATAATACTACATAATAGGTTTTTCTAAAAACTCTAGCATGCCATGGAAACCTTTGCAAAACATGTATGTGTAAAACCATGCTCAATGATGAGGCTATCTCCGCACGAAGGCAATTCCGTAAATCTCATCAACATTGTACTCACTAGGGGTATCATAGTGGCCCGAAGGCATAACCATCACCAAAGGTGAAGCTGTACGACAATGGGTTACACCAGTGAGGAAACATGGTAGGCCCCATCACTCAAAGGTGAAGCTGTACGACTCTGGGTTACACTGGAGAAGAAATATATACATCACATATCCTCAACTATGTCCTATGGCCATAGACATCTACATACCCGTGTTGTGTGGATGCGTTGTATGATATCCCGCTAGATAAGCACTGAAAACATATCTCAGAAACTCATATCAAATCTGAAGCTCACAAGCTCAAAGCCTCATTCCATAAATCCATGATAGCACATATTCATAAATTTGTAAAATAATACATATTCATAATCCATGGAATTTCATATAAGAAAATCCAATAATTCATAACCTTTCGTAAAACGTAAGTGCGATAAATCATAACTATCTCATAAACCGTAAGTATAGAAATCTAGAAAACAATATATAAAACATATTCAAATCATGAAGTGTAAAATGCATGCTAGGCTAATATTTTATAAAAATATGTAAGTTTAGAAGGGCTCCACTCACAGTATTCCATTGCCAAGGAGCTGCTCGAACTAGAAAGAATGGTGTTACTTCCCACCGATGCACCTAAACACAAATAGAGGTCATGTAATAAAACTATACCTAAACGATAGAATTTGGGAAAACAGACGGTGAATTCGGGTTCGACACGTTAAAAAACCTATGGAGGGACCTCAGGTTCCTCCCAACGCACTGCCACATGAGTCACCACGAGTCTATGGCCTAAAAGGCCACGCACCGCAACTAGCTAAAAAATTCAACAACTCCAAAAATTCCCAAATTTTACAGGAATGAAGATCTCAATGATAGAAACAACTTTCATACCTAGGCCGAAGTCCAATTTGGCTGGGAAGTCGCCTAAAAACCACCATGAACTGTTGGGAACCCTAGATTGTGTAGTTGTCGATTCGTCCTCTCCGATGTTCCGCCGTACCCAAACTTGGTTAAGGTTTGATCCTGGCTTCAAGAGGAGTCGAACAATGGTGGTGGTTGACAATGGTGGTTGCAGAAACGACGAATCGTCGCCGTGGTGTCCTCGAAGTCGTCAGCTTCGATATTCATGAATTAGGGCCAAATGTCTTCGATTTTGGGGTGGAATGGGTAGAAGGAAGGTCGTGGAGTATAGTGCAGGTGGTGGTGATGGTCAATTCGTTGGGAAAACGCCAGAATCGGCGTTGGGGTGTTCGTAAGAATCGGGTCGGATCGAAGGGAGGGTTCAGGTTTGTTGAGTTTCTCTTTCCCTCATTTCCCTTCTTACACTATTTTTTGATTGGTCACTCTCTCCTCTCCTCCTTCCCTGTTGGGCAACACCTCCCTCATTTCTTTCCTCTTATTTCCATCACAGCCATGCATGTGGCGTCATCTGACTGCTTCAGCAAATCTAGAGCCTTCTGGATGATGGTCAAATGACCATTTTGCCCTTATATTTACTCGCTTATAACTTCTTCGTTATAACTTCAAATTTGATTCGGCTTGCACCCACACGTTCATCGCAACGAATACTATGAGGATACACTATGAAAAAGGATCTTACTTGACATGACAAGGCGGTCAAACAAAATCAACGCATTTGCCTTGAAAGGCATTTCATAATTTCACATTTTAAAATTATAAAAACCGTAATTTTTGGGGACGAGTCATTACAAACACTATATGAAAATACAAAAGTTAACCACTATGGTAGAATATATTTAGCTTGCATTTAGATTGAATTTACTTTACATCAACATCCCATCCACAATCAAAGGGGCTAAATTAGAAGTTTGGCATAACAAAAAATGTAACCTCAAAAAAATATTGTTTTAACATAAGGAATTGAAGCAGCATGCAGTCTCAATTCATATAGCCTTATAAAAGCTTCTATCATTTCGTTGGCTTGGTTTTTGTTTAACATTGTAAAAATTTAAAAATGTACCAAAAAACACAACAAACACCATATAAATCAAAGAATGTAACAAAATTTAAGGCCCAATTGTCTAAAATTCGCAAAATCAATGTACCTCAAGAAGCCAAAGCCTATTGCTCCCTTCAACGATTCAAATTTCTAGACTTCACAAACATAACAAACATAATTAGGATATATCTTATACCAGTATCAACCAAACATATTGAATGAGTGAGTACACTAATTTAACTTTGCCCCTACTAATGTAATGCCCAGGTAAACCATCCAAGGACTTTGAAGATAGAGAAGCAAAACCAAAATCAACTATTTACACAGACCGCACACACCAAAAGCAACCATTTATCATGCTTAAGCACTAGATATTCACAAGCTAGTTTACAAAAGTAGGGGCTAGAGCATGAAAACCAACCAAACAAAGCATGAAAACCATGTAAAGCTCTCAATGCACCAAACAGAGTAAAATATCACAATACAAAAGTTTGAAAAACAATTTAGGCTCATAATAATTCAGTGTTCTATTTTGAAAAGAATTTAGGATCACAAAACAAAAGCTTTATAAAACTTAACTTTATAATGAATTATAAAACTTTTATTTTCTGATCATCAGTTCTAACCACAATAATTCCTTCATTAGTTCCACAACCCCCATACTCTCACAGACTAAGTAATCAATTAACTAAACCAATCAAAATTACCCTTAAAATTAAACTTAGTTTGACTACTTAATTAGCTTCATTTTTCTAACACAAACAGAAAAACAAAAGGTTATCTGGATCCAATTTCTAACTTTTTAATGCAAAAAAGGTAAGCCTACACAATTTGTAAAGGTATTAAAGGTTATAATGTATTAAAAAAGTTATAGCATTTTCAAGCAAGTTGAATGAATTAAGCATGCCATTTTCAAGCTTTTTTCTCTCCCAATAATTATTTAAAAAAAGAAAATGAAATCATGCTTCCATGTCCTTTGACATGTGATACTGAACCATCTCATGCCCACTGATTTTATGTTGCAGCTAAGATTATCACACTCTAATGGCCAAGACTGCAAGCAACCATCAAGTAACTATAACTCATAAATGGAACTATAACTCAAGAACTTCCCAGACCCCAAGCTATATGTAAATAAAGATGTATATGAGACTTGTTTATCAAATTATGAGCAGAAGAACAAGCAAATTTGGACCATCACATTTTTTAACTCTAACAATTATTCAACTGAAATACAACTTTGTAAAAATCACTTCACAATATCCTAATATTGTTACCTAAATATTACCAAAACACTTAAGCTTTTTCCAGCTAAAACACACATAAGAGCAGGGGAATTTGTAACTTCAAAACCAAATAGCAAAAAAATTTCAAAACTTTGAGCCATTCTTTCACAAGAAATAGCAAAAAAAAGTTCAAGCATTTCCCTAATTGGTGAACTATTTAATAAACCCTAAACCCAAACATAGAGTTGCAAAATATATGTCATCTTCTCTGTTCCAAATTTGTTTTTTTTAAAAAAAAAAAACCAAATTAATACCCATTCTACTTAAAAAAATCAGCAACAATCCAACATATTTCAATTTTGTAAAGTTCCATTATTAAATATGCAACAGATGATCAAGACTAGCTAAAATCCTATAACCACAACTAAAAAACAAAATAAAAATGAACCATGAAGGCTATTTGTTCAAGGACTCCAAAGATAGAGAATTAAACTAAAATGAAAGTAGCCTTCAGTTTTTTATTACTATCACAGAAATATAAACCAAAATCAAAATCAAAACCCAAATCAAAATCTAAATCACAGCAGCTATGATTATAGAGAATTAAACCTATATGAAGATAAAAATAAAAATAAAAAACAAAATCAAAATGAAAATCAAAACCAAAATGAAAATATAAATTGATGGGCTTTTATCACAAATGGTCCCTGGAATTGGCCCCATCAATCATGATGGTCCATAAAATTGAAAATCGATCAATGTAATCCCTGAATTTTAACCTCGCGAATCAATGTCGTCCTTCCATCAGTGTTCCTTCCAAATTAACTTTAAAAAGGGTCAAACAACCAATTTTTCATGGTAAAATGACCAAAATAACTCTATTACTTATAATTTGACTTATGACCTCTCTTTTCCCTTCTCCATCTTCACTTTTCTCTCCATTTTTTCATGGATTTAGTGCTAAACCTAAAATAAAAACAAAAAAAGTGGGAAATTTCAATTTTTTTAATATCTAGTAAAAAGGAATTCTAACTAAAACTAAAAGAATAAAATAATCAACAGATGAACTGGTCATTTCCAGCATAAATTGAAGATACAGCTTTAATGTCATTCTTTCATTATATTGGAAGACTTTTCTCTTTTGAGATCTTGACCAATTCATTTACAATCTTATCCATTTATTTTTTTCCCAAAGAAATTGGGTTAGCTCCAAAAGCTACTGCCAAAGTCCACCTTTGATCATTTCTCTTGTCAAAGAAATTAGGTACCATCACCTGCCAAAGTATTCATTTTCTTGTTTTTTATAGTGTGTGAAAAACTAAAAGTAATAAATGATAGTGTAACAATTGTTCTCTCCATAGAGCTATCAAATACAATTAAGAATGTGGAAGCGATGCTTTCGTTTTGAGCAAAGCTATTAGATACAATGGACCTGTAACAATGTAAAGTTGTGCAAAAAACCAACACACTTGAGCTAAAAAATTACTAGTGAAACAAAATCAGTTTAACATTTCCAAATTAATCTTAGTTACATAATTGCCAAATATCTTCACGTTTATATCAACAACAAAATACCAATCCAAGATACACATTGGGCACTTACAAAATACATCAAATCCACCAGTAAAAAGTACACATGTTAAACATAACTCAAATTTGCAAAACATCTATTTGAAATTCAAAATTAAACCATATGACAACAAAGTTTCCCATTGTGCTCCTCACATATTTGTAGACTATCAAAACCTCCATGGCCTTCCTCTATTGGGAGGTGACTTAAACCTCTTTTATCCTCTTGGTGAATTGCTTTTTGATATCTACCTATTTTAAGTCAACCACTCCATCTTAGATTCAAATAGTACAATTATTTTACCCTTAGAGAAATTATAAGCAAGGATGTTTACAAACCTTTTCCATTGTGAGTTATGCGGACAAGTAGTGATTGATTGAACTTGGGGTTGTGAAGTACTTGTTGCTTGCTTTTTCCTTTTGGGCTACACATTAAACAACATATAAAAAACTTGATATAACCTGATTGCTTACAAAAACTTTCACATGTGAACAAATTGTTAAAGATATAAAACAAAGGGCAATGCAATCATACCTTGTTCGCTTTTGGTTGATTAGTTGATCCTTCTTTTGGCTCATTTCCACAAATCTTCTTAGTATGGCTCTTTTTTCCACATTTAGTACAAGTAAATGGTTTGGTGTAGACCCATCTACTAAGTTTTATCCCTTCATTACTTGCCACTAGGGAAGGGACTTCAATAGGCTCATTGACCTTTTTTTTCTTAGGCCTTCTAGTTTGCTTCTTGTACACTGGAGGATTAATTGGAATGGGTTTAGATTACATGATTGACCTATTGATCTGGGGTAAGCATTGGAGTTATCATAGATGAGTAAGCCTTTAGATATGTTGCTTGCTTGTAGCAATCATCTACATACATATGTGGGTCTTGATGTTTTCTAGGAATACAAGTCATTGCATGTGCACATGGGATTCCACACAAATCCCATTTTTTTACAAGTGCATCTCCTGGTAGCTAAGTACACAGCAAACTCCATTCCGCTCATGATTCCAACTTGGTACTTCATATTCCCAACAAGAGTTGCAATGCAATACCCATCATATTGTTTAACTCGTCAATAATCTTCTGAATTCTTGGACTAACTTGTCATTTTCACTTCAATGCTGCCACTCTTATGTTTGCCATCCTAACCATCAAATCTTTCATTATCACTCTGAGCATAATCAATATAGGCTTGTCCCTAGCCTTAACAATAGCTTCATCGAAAGCCTCACACAAATTATTTAGTAGAATGTCACACTTAAATTCCTACTTAAAGTGTGACCTACTCCAATTGTTGGCAGGTTCGATATTCAACCACTTATATGCCTCCAAATCTTCATTTTTAAGCTTTTCCATTATTGCTTACGACCAAAGGATTGGTGTTAATCTTGCTGCATTCCATAAGGTCTGTTTCAATGCTAAGCCAATGTGTTTCTTCTTAAAATTATTGTACAAATATCTCACACAATGCCTATACTCTGTGTTGATGCACAAAATCTGGAGGATCTTGGACCAATGTAAATCCGGCCGTGAATCACAAAAACGCTCAAGAACACAAAGATGTATTGTGGTTCACCCCTAATGTTTGGGCTACGTCCACACTGATGTTGATATTGTTTCACTTTGAATGGTGAATGTACAAGAAGGCTAGAGGCAGTGTGCTCTTTAGCCTATTTTCTGTATTTGCCCTCTCTGAGATGTTTTCTCTCTTCCCATGGCCTAAACCTTGACCTCTCATAATGAGGAGAGTGATGAGTCCTTTTATAGAATAAGGGCTCTTCACTTATTACATATTTGCCCTTTCATTTATTACATAATTACATTTGAGTCCCACGATTATTTATACGAGGTCTAAATACGAAGGCTTTAAATATGGTATAAACAGTAGTCTCCTAAGTCTTCAGTCAAGAGAGTCTTTTGGCTGGAGACTTGAAATTTAGTCCATGTGTGGGTCGAAGTAACTAGATGTCGTTTAGAGCTGATACTCGATATGAAGTGGCGCTCAATGTGAAATGATGCTCAACTAGAAGTAGCACATGTTGCGATGCTACTCGGCTTGTGGCTTATGTTGCCTTGGTTGGCTCGGCTTGCGGCGTTGAATGTGAGGGAGTCCCTTTTATATAATAAGGGCTCGCTCCTCAATACATAAATGATGGGCTAGAGTTGATGCTCGCGGCGAGGCGGTTACTCAATAGGTGGCGATGCTCTCTAATGATGGTGAGGGAATCCCTTTTATAATAAGGGCTCGCTCCTCAATACATAAGTGATGGGTTAGGAGTGATGCTCGTGGCGAGGCGGTTGCTCAGTTGGCGGCGATGCTATCTAATGAAGGTGAGGGAGTCCCTTTTATAGAATAAGGGTTCGCTCCTCAATACATAAGTGATGGGCTAAGAGTTTCTCTCCAATGAAGGTGAGGGAGTCCCTTTTATAAAATAAGGGTTCGCTTCTCAATACATGAATAATGGGTGCTCTTTAATGAAAGTGAGGGAGTCCTTCTTATAGAATAAGGGTTCGCTTATTAGTACATAAATAATGGGCTAAGTCCCCCAAGTATTTTTCATGAGGCCCAGTTGCGGAAGCCCAATATATGGTACATAGTGTACTCTCCTAAGTCTTCAGTCAATAGAGTCTGTTGGCTGGAGACTTCAAATTCAATCCATGTATGGGCCGAAGTGGTAGTTGTTCGGAGGCGGTCTTTGTATACCATGCACTGAAGCTTTGTAGGTGAAGCTTTGAAAGTGAAGTTTTATAAGTAAGGCTTTGAAAGTGAAGCTTTGAAGCTGAAGCTTTTGTAAATGAAGCTTTGAAGTTGGAGCTTTGTAAATGAAGCTTTCAAAGCTGAAGCTTTGTAAATGAAGCTTTCGAATAGTTCTATAAATGAAGCTTTCGAAGCTAGAGCTCTGTAAATAAAGCTTTTATAGCTAATTGACATGAGTGATGCTCATGGATGTTGACATGCGTAATGCTTATGAATGTTGACATGAGTGATGTTCATGAATGCTTATGTATGATTGACATAAGTGATGCTCATGAATGTTTATGTATGATTGACATGAGTGATGCTCATGTATGATTTTTTGGAGGACGGGTTGTATTTTTTATCACTTGGTTGGTGATAATAACGGCAGGCTGCTAAATAATTTTGGAGTACTGGACGTACTTTTGATCACCTAGTTGGTGATAAAAGCAGCAGGCTGCCGAATAATTTTGGAGTACTGGACGTACTTTTGATCACCTAGTTGGTGATAATAGCGGCAAGCTGCCGAATAATTTTGGAGTACTGGACGTAATTTTGATCACCTGGTTGGTGATAATAGAGGGTGAACCTTAAGTGGAGGGATGACGGTTGGAGTTTGAAGTCATAGGGCCTGGCTCTTTTGGGCATATGGGCCTTCGCCCTCCATATAACATTCCAGCCCACTATTTTGGGCTTGCCGACATTTTGCCCTTTTTTTTTTTTGGCATGCTGCCTTATTTCTTTATTTTATTATTACCCTCTGGTGGGGTTATACAGATGTCTCCAAAAGATAAGAAAAGTAAATCACATCATTAAAAAAAAAGAAACTATTGGGACTTGGTAACAGCGGATTTATCCCATCACATCAACCTCAGTGGTCCAGCTGTTGGAGGAAACCTTCACGTGAAGGCAGGTCCTGTAAGCTGTCATCATTATTAGCACTCTTTGTGGTTGTTTTCCACGAGTGCAAATGGATGATTAAGTGTGGTAAACTTGATAATGGTGGTCTATAGCCTCCCCCATAACAAACCTCATCATTTTCTCTTTTTCTAGACATCATTTTCCTTTTTCTATTCTTTTCCTCCTTTTTTTTTTCTTCTGCTTTTGCTTCTTCTTTTCTCTTTTCCATCGCACCTCTATCTTTGTCTTTGTCTCTGTCTCTACGCTGCGAAAATTCCCACTTCGTCAAGGATGTTGTCCTCTCCTCCGACGGTCAGTTCGCGTTGTCCAGATCCTGGGACGGCGAGCTTCGCCTCTGGGACTTGGCCCTCGGCGTCCCTACTTTTTTGTCTCAGTATGACAGTGAACAACTCATACATCTGACCCAGATCAGCTGTGTTCCCATGCCAGTGCAGAACAGTGAGCTTCGCCGACGGATTCCTTATGTACACCGCCACGACGTCGTTCCCTCTCTTGGTCCACAGCTTCAAGACATCGACATTTTTCCTTGTCCCCACCCCGGTCATATTCACGGTCGATACTCGAACGTTTTCCGAAAGAGTTTCTCCCTCTCTTTCTCAGCCTTCAATGGCCTAAAAACCCACTGGGAAACCCCATCCGGATATGGTTTGAAGGGCTTCTTTGGCGGTGAACATGGGTCAAGTCGACCCTTCCTTTAAACCTCGAATAAAGAGGAGGGCGACGAGAATGCCACTGGCACTTGACTCGAAAACGACGTCGAATAAGTTGGAGATGGCGGTGTTGGGGTCATCGAATTTTTTACGGATAGAGGACTCGAGGTGGGAGAGAGCATTAGCGGTGAAGATGCCATCGGTGGTTCCGGTGAGAATTCTGACCTTTCTGATAAACTTTTTGCTAGAACGCATGTGGTGAAGAAGGCTTGGGTGAGGTCGAGGTTACCAGCTCGTGGGGAGAGATATTTTCTCTGCCCACCCACTTCTTTCCTATCGCCACCCTCGATCTTTGACTCGACAGAGTCCCATTGACTCGGTTGTTGACTCGCCCGACAAGGGTTTTGATTTTATGTTTCCAGGAAGAGAAAAAGAAAGAAAATTTCACAAAATGGATGAGAAAACACAAATAAAAACTTTTGGATTTTACAAAGCAAACATTGTTGAAGAAAAATATGAAGATCTCATTGAAAAAAAAGAAAAGAAAATAGGGATTTATCTGAGTCTCTCTCTCTGTAGAATGAATGGGTGTGTCTCTGAGTGTGGGTGTTGGGTTGTTTGGTTCTTAGGTTTCTACAGATTCACGGTGGAGGTTGTGGTGAGGTTTCACGGTGGTGAAATGAAAAAAATGAAAGAGAACCGACATAGTTTTTCGTGCCGATTCCCACAGACGACGCCAAATGTTGATGCACAAAATTAGTGAGGACTTTGATACAACAGAAAATGTCAAGTTTGTGACCTTCGCTAGATTGCTCCGGTCACTAGTGTGGATAAGTATGTAAATGGATAGAGACAATGAAGTAAACACAAGATGTACATGGTTCACCCAAATTGGCTACGTCCACGGAGCAGAGGAGTTCTCATTAATTGTGAAGGGTTTACACAAGTACATATGTTCAAGCTCTCCTTTTGTGAGTACTAGTGAATGATTTAGTACAAATGGCATTAGGCCATATTGTGGGAGAATGATCTCATTTTATAGAAGAGTTTCTAGCTTTGTTTTGACATTGACACGTGTCATGTTATGATTGGTTTCTGATGTTGACACGTGTCGCGCTGTGATTGGCTTCTGATGTCAACACGTGTCGCATTGTGATTGGCCTTCTAGTTGGAGGGAAACTCTTCTGGATCCTTAACGGTATAACGTTGACCGGTGCTTAGTAGTTTCGAGATTGGTCAAGTATGGTACAAACAGTGCTCCCTTAAGTTTCCGAGTGAGGGAAGCTCCTCGGTTGGGGACTTGCAAGATCCAAGCCGCTGAGTAATCATAAAACTTCTAACTACCGAAGTGTGGTATCGTCTTCACTTGCCTCATCTGTCTTATAGGTAGATGTGGCATCTTCTCTAGAAGTACTTTTCCTCTATCCAGGGGTGGTATCTTTAACCGGTAGAAATGCATAAGGTAATGTATCAATTTCACTTGAAGCTTACATGTAGTTTCATACTTGGTCAAACGCGATACAAACCATGTAGTAGGAGTCCCCCAAGTCGCCGAGCTAGGAGAACTGCCGAAAGATGTGACAGACAAGGTAAGCAATCAGAGTTCCAAGCAATCAGTCCCAGATCAGAAGTATGATTTCAAGTTCCGGCTGATTGTTCTCATTCTCTCTATCTTGCAGGCAGCATGAAGGATAAAGAGAAGAAAAATGAGAAGATATGATATGAGATACTTCTGCTTTTGAAGAAGTAACTTTCCACAGGCTTATTCTTGAACTGAGCTGGAGGGTTTTCTGGTTTCCTCCAAAGTATAAGGTCGACTTAAGAATTTAAGGGTTAAAACAAGTTCATCAAATCTAGAGTATGTTCGACCCTGATGATATGGGATACTTTTGCTGTTGACAAAGTAGTGGATGTATCGGCACGTGTTTTGTTACGCTTGTCTCCACATGCTTCCTTGTATCATTCTCACTTGCCTTATCTGTTCCTCAGACAGATGTGGTATCTTCTCTGGAAGCATAAGATGTTGAAGATGAGTACTCGAGAGCAATGCCAGGTAAGTAATCAAGCAAGGGGTTCCGACAGTCAGTTCCTGACTGGAAGCTTGATTCTAAGTGCTGACTGATTGCTCTCTTTCTCATTGTCTTGTAGGTAAGAACAAGGGCAAAGGAAAAGACATGGAAAAAGCATGATATGGGATACTCTTACTTTTTACCCTGATGATATAAGATACTCTTGCTCTGGTGTGGCTGGTTTGCATAGGTATTATTGGGGGGGAAGAAAGCTGAGTATTTCGAGATGCTTCGTTGGGAGTGCCCTCTCAGATATAAGGAAGGGTTGAGCATTTTTGCAGGTCTGCATGTCCGTGGAGGATGGAGGTCAATATATATAAGAGTCTCCCTAACAACAAGTAGTAATGCTATTTCTTTACCCTTCTTGGTCATAGCAATGTAGTGGGAGCTGCAAGCTTCACGTGTTTTAACTTTGTCAGAGCACTTTGAAAATGAGATCTGTGGTATCTGGAAAGCTGATGTTGCGTGTGAAGATTGCAGACAAGCTTTATCCAAGGAAATCTGGCTCTCAAAGTTCTGAAAGTAGTGCCTCTTCGATTTTCGAACAAGCAATCATGTCGGGGATCTGGCTCTCGAGATTCGGAGAACGGTGCCTCTTCGATTTTTGAGAAATCAATCCTATTGGGAGTCTGGCTCTTGAGATTCAGAGAGTAGTGTCTCTTCGATTTTTGAGAAGGTAATCCTATTGGGAGTCTTGCTCTCGAGTTTTGGAGGGCGGTGCCTCTTCGATTTTTGAGCAAGTAATCCTGTTGGGAGTGTTTTCTCAAATATGAGTAAAGGTTGGGCATTTTTGCCAGTCTGCCTTGCCACGGAGCATGGATGTTGACACACATAGGGACTTTCCAGTTATCAAGCAGTGATGCTGTTTCTTTACCCTTGTGGGTAATAGTAGGGTAGCTGGACCTTCAAAATTTATGTGTCTAAACTTTGTCAGAGATCTTTGGCAAAGTTATCTGTGGTACCCGATGAGCTAATGTTGCATGTGGAAAGTGGTGCCTCTTCGAAATTCGAAGAGTGATGCCTCTTCAATTTTTGAACCAACGACCAAGTTGCCTTTTCTTTTATAAAGGCACCAATTGTGTGCAAGAAGTACATTCAGAGAGTTATTGCTTATAGGAATTTTCCCCTTATTTTTATACTTTAGAGATTTTTTGGACCTCATTTCTCCTTCATCATTTCTGAAAATGTCTGGCCCATCCGACCATCATTTTGACTTGAACTTTGGTAAAGAGGCAGCTATGTCTCTTCAAGACAACATATGGCACCCATTCTTCTTATCCCCTACTGGTCCTCTTACCGTTGAAGACTATGTGATGAAGAATGATATGACCGCTGCGGTGGTGGCCAGGAACCTTCTCACTCCCAAAGATAACAAATTACTTTCCAAATGGTCTAATGAGTTGGCTGTTAAGGATTCCCTGACTTTCAGTGTCAAGTGTGCAGGTTCTGTGTCTAATATGGCCCAACGCCTATTTGCTCGAACCCGCCAAGTTGAATCATTACCGGCTGAAGTGATAAGTGTCAAATAGGAGATTAGAGGGCTCAAACATGAAAATAAACAGTTGCACAGGCTCACACATGACTATGCTACAAACATGAAGATGAAGCTTGACCAGATGCAGGAATCTGATGGTCAGATTTTACTTGATCATCATAGGTTTGTGGGTTTGTTCCAAAGGCATTTATTGCCTTCGTCTTCTAGGGCTGTACCGCGTAATGAAGCTCCAAACGATCAATCTCCAATGCCTTATTTTATAAAAGGGGCTCCCTCACCTTCATTGGAGAAAAACTCTTAGCCCATTACTTATGTATTAAGGAGCGAACTCTTATTCTATAAAAAGGACTCCCTCACCTTCATTAGAGAGCATCACTGCCAGCTGAGCAACTGCCTCGCCGCAAGCATCATTCCTAACCCATCACTTATGTACTGAGGAGCGAGCCCTTATTCTATAAAAGAGACTCCCTCACCATCATTAGAGAGCATCGCCGCCTGCTGAGTAACCGCCTCGCCGCGAACATCAACTCTAGCCCATCATTTATGTATTGAAGAGCGAGCCCTTATCCTATAAAAGGGACTCCCTCACTTTCAATGCCACAAGCTGAGCCAACCAAGGCAACATAAGCCACAAGCCGAGCAGCCTCGCAACATGTGCTACTTCTAGTTGAGCATCATTTCACATTGAGCACCGCCTCATATCGAGTATCAGTTCTATATGACATCTAGTTACTTCGGCCCACACATGGACTGAATTTCAAGTCTCTAGCCAAAAGACTCTTTTGACTGAAGACTTAGAGGACTACTGTTTGTACCATATTTGGGGCCTCCGTATTTAGACCTCGTATAAATACTCGGGGGACTCAAATATAATTATGTAATAAATGAAAGGGCAAATATGTAATAAGTGAGGAGCCCTTATTCTATAAAAGGACTCCTCACTCTCCTCATTAGGAGAGGTTAAGGTTTAGGCCATGAGAAGAGAGAAAACATCTCAGAGAAGGCAAATACAGAAAATAGGCTAGAGAGCACACTGCCTCTAGCCTTCTTGTACATTCACCATTCAGAGTGAAACAATATCAACATCAGTGTGGACGTAGCCCAAACATTGGGGTGAACCACGATACATCTTTGTGTTCTTGAGTGTTTCTGTGATTCACGGCCGGATTTACGTTGGTCCAAGATCTTCCGGATTTTGTGCATCAACACTCTGCATTTGGCATTAGAGATTGAATAGCATTGCCAATACCTTTTTGCTTATTTGTAATAAAGGCATATCCATGTGAATTTTCCATTCCTAAATCTTCCTTCAAGATTTCAATAAACCACTCCCAAGTGTTCTGGTTTTCTATATCCACAATTGCATATGCTACAGGAAACATCCCATTGTTTGCATCAATCTCAACTGCTGCTAGTATTTGTCCAGGATGTTGGCCTTTAACAAGCATTCATCTAACCTAATCACTGATCTGCATCCTTCTTTAACCCTTTCTTGCATGCATCAAAACAAATGTAGATTATTTGAAACTTACACATATTCCCTCTCATTTGAGTCTTGAGAACAACAGTACTACCTGGATTAAATTCCTTCAACACTTCCACATATTGGCCTAACTTATTATATTGCTCTACCCAACTTCCTTTGTTAGCCTTCTCAGCCCTTTGCCTTGCTCTGTATATTTGTTGTGTTGAGACTTCATGTTCGTAGTCCTTATTTACTGCAGCTTTGAATGCCTCAATTGACCATTCTAGATCTATCATTAATTGTTCATAATACTTAGAGGCTAGAAACCTTGAATTCAACTAGTAAACTTTTTCATCCCTTGAACATTCATGTTTCATCACAAGGTTTTTTTATTGAGAATTTTAACGAAAAGCACCCGGTACTGTTCACTTTAACGAAAAACCACATTTTTACACTAAAAAGTCAATCCTGGTACTATTCACTTTACCCTTTATTTTGTCCTTATCATTAAAACTCAAAGTTTTCAAGCCCTTTTCATTAGTTTTTCCTTTTTTTATTTGGAGTGTATGAGAGTTATATAGCCTACCTCCATATAGCAGAAAAGGGCATTCATTCTCATAGTTTACCCTAATTCTTAGATTATCATTCTTCTTAAACCAAATCCTCCTTCCATTCTTGCAACTATAATGCACTATTGCCTCTTTCAATTGTTCCTTATTGGGAAATAACATTCCCATCTCAAAATTTAGATTTTGTAAATCAATTGTCGTTTTCCATTGCTTAAACTTGGGCATTGAGTTTCCCTCTGTCTCTTCCTCTTGCTCTTGCGGGTAACCCCATGAACCAAAGTAAACTTGGGCATCTGACTTTTCAAGCTCTACTTTAGACTAAAGTAATATTTGTCTCCAACCCCTCTTTGATTTTTTAACATACATTGAATGCCATGAACCAAATTAGATATTTAGAGTGCAATAAGGAAAAAGTAGGCGTTAGATATACATGCAAGTTAAAGTCTTAGAGCTATAAAATGTGACACGTAAGATGTTGCACAATGAGAGTTACAGAGAATGATAGAGGTATAAAACATGACACGTCAAGTTCTTCCACTCTATACCTAGTAATTTTCAAGGGTGAATGTGGATATATTCTTGAATTGACAATTAAATTGTTTAGCTAGTTAGTTATAAATATTTCTCTTTAGTTTATAAATATGTTAAAATTCAATCCATTTGTCATACTTGTATCTAGACTTATTTTAGATAGTTCATCAATAATAAAAAATTTCAACTCAAATGAAAGGAATTACTCAACTCGAATGGGAGGAGTGTCATGAATAATTGAATATATTATAGAAATAAGGGAATAGCCATGTAAAATAAGAACTTTGTAATCAAGGTTAATTTCTGACTTTAAAGCATTAGATTACCGATTCACAAGAAATAAAATAATTTAAATACTCATTACGTAAATAAACACTAATACGATAAAAATAGAAAAAATGGTAGCATTGGTCCCTTAACCTTAATTAGAGCAATGGTACCTTAATTAAAAATTCATGAACATTGATATCTTAACTCATCAAAACGTGCAATTATGGTCCTTTCCGTCAACTCCGTTAAAACTTCTATTAAAATGAGTCACGTGCCACCCATGTGAGACCGAATCAAGAGGCAAAGTGGGAAACTAAATGAGAAAATTGGAAAAATAATCCCTCAACTTTAAACCAATTAGAGAAATAGTCTCTTAATATTTAACTCAATTGTAACAATGATTTTTCCAACATGACTCATTTTAACGGAAGTTCTGATAGAGTTGACGAAAAAGACTATAACAGCACGTTTTTAATTGAATGAGCATTGCTCTAATTGGATTAAAATTAAGGGACCATTGCTACATTTTCTCATAAAAAGAAAAATGTTTGCCTTGGCCTTGGAGTAACCAGTAACCGATACTCTAGTTAAAATGTTTGGTTAAAAATATAAAATTAAAATTTTACAGTTAAAACATTCGGAGTATCGGATTCTCGAAACATGCAAGTATTTTGAAGAAAAAGAAATGTAAATACACAAAGAAAGACCATGCGCCACGCGTTTGGTGACCTCAAACACGGCATCCACGACTCGCACTTGCTTGGAAGTAGGAAGGAAGCTTGGAACTAGTTGGGATAAAAGCATCCTACCATTTTCTAATAATAAATAAATAAAATAATTCGTAATGCCTCTGAGCAATCCCGAATGATTCTTATCCCCAGGCGAATTTTCACATTGACTTGTACACTACGACAGCGTTTCGGGTGTAGAGTAATATTATAATTTAAATACGGCTTATGCCGGTATCCGGTAAATTGTTGGGCAGTCCAGACAATTTTTCCTCCTCTTATTTTCTGCATACAACGCACCCTACCGCTTTATTCATCTTTCTCTCCTTCCTCAACAGCACAAGTCTCTCTCTCTCTCTCCAAGTTTGTTCCTTTGAGAAAGAACCAGCCCTTCATCGACTTCAAAGGTACGACTTTTCCTTTATTTTCTTAACTATTTCAGTTTCTCGAGCTTGATCATCGTTTTATTGTTTCTGCACGATTTTTTATAATTTCTTCACATTTTTCTTAATTTTTTTTTAAAGTTTAATTTTTGAGGTCCGATCGTCATTTTCTCGATCGATTCTTGTTCTGCGTTTCTGATTGTTGTTGTTGTGGTGCCGTTTCCGGCCTCTGATCGTTGAGGTTTGCTTGTTTGGTGGTGCTGCTATATAAAATTGTTATATATATATATACACACACACACACACACACACATACATACACATCTATATATATATATATATATATATATATGCCTACCCTCTGTTTAGGAATTTGTGATTTTTGGGTAATTTTTATTTTGTTTTAATGTGGATGCTGTATTGTGTAAAATGGAGCTGTGAATTGTGGTTGTTTGGTTTTATTCTGTTGTATAATTGTTCCAACATGTATGTAATGAACCCGGGCGGGCGGATAATATGATGACCATTATGATAGTGATGGTTATTGCAATCGTAAAGTCACTTTCCTCGGTTATTAGTTATTCAGGGAGAATGATTTTGCTTTGTAACTAATATCAGGGTCTCAAATACTGTTTCGAAGAAAATGGTTATACCTCCCCTGCGGTTTAGTTTAATCCGAGGTTTGCTTGGTGGATTTGAGGGTTTTTAGATAATAAATTGTTCGTTCTGGATTACCTTAGCATCGACTAGGTTTAGACCGTTCTTATTATGCAGGTTTTGGTTGTGCTGGTCATGTATCGTTATTGCATGCTTGTGTTGAGTTCGACTGGAGAGGAGCATTAATACCCAAGTTCTGAGAGGTGATACAACTGCATCTGCAGGTGAGAGTTTCTTAGAGCCATATCTTTCTAAGGTTTGCGGTTCTGTATGGTGGTCAATATTTGTACATGATGGTTTACGTTACTGTTTTTTTTTTTTTTTTGTGTTGGCAATGTGTGTTTTTGTGGTGGGTGTGTGTGTGGGTGGGTGGGTGGGTGGGTGGGTGGGTGTCTCGGGGGGGGGGGGTTTAGTTCCTTTCATTCTCTGAATTATGAATAGTGTTGCAGGGACCGTTTGATCAATTCGTCTTCTATAAAAAGGATCTCAATTCAAGCCTTGTCTTTTCTTCAGGATTTATTGGTACGCTCTGCTGCCAGCTGTAGTTTTGTGAGAGCACAGTATATGGTACTAACTACTAAAGACTCCATTTTTACTTGCTCAACTAGTAATGAACTGGATTTCACTTTAACTGGGTCTATCAACCTGACCTAGTGGAGGTCATTTTTGAGATAGAAAAAATGTAGCCTTGATGGTGATAGTGTCATGGTTTTTAGATCGGTAATGCATGGCCCTCTGTTTACTGATGGAAAAAGTCAGAGTTCAATGCTGTTTAGGGAGGTCTTTGATCTAAACTAAGCACACAGGATCTTCCTTGTGTTTACATTATGCATACTAAGGTGACGGAGAGGTTGGCTATAATATAATGCCATGGGAAAATTCAATTGACTACGTAAAGTTTCTGTGGTCAATTCATGCTTCTCATTTTCCTAGGATTTGGAGTTACCTCTATGATGTTTCTGTACGTTGGTGTCAAATAGAACAGTGAGCTGATGGATATACTGATGATTGTGTGCTTAGGAGTTGTCAATGGATGGTGAACATGCGGACCAGCTTTTGATACATTGATACATACCATCTCTGGAGAATCTTGTGCTCAGGTGATGGGATGGAACCATGTAGTTTGGTTTGAATGTGGAGTTTTCTAGTGCCACTTATCATTACCCTTGTGGTGGATGATTTGCCCGTGAGTAAGGAAAAACCTTCACTAAGAACTCTGAGGAGCTGATGTTTGTAGCACTGATACACAGAGCTTGGTGCCCTAAGATTTGTGTAGGCTAACAGGGTGGAGTGAGTAGTTGGGGTCTTGTACATGTCATACCTGGATGGGAGGTAGTGGGCTGCTAACTCATAATTGGTGGTTTGGGTTTCTTCAGATTGGCATAGGTTATCGGGTGGATGGCACCCTTGACTCGTGTACAGTTTCTTTTCTGTATTCCACACGAATAAAATTTTCCAGATTTGAGATTATGAGAATATCCTGGTTACTTCTTAGGACATCATCTTGCTGAGGAGCCTCTGTGGAGAGAGTTTTGCAAATACTAATATCCTTTCTTCGGAGATCTCCAAGCCTATCTTTTAGAGTGCAAGTATACCGACTATGTGTACTCTATAGCTTCAAGTGCCAAATGTCTCAAGATGCATATGATGTGAAGACAACACCCTTTTAAGTCTTCGGACGAAGATTCTCTTCATATTGGGCTATGGGATTTTGTAAGTGTAGAAACTTTTTGTAGACAGAGAAGGCTCCAGGTTTAAGCAATACATATATTTGATGGTTGTACTAACTTGATCTTGTGGATTGACAGTTTTCAGAGTTTATATCTAGTGTTACCTTCTGTTCAGTGACTTAACCTCATCTTGGTATTTTACATGATAGAAAGGTATTGTAGGCAGGAATATAACTTTGACAAATTTTGCATTATTGATTTATGTTTAATTACTTGATTACCTAGTTTTAAAAATTGTTTAAAACAGCAATGGTATAGTATGTATTTTTCACAATCAGTCTACAAAGGCTCTCTTCCATTTATTTTACTTTTTTCATCTCAACTTATTTTATAATATACTAATTGTACCTTTCATTCATAATATTTTCAGCTTTCATCTGGAACAGTTCCGACCTTTAACCTTGATGAGAGCATCTTTTTAAATGTCTTTAGGGCTGAAAGTATTTAGAACTGTGCCTTTTTTTTTCAGAATTTGGAGGCGAGGGGCCATCTGGTAGTGGGTTTTCTCGTCTTAGTTTATATATTTTAAAATTCTCCTGTTGATATTTGGATATCAAGAAATAATTTAAAAATCAATATAGTGTGTTATTGAGATTGTTACATCTTTACACCTGCTAGGTGATCTCTAATCCTGTGATTCAAAGTCCAAACGCAGGTAATATCTTCAAGGAAGGTCCTGATTCCATCTTTCACATCTCACTTTCAGCTAATTATTTCTTTACACTTTCCATTCTTTTTTATCCCTCAGAAAAAAATGGCTCTCCCTATTATCATTGGAAAAGCCATCTTATTGGAGAGGAATGCAAGTAAGGGAGTTGGTTGATGGTGATATAGGGTGCTAGCCTTTGTGTAATTAGACTTGACAGATCCTCTGCAGCACAATTGTTTTAAGCAGAACAAATCATGACTTTTACTTCAGTATTGGCCTTGAATAGAACAGAGATCGTGGGTCAAAGTGTGAAACCATATTTATAGGCAGGACTCCTGGTCGAGTAACTATTTGGTGATGTTGTGGCATATTTTTCATACTCAGTCAAACTATTTTGAAATTTTTCGATTGGTATGTGAAGCCGGAACTTGCTGGAATAATTTGTTTAAATAAACTGCATTTTACTTTGCCCATCTCTAGAAGTTAAATTTATCTACATCTGTGTTGGTTGCCCTCTTCGGTTGTTGGAACTTGATGGCCAGTTTTAACTTCTTTGAAACCTGTCTGGCTTTGGTTCGATGGTTCTTTTCTTATCTTTTGAAAAGAGCTGAAGGCAATTTCTTTAATGTAATTTGTATGAGGATGCTGATTCCTTTCTCCCATCCACGCTCTGAGTTACACAAGAATTCTCGTTTGCTTGTTTAGAAAAGTAAAATCCTTATTACAAGCAATATTTTTGTAATGGGCTACTTATCAAGATTTTATGGTTAATAGTTCTAACTTCTTACTGTAGTGCCTAGATGTGGGCCTCCATGTGTTATAAATGCAAAATGTTGAAAGAAGAGATTTGCATGCATGATTAACCTTAGAAATATCTAATAACGGTGACGTTTCAAGAAAATCTTTGTTGGATACAGCGCTGATTTGGAGTAAAGGCGTGCAGAAATTAATACTAATGTATTTTTCATTTTAAATAAATAAATTTTTATAAGTGACATTTATTTAGATGTATCTTCTGAAACTAAAGTTTTGATGTGACACTCTTAGGTTGATGTTGGAAAATCTTGGATCTTTTCAAAATCCTTAAACGGTTGAGGATGCTGTTATATAGTTGCCCTTTTTACTTGCTCAATGCTCATTAGACTTTAAATCTGTTTAGTCGGCCTTCGTTGGTATTTTGTGATTTTCTTTAATTATACAGATACGTCCTCTTTGGTCAATCATTTTGATCTTTTAGTCTGTTTCTGCTATCTTCTAACTTTAAACATTCTGGTTACTTACTACTTGCACTGTATTTGTACAAAAATATGTTATATTTTATTATTTATCAATACCAGCTTACTTTTACACAAGTAATTACAAGTTTGGTTGAAGTTGTGTAGAGATTTGAGAATAACAAAGAAAGTAAAAAGATGTTGCCCTTGTTTTGGAATTAAAGTATGTAGGGGAACCTGCAGCACCGCTCTCTTTCCTTTGTTATTTGTCCAATATTTTATGAGTCCTGGATGCGTATCGTGACTCTCGCAGTCTGAAAAGTAATGAAGTTAATTACTTTTCTATGTTTTGAGGTGCCTTTCCCTTTTTTGTGCAGGCTGTGGTTTTATTTGGTAGATTCTATTTCCAGCTCATAACTTGTTCGTGGCTGTAAGCTGACGAAAGTTATGGGGCATAGACATCAGTTCAGCACATCTCATGTTTTTGAAAGTGAAAATGATCAAAATTGGAATCATATGAATACGGAACAACCTTTTGGGCATTTAGGTACTGTCTTTATTTTCCTTGAGTATATTCTTCTTTTCCTTTTTTCTGGTCTATAATTGCAAAATGTTTTTGGTCATTTATGAGTTTTGAGTGTATTAACCTTGAATATCTGATCTGTGGAATATCTTTTGTATTCATGATTAACTATGTCTGATTTTGGACCAAATACTGCAGGCCAGGCTGGCTCTGGGGAGAACGGTTCTTTCTTTTATCCTGTAGAAAATATGTTTATAGATGGAGCGCCTTTTGCTTCAAATTGGAACCCGGCTCCGAGGTCATATGGGTACTCTTCCATGAACCACAATATTGATGTACCACATTATCAACCTGATGCTTCTGGTCCGTCTCATGACCCTTTTCAGCATCCAATAAATGCTGGTACCTTTGGCATGTCCAGTGGGAATTATGCTCACCATGCACCTTCTTCTAGTTATGACCGGCGTACATTCCATGGTGTTGAGGGTAGTTTTGTTGATCTTACAGTGAGCAACGGAAGAGGTCCTCACAAGAGAAAAAGCCCAGGGATCCCTTCAGTATCTGAGAGAGGCAGCACCAGCAGATACTTTAGCTCTGGCAGTAGTTCCTCTGAGCTCCCTAGATCTTCAGAGTTGCAGCAGGAGAAAGTAAACATGGATACCTCACACGTGCCTTGGGATCACATTTCTATGGGCCCCAGCTATAGAGGGAATGGACTCTCGATTAGGGGTGAAGGATCCATGAGAAATGTGAGAAGCCGGTCTGAACATGATTTGGAGTCCAACCTAGCGAGGACACATTTATCGACCAATCCTTTGCACACTTCTTATTCTACAAATCTCCCTATTGACCATTCTAGTACAATGGATCTCTCTGGTCAGGGTTCCACTGGTTTGACCAATGAGTGGAACCATATTAGTGTGGCTCCTCATGGAAGGATTATAGCTCCAGGTTAGTTTTTGGTTCATTTGTGTCTTTGTATCCAGGGTCATGCTACTTTTTACTGATTGATTTCTTTTAAATTGCAGATTCAAGTGGTTTCGGTCATGATCCGAACCACTTCCTTGTGGGAAGTAGTGGTAATGCTTCTGCGGATACTGGGTTATACCATCATGATTTCATGTCGAGCAGAAGTAATGCGGTCCCTCAAAGTTATCCTGGTGCCTTAGCCCCAACTGTAAGGGGTGTTCGCAGTACCTACTCTCAAAGATCTACCCCAGCCTTCAGGGCTTCTTCAAGCAACTTGCGATTGGGACATGTAGCACATTCAGATGAAGGATTGCAGCTGATGCCAGAAAATTACCCAAGACATCCTAGGCCAGTGGCCTCTGTTGGGTGGCGTCATAATGACAGGAGTGGTAGATTAAGGATGTCTAATGATAGATACCGAGTCCCTGAAGCATCTGCTCTCCAGGAGCGGTTTACTTCTGAGGTATGTAGTTCAATCGCTGCATGTTAGCATGTCTTGTTATTTTCAAGAAGGTTGCAGCTTGTTTGTGATTGTCAAAAAACACTTCACCGTTTTCCCAATCGGTGCATACGTATTGTTGTGTACTTTCCACAGTAACTATTCAAGCTAGTTCTGAGTACTTAAAAATCTGAAAATGCATAGCCGATGGCTATTGTGCATTCTGTTGTGACTTTTGAGAACCTAACTTAAACATGAGACTCAAGCTCTTGTTTAATCAGGTTCATACATCTGTATGGACTAGTATTACTAACATGTTCACAAGCAATCCATGTGACTATGGACAATATGCTCTTATGAAACTTATTTTATTGTTAATTAAAGCTTTTGAAATTCGATACAACAACAACAACAACAACAAAGCCTTTTCCCACTAAGTGGGGTCGGCTATATGAATCCTAGAATGCCATTGCGGTCGGTTCTGTGTCATGTCCTCCGTTAGATCCAAGTACTCTTAAGTCTTTTCTTAGGGTCTCTTCCAAAGTTTTCCTAGGTCATCCTCTACCCCTTCGGCCCTGAACCTCTGTCCCGTAGTCACATCTTCGAACAGGAGCGTCAGTAGGCCTTCTTTGCATATGTCCAAACCACTGTAACCGGTTTTCTCTCATCTTTCCTTCAATTTCAGCTACTCCTACTTTACCTCGGATATCCTCATTCCTAATGTTATCCTTTCTCGTGTGCTTACACATCCAACGAAGCATCCTCATCTCCGCTACACCCATTTTATGTACGTGTTGATGCTTCACCGCCCAACATTCTGTGTCATACAGCATCGCTGACCTTATTGCCGTCCTATAAAATTTTACCTTGAGCTTCAGTGGCATACGGCGGTTACATAACACGCCGGTCGCACAACACGCCGGATGCACTCTTCCACTTCATCCATCTAGCTTGTATTCTATGGTTGAGGTCTCCATTTAATTCTCCGTTCTTTTGCAAGATAGATCCTATGTAGCGAAAGCGGTCGCTCTTTGGTATTTCCTGACCTCCGATCTTCACTCCTAACTCATTTTGGCCTGAACTTGCAATCCATATATTCTGTCTTTGATCAGCTTTTGAAATTCGATAAAGCTAATAAAATTCTTTTGTATAGCGTAAATCTTGTTTAGCACTGAATACGGATGAGCCAATTGTTCATATACCACTGCAGGGTTTTATGACTGTGGATCGCCCAGCCTTTTATGGGTCCAGAAATATGCCTGATCATCATAGAGATATGAGGCTGGACATAGACAACATGAGTTACGAGGTAACATTGATATTCCTGCCCTTATTATTTTGCTCTTCCTATGGACTTTAATGTATTCTGAATTTCTTGAAATGTCCGAACAAACAGGAACTCCTTGCACTTGGCGAAACAATTGGGAATGTGAGCACAGGCTTGTCTGAAGATCTGATACCGAAGTGTTTGACAGAAACAATATATTGTTCATCAGATCAAATCCAGGAGGAAGTCTCATGTGCAATTTGCCTGGTAAGAGTAACACTTGAAACCGAAAATTATGAGATTGCACTGTCAGTTCATACGGTTTTATCTTAAGCTTTTTCAACCAATTGGACTATAAATTGCTTAAACTGCTGAAAAACTAACTAGCATTTTTCTCTAATTGACAGGAAGAGTACAATGACAGGGATGATGTTGGTGCGCTGAAAAGTTGCGGTCACGATTACCATGTGAGCTGCATCAAGAAGTGGTTGTCAATGAAAAACTCTTGTCCAATCTGCAAAGGTTGTGTTCTTCCTGATAATATGAAGGAGAAATAATTTAACCGCATTGCCAGCGGCTTCATTAAATTTCCATTCTTGTATATATATTTAGAGATAATCCCGAAAACGGGGGAAGCGAACTTGTTGCGAATAATTTAAAGAGATTGTTAGCCAATTTAAATTCATTTGTTTCAGGCTTCAATTTAAATGTTGTGAAGCCTTTTTGCAACTCTTGTTTTGTATGGGGCTTTAGTGGATAGATGTTTTTTTTTTATTTTTATTTGTTTTGTTTTATGAGTCCATTCTTCTGAATCTTTCCTTTTAGAACTGAGAAGCTAGCTAGTTTACGATGAAAAGGGGTAAACCTTAAGAAAAAAGAAGGGAAAAACGAACTCTGGTTTGTTGGTTTTGGTTTTCTAACTTTTGTTTCTTTGATTTTTATTTTTTGTATCCAGCCTAAGTACCATCCCAACCCATTTCATGAATAAAATGTGACCAATTAACCAACCAACAAAGCTACTTGTTACAAATAATATCTCTTTATTGCATCGAAACATATAAATGTTGACTAATCTGACCAACATTGAACTATTTAATCAGACGGCTAAAAATTGGTAGATGCATGTAAGAGGACTACTAGAAATTGATAGATGTCAAGTGTGCAAGGGGAGAATCAGAGTGACAATTTATATGGCGATATTTGGTTTTGCTTGAGCTCAATTACACAATGTGGGAACAATAATTTGTAAACAACTTGCCAGTCATGTAATGAGAGAACAATAATTTGTAGACAACTTGCCAGTCATGAATGTCGAGTTTAAGATACAAGCGGAGATGAATTTTACTGGATTACTCATATACAAGTGACATTTTAGTTTTTAAATCTTACATGGTTGATAATCAGATAATTAGACTTTTTAGTAAAATTTTTATTATGAGTACAAGAAGACATTTTTTAATATATTTTATCTTGCTAATGAACATGGCAAAACAAGGCTTTCAACAATTAAGATTTTATGATTAATTATCTATTTATTTGACAGTTTGTATGATTGTGAAATGGTAAATTAATACCGCTATCGTTTCTGGTGAAAAATAAAAAGAAAAAAAAAAGTGCTACAGAAAATGTCACTCTCGCTTAAGTTTTACCAGTATTAGGCGGTGTTCAATTTGGATTGCTAATGTTCAAACTAATTTGTTACAACATTGCTTAATACCAAATAATTTTATATGACATTCACATTAAACCTGGCAAACATGTGGTATGTGTCGTCTTGATGTTAACACGTCTCTTTAATGGACAAGGATTTTTTCTCCTTTTTTTTTCCTTCCCCTTTCCTCTTCTATTCTCATGTTTGAACGCTTAAGATTTCATCTCTGTAGATAGAGAAGAAAGAAGTAGAGAGAGAAAGAAGAAAAAAAAAACTGTGAGAGAAGGGGAAGGAGGGGAGTAAAAAAGAGAGGGGAGAGAATCCCCATAATAGGTTACAAGGGTGTGACATCCACACACCGTTTTTTACTTCCCACACATCCGTTGGATCGAATGAATTAATGACGATCAAATAATATAAATTAATAAGAGGTGTGTGAGAAGTAAATAGGAGTGTGCTATCCACACATCCCTAGATTATATCTTGTTAGTCCACTAAGAACTTTTTCTTTAACAAATGGACCCTAAAACTTCATTTCAAAGGGACAATACTTAACACCAATCTATAAAACCGAAAATGGCTAAAATCTTCTAACGTTGTCAAAGTTGTGGGAATGCCCGCATACTTTGACTGAAAATAAAGGACAAGGATTGTCTGCCTTCCCGTGCCCTCCTGTTTTGTGTGGTCACGGTTAAGCCACGTCAACATTTTATATATTTTTTTATAAAGATAATAAGACAAAAAATGAATAGTAATATAAAATGTTGACGTGATTTAATCGTGACCACACAAACAGGAGGGCACCAGAAGTGGGAGGGCAGATGATAAGCTCATATTTATATATATTTTACATCAAATTCACTTGTCTTTTCTTAGTTAGTTCCTTATATTTTTGAGCTATTTACTTTGTTTTTGTGTTTAGTAGGATTTGTCAAGCAAAGAAAAGAAAAATAGCACAAGTAGGATTTTTAGTAACAAATTCGTCAAAACTGCCTATGCAGATCAGCTGACTTTGGAAGCAAGTTGCGAACCGCTCAGAATGAATTAGAGAATGAGCCTTATATGCTTGGAAAGCTACGGATGTCTATTTTCTGGAACATTTCGCGGATTGTTAATATCATTTTTCTAGAAGAAGTTATGGCCGTTTTAACACTGAAAGGTTTCCAAGACGCTGAGCAGTTTGTAACTGCATTGAAGGCAATAAATCCAATAAAACTAGCAGCCAAAACTGATGCAGCCAAGAACAAGTCAACAGACACCTATTCAAATATCAGATGAAATGGAATTAAAAATGAGGATTAAAGGGGAGTAATTGGCATAAAGGCTACCTAAAGTGTTACAATTGTTTTACCACATTTCCTCTCACTTATTGTCATCACTAAATGGCTATTAGTGGGTGAGTTAAGGAGAAGAAAATGATGTAGCAAGAATGGGTTTAAAAGCAGCATTGGGGAAGGAAGGAAGAGGAGAGGAGGCCACGGTCGATTTCTTTCGGTTCTATCTTCTTAAACTCATGTCTATCTTTTGTTTTAACTTAAGGATTGTGTGTAACTAAACTTTTTAGTAGTTAGGGGCTGTTTTGAAGCCCCGAATATGATTGCAAGTTTGTTATGACATTTCGTTGAATTACTTTTATGAATGGATGAAAATTGGTTCACTACTTGTCTCATTGATGAATTCTTTATTTGTTTTCTATGGATGCATACGTAGTAAGCATATCTAGGATTCTAATGCTATGAATATGTGTGTGCCTGCCCTTGTCGAATGAGGACCTACATATGTTCTAGAGTAGTATTTGTTAATTGCGATTAACATGTGAACCAATTTCTAGGATAAGTAAGACAACGTCAGTACTTACGATGCCTTGTGATGACTCAAACTCTTTTCGTTCTTAATGATTCCTACTTGTTAAATCTATGAACACGCCATTCTAGATTGCATGCTAGGGACTAAGTTAAGTTGAAAACGCCATTCTCTTAACATACTACCTAAGAAAGAGTAATAAGTTGAGTTCTAACATTGAGCCAACTTGAGCATCTTCATCCGGAAATAAAAGGAATTTGAATGAAACATAACATGTTTGCATGATTATTTGGTGGTGGATAGCAATTCCCCTAACTCGTTTTTCTTAATATGTGATCTACTTAAAATATGTTTCTGTCCTGTTTTTGTTTGATTTAATTTAAATATCAAATCTAATCCAAAAATCCCAAAACTTTGTGTGAGTGTAGCTTTGTGTGTCTAGTATCTGCATATAAAATTTCGTAGACTTTAGATAAGTATAAGTCGGTCTAATAATTATTTTTCGGTGGCTGGTCAGTATGGACAGCAACCCAGTTTTTGTGACATTTTAGGTAGTTAGATAAAACAATCTTCTGCGGGAAAGACCCTTATTTTCATATGCTACAATTGACAAATCTTAGTGTTAATAAGGAAAATCAATAGGACATTTGTGTGCTACTTTGTGGTGTGCTTTTAATCCTATCAGCAGACAATTCTTGTCCGAAAATAAATGTAATAAAGATCAAAAACAGTAGTATAGATGTATTGTCAAATTTATTATTGTTGTAAGGCATAACTCTTCAACATCCATTAACTTCTCTTGTGAACTTTTGTGTGTAAATGACTCCATATAAAGAGCTTGCAAAGTATGATCAAACTACACACAAGATCAAAAGCAGATAGTGATAATACCAGTCTCCCTTCCCTATCTTTACCCATATTCATTGTATGATACAGTTACGAAAATAAACATTGTGGTACATTGCTCTCCTTCCACTTCGATCTCTACTAAAGGTTATCTTTCTTACTTTTGCCTATTTATAACACGTTATCAGCACGACTCTCTATCCCTAACGAATTTTCATTTTCTTTGCCGAAAAATGTTTCCTATAAGGATCTTACTATTCCTCTTCCTTCTCTTCCTTACCTGCTTTGTGATCCCTCACCACCACAATGAAGAGCTACTGCCACCATGCTTTCTCCTAGTCCTCAATTAATAATTACTTATATTTTTTTATTTCTTATTTGTTGTAGCCCCTGATTACTAACCCAATATTTATTTATATTAATTTTACTGCAAGTTTAGATGTGCAGTATAATCGCTTATCCTGCACTGCATATTTAATTTTACTGCAATTTTAGATGGTAAGGTATAATCGTCCATCCTACACTACATATTAATTTTCCTGCTACTTGAATGGTGTCGTATAATTGCTCATTCTACACTACATTATTCTAATGAGAGTGGTGTTGTACCGTTGCTCTCCTTGTTAATTTTCTTTCTTTCTGGTAGTAATACTCGATACTGATGTTAATCTCAAGTCTGAAGTTTTAAGTGCTTATCATTTTAGCCTGAAATTCAAAAAAAACAATTTTTAAGAACTAGAAGTTCTAACACTACATTTCTCCAGAATTCATATTATTGCAAGTTCTTATACATCTTATTTTTATTTTTATTTTTCAAAGAAAGAAAATGATGAATTTGGCAAAGCTTGATTTTGTCACCCTTGACAACACTAGAAAGAACTACCTTACCTGGGTTGTAGATGCCAAGGTTCATCTTGACGCACGAAATTTTGGGGACACCATTAAGAAAGGAAACCTTGCATCCTCCCAAGATCGGGTGAAAGTTATGATCTTTATTCGCATCCACATCCATGAAGGATTGGAGAGTGAATACATGACGGTTGATGTGACGACCCATCCCTAATTTTCATATGTAATTTCTCCCCGAATATGTAATTTGATGATTATGCCCTTATTGGCAAGTGATGTGGACTTATTCTTATCGCTTTCCTTTTTATTTCTTACTATTGCATTTAATTGTACATGTCGGTGCATGTGTACGTATATATATTCAGTACGAAAATACTATTCTGGATAAATTTTCGATACTCTTTTCTATACAAAAGTCTAAAGCCTATCCCTAGCTTCTACCTAGTCCATCCCATGCACCTTCCTCCATTATTTACTCCCTCACCTATCCCATCTCTCCCTCCCCCAATCAGAAAAGCAACCTCACATCACTCTTTCTCTCTCTCCTTCGCCGAGCTCCCTTTTCCGTTCTGCAACCTTCACAAAAACACGCCAAAACTCACAAACATGACAAACCAACTACACCATTGTGTTTATCTCAGTCCCACAATCACAACCATGTCCTTGAAATCTGGTGTAGATGAGTTTTGACTCACCAACTAGGAAGGTCGACTTGGCGAGTTCGACATAACGATTTTTAGGCCATTCATGGCTTAGGTAAGCCTCAAGAAACCCTTAAAACCTTCATTTCACTTCTATGGGTTGGTATTGATCTCTTGTTTATGTTTTGAACGTATGGTTTTACCCAGAAAACTCAAGAAGAAGAAGAACCTGCACGTTTTTCAGTCAAGGACCGTGACCATTTGGTCACTTTCAACCCATTTTTCTGGTCAACCTCGACCACATCTGGGCTCCTACTAGGTACAAACTTGTTCTCTACATTCCTAACTTCAAAATGCCTTTTGAATCACTAAGTTTGGTTAAGTAACAAGTTAGAAATCAACTTTGGAAGTTGGGAAGAAAATTTCAGTTTCTGGAAAATTTGCAACCGTGGTCATTTGGCCACTTTCAGGCCAAATTTTTGAACAACACGGAACGTATTCAAACTTTCTGTGAATTGGGATCGATACATCACATTCCTAACTTTAATTTGGCTTTTGTAAAAGTGAATTTGGTTGAGAATCGAGCTCGTTAAGAGCTTTGGAAGTTGGCCAAAAATATGCAAAAACTGTAGAAAATAACGAGTACGTCTGTACTTGCGGGCGCGTGGCCATTTTGTGCAGCCACTTTGGGAGGTGCGCGATAGCGCTTCCGGCCTTCGGTCGACGTGTGGTTGACACGTGTGTTCGTGTCATTGAGTAGATCGATTTCATATATTTAAACCCTAGGTTTGAGCAAACTATGAGGGTTTTATTTAGATTTCCGTTATGTGCTTTAATTAATGTTATTTTAGTTATTTCACATATAAGGGAAACTTATCCCAAGGATTTACGAGGCCAAGCTAGGCTCAAGGGCTATGACCCAGCAACGTACTTGTGAGTGGGCAGTTGTTTTATACCTATACATATTTATAGTTTCTTACTTCACTTTTATGCTTATTTTGCCAAGTATCGTTATTGTGATATATATTGTGATAAATGTTGCTATATGACTGAGATATTACTGCCATGACATTCATACATACTTGTGTACATGCTCATCTTGCTGCACCCCAGTGTTAGTACTCGCCCCAGGGCCAAGGTCAGTCCTTCACGTGTAAGTTCACATTACACCGTTCGCTCACCTTGGATCCAAGTTAGGAACCAATCCTGTCGGGTAGATTGCATTAGGTAATTCGACTTGTATGTGATGTGCTTCTGCACCAGTCTTCACGTGATCCTAGTACTAGAGCATATTGATTACACCCAATCCTGTTCGTGTCAGAAACTATTTGTTTGAACTTGTGTGTCAGCTTAGATGGATGAGCACTTAGTTATACTTGATTATCACATGATTATTACTGTGGCATTTGATACATCATTACTTGGCATATTCCTAGTTATATTACTGCTATAATATTATTGAATTATTGTTTATATACCTTGTTGATGCACAAAATCAGTGAGGACTTTGGTACAACAGAAAATATTAAGTTTGTGACCTTCGCTAGATTGCTCCGGTCACTGGTGTGGATAAGTATGTAAATGGATAGAGACAGGGAAGCAAACACAAGATGTACATGGTTCACCCAGATTGGCTACCCCACGGAGTAGAGGAGTTCTCATTAATTGTGAAGGGTTTACACAAGTACATAGGTTCAAGCTCTCCTTTAGTGAGTACAAGTGAATGATTTAGTACAAATGACATTAGGAAATATTGTGAGAGAATGATCTCTATTTATAGAAGAGAGTTTCTAGTTTCATTCTGACATTGACACGTGTCGTGTTGTGATTGGCTTCTGATGTTAACACGTGTCGCGCTATGATTGGCTTCTGATGTCGACACGTGTTGTGCTGTTATTGGCCTCCTGGTTGGAGGGAAACTCTTCTGGGTCCTTGACAGTATAACGTTGACCGGTGCTCAGTAGTTTCGGGATTGGTCAAGTATGGTACAAACAGTGCTCCCCTAAGTTCCCGAGTGAGGGAAGCTCATCGGTTGGGGACTTGCAAGATCCAAGCCATTGAGTAATCACGAAACTTCTAAGTACCAAAGTGTGGTATCATTTTCACTTGCCTTATCTATCTCATGTGTAGATGTGGCATCTGCTCTGGAAGTACTTTTCCTCCATCTAGGGGTGGTATCTTTAACTGATGAAGATGCACAAGGTAATGTATCAATTTCACTTGAAGCTTACTTGTAGTTTCAGGTTTGGTGAAGTGCGATACAAACCTTATAGTAGGAGTCCCCCAAGTCGCTGAGCTAGGAGATTTGCCGAATGAGGTAATAGACAAGGTAAGCAATCAGACTTCCAAGCAAGCAACCTGGATCGGAGGTTCGACTTCGGCTTCCGGTTGATTGTTCTCCTTCTCCTTGTGTCGTAAATAGCACCAAGGATAAGGAGAAGCAAATGGAGAGGAGATGATATGAGATGCTTTTGCTTTTGAAGAAGTAACTTTCCACAGGCTTATTCTTGAACTAGGCTGGAGGGTTTTCTGGTTTCTTCCCGAGTATAAGGCCGACTCAAGAATTTGAGGGTCAAAATAAGTCCATCAAATATAGAGTACGTTCGACCCTGATGATATGGGATACTTTTGCTGTTGACAAAGTAGTGGATGTATCAGCACGTGTTTTGTTACGCTTATCTCCACATACTTCTTTGTATCCTTCTTACTTGCCCTATTTGTTCCTCAGGCAGATGTGGTATCTTCTCTGAAAGCATAAGATGTTGAAGATGAGTACTTGAGAGCAATGCTAGGTAAGTAATCAGGCAAGGGGTTCCAGGTAGTCAGTTTCTGACTGGAAGCTTGATTCCAAGTGCTGACTGATTGCTCTCTTTCTCCTTGTCTTGCAGGTAAGAACAAGACCAAAGGAAAAGACATGGAAAAAGCATGATATGGGATACTCTTGCTTTTAACCCTAATGATATGAGATACCCTTGCTCTGGTGTGGCTTGTTTGCAGAGGTATTATCGGGAGGAAAATAAGCTGAGTATTTCGAGAGACTCTACTGAGAGTGCCTTCTTGGATGTGAAGAAAAGTTGAGCATTTTTTTTATTTACAGGTTTGCCTGGTTATGGAGGATGAAGGTTGACATATATAGAAGTCTCCCTAACAACAAGTAGTAGTGTTATTCCTTTACCCTTATTGGTCATACCAATGTAATGGGAGCTGCAAGCTTCACGTGTTTTAACTTTGTCAGAGCACTTTGAAAAAGTGGTATGTGGTATCTGGAAAGCTGATGTTGCGTGTGATGATTGCAGACAAGCTTTATCTAAGGAAATCTGGCTCTCGAAGTTCAGATAGCGGTGCCTCTTCGATTTTTGAACTAGCAATCATGTCGGGGATCTGGCTCTCGAGATTCAGAGAATGGTGCTTCTTCGATTTTTGAGAAAGCAATCCTGTTGGGAGTCTGACTTTTGAGATTCGGAGAGCAGTGCTCTTCGATTTTTTAGAAAGTAATCCTGTTGGGAGTCTGGCTATCGAGATTTGGAGGGCGGTGCTTCTTCGATTTTTGAGCACGTAATCCTGTTCAGAGTCTGGCTCTCGAGATTCGGAGAGCGGTGCCTCTTCGATTTTTGAGCAAGCAATCCTGTTGGGAACCTGACTCTTGAGATTCGTAGAGCAGTGTCTCTTCGATTTTTGAGAAAGTAATCCTGTTGGGAGTCTGGCTCTCGAGATTCGGAAAGCAGTGTTTCTTTGATTTTTGATAAGTAATCCTGTAGGGCGTCTGACACTTAAGATTCAGAGAGCAGTGTCTCTTCGATTTTTTAGAAAGTAATCATGTTGGGAGTCTGGCTTTCGAGATTCGGAGAGCAGTGTCTCTTTGATTTTTGATAAAGTAATCCTGTAGGGAGTCTGACTATTGAGATTCGGATAGCAGTGTCTCTTCAATTTTTGAGAAAGTAATCCTATTGGGAGTCTGGTTCTCGAGATTCGGAGATCTCTGTCTCTTCGATTTTTGAGCAAACAATCTTGTTGGAAGTGTTTTCTCGAATATGAGTAAAGGTTGGGCATTTTTGCCAGTCTACCTTGCCATGGAGCACGGAGGTTGACACACATTGAGACTTTCTAGTTATCAAGCAGTGGTGCTATTCCTTTACCCTTGTGGGTAATAGTAGGGTAGCTGGACCTTCAAAATTTATGTGTCTAAACTTTGTCAGAGATCTTTGGCAAAGTTATCTGTGGTACCTGAGGAGCTGATGTTGCATGTGGAAAATTGTGCCTTTTCAGAATCCGAAGAGTGGTGCCTCTTCGATTTTTGAACCAACGACCCTGTTACCCTTTCTTTTATAAGGGCACCAATTGTGTGCAAGAAGTACATTCAGAGAGTTATTGCTTATAGGAATTTTCCCCTTAATTTATTGCATCTCATTTCTCCTTCATCATTTCTGAGAATGTTTGACCCATCCGACCGCCGTTTTGACTTAAACTTTGGTGAAGAGGTAGTCATGCCTTCTCAAGACAACATATGGCGCCCATCCTTTTTATCCCCTACTGGTCCTCTTACCGTTGGGGACTCTGTGATGAAGAATGATATGACCGCTGCGGTGGTGGGCAGGAACCTTCTCACTCCCAAAAATAACAAACTACTTTCCAAACGGTCTGATAAGTTGGCTGTTAAGGATTCTCTGGCTCTCAGTGTTCAATGTGCAGGTTCTGTGTCTAATATGGTCCAGCGCCTATTTGCTCGAACCCGCCAAGTTGAATCATTGGCTGCTGAAGTGATAAGTCTCAAGCAGGAGATCAGATGGCTCAAGTATGAGAATAAACAGTTGCACAGGCTCACACATGACTATGCTACAAACGTGAAGAGGAAGCTCAACCAGTTGCAGGAATCTGATGGTCAGATTTTACTTGATCATCAGAGGTTTGTGGATTTGTTCCAAAGGCATTTATTACCTTCGTCTTCTGGGGCTGTACTACGTAATGAAGCTCCAAATGATCAACCTTCGGTGCCTCCTCCTTTTGGGGTTTTGCCTAGTACTGAGGCTCTGAATAATCACCCTCTGGTGCCTCCTCTTTCTGGGGATCTGCCGACTGCTGAGACTTCTTCTGAGCAACCTTTGTGAAGGCTCCCTCTTGTTTGTTTATTTTGATTCATGTATATGTAAATATTTGTAACTTATCGAAGATATCAATAAACAAGCCTTGCTTCATTTCAACGTATTGTGTTAAACACACCAAGGCCTTCTTCACTAAGTTCTTTGAATTTTTCCTTTTGTTGAAGCTTGTATGTTAAAGCTTTGTGAGTGAAGCATGTAGGTTGAGGTAGTGCTCCCTTAATTTCCCGAGTGAGGAAAACTTCTCGTTTGGAGACTTGAAAAATCCAAATCACTGAGTGGTCGTGAGACTTCCGAGTATCAAGGTGCAGTAGCATATGATAGGAGTCCCCCAAGTCTCCGGTCGAGGGAGTTGACGAATAAGGCACTTCCTTTCTAAGTGATAACCCAAAACTCATTCTTCATATATATTTGTTATGAAACTTGTTAGGCCCAAAGAAGATGAGGCCTAAGCAATTTTATTTTTTTTCAAATTTTTTTTTTTCGAATTTTCAAATTTTCGAATTTTTGAATTTTCGAATTTTTGAATTTTTGAATTTTTGAAAAAAAAAAAAATATATATATATATATATATATATATTTTTTTTTTTAAATTTTGTAGGTGAAGCTTTGGTGTTGAAGCTTTGTAGGTGAAGCTTTGAGGTTGAAGCTTTGTTGGGCACCATGAGTTGATTTTGCTTCACACTATCTTCATCAAGATGGTGTGAAGCTTTTGTAGGTGAAGGTTTTGTGTTGAAGCTTTGTACGTGAAGTTTTTGTGGGTGAAGCTTTTGTGGGTGAAGCTTTTGTGGGTGAAGCTTTTGTGAGTCAAGCTTTTATGGGTGAAGCTTTTGTAGGTGAAGCTTTTGTGGGTCAAGCTTTTGTAGGTGAAGCTTTTGTGGTGAAGCTTTTGTGTTGAAGCTTTTGTGGGTGAAGCTTTTGTGTTGAAGCTTTTGTAGGTGAAGCTTTGGAGTTGAAGCTTTGTAGGTGAAGCTTTAGAGTTGAAGCTTTGTAGGTGAAGCTTTGAGGTTGAAGCTTTGTTGGGCACCATGAATTGATTTTGCTTCACACTATCTTGATCAAGATAGTGTGAAGCTTTTGTAGGTGAAGTTTTTGTGGGTCAAGCTTTAGAGTTGAAGCTTTTGTTGGGTACCATGAATTGATTTTGCTTCACACTATCTTGATCAAGATAGTGTGAAGCTTTTGAGAATTTGTAGTTGTCCTCCATTGATGAAGTTTTTGTTGGTGAAGCTTTCGAGTTGAAGCTTTTGTTGGTGAAGCTTTTATGGGTGAAGCTTTTGTTGGGTACCATGAATTGATTTTGCTTCACACTATCTTGATCAAGATAGTGTGAAGCTTTTGAGAATTTGTAGTTGTCCTCCATTGATGAAGCTTTTGTTGGTGAAGCTTTGGAGTTGAAGCTTTTGTTGAATTTCCCTTTTTTTTTTTTTTTTTTGGGAAACTAGAAATTTGAAAATGTGGGAGAGACAACATATACAAATTTTTCTTCCACACTGTTGAGCAAGAGATTATGATGCAAGCCACACTTTGTAGTAATCGTAGGTTTGGATGAACCATATAAATTGAATTTGCTTCGAACAATCTTGAATTTGCTTCGAAGGTTTGAGAATTGTAGTTGCCCTCCATTGATGAAGCTTTTGTTGGCACCATAAATTGGTTTTGCTTCACACTGTCTTGATCAAGAGTATGTGAAGCTTTTGAGAATTGTGGTTGAACTCCTTTGATAAAGCTTTTGTTGGCACCATAAATTGGTTTTGCTTCACACTGTCTTGATTAAGAGTGTCTGAAGCTTTTGAGAATTGTGGTTGCCCTACCTCCATTGATGAAGCTCTTATTGGCACCATAAATTGGTTTTGCTTCACACTGTCTTGATCAAGAGTATGTGAAGTTTTTGAGAACTGTGGTTGCCCCTCCATTGATGAAGCTCTTGTTGGCACCATAAATTGATTTTGCTTCACACTGTCTTGATCAAGAGTGTGTGAAGCTTTTGAGAATTATTGTTGCCCTCCATTGATGAAGCTCTTGTTGGCACCATAAATTGATTTTGCTTCACATTGTCTTGATCAAGAGTGTGTGAAGCTTTTGAGAATTATGGTTGCCCTCCATTGATAAAGCTCTTATTGGCACCATAAATTGGTTTTGCTTCACACTGTCTTGATCAAGAGTGTGTGAAGTTTTTGAGAACTGTGGTTGCCCCTCCATTGATGAAACTCTTGTTGGCACCATAAATTGATTTTGCTTCACACTGTCTTGATCAAGAGTGTGTGAAGCTTTTGAGAATTATGGTTGCCCTCCATTGATGAAGCTCTTGTTGGCACCATAAATTGGGTTTGCTTCACACTGTCCTGATCAAAAGTGTGTGAAGTTTTTGAGAATTGTGGTCGCCCTCCATTGATGAAGCTCTTGTTGGCACCATAAATTGGTTTTGCTTCACACTGTCTTGATCAAAAGTGTGTGAAGCTTTTAAGAATCGTGGTTAACCTCATTTGATGAAGCTCTTGTTAGCACCATAAATTGGTTTGGCTTCACACTGTCTTGATCAAGATTGTGTGAAGCTTTTGAGAATTGTGATGCAAGCCATACCTTGTAGTAGTCGAAGGTTTGGATGAACCATATAAATTGAATTTGCTTCGAAGGTTTGAGAATTGTTGTTGCCCTCTATTGATGAAGCTTTTGTTGGCACCATAAATTGGTTTTGCTTCACACTGTCTTGATCAGTAGTGTGTGAAGTTTTTGAGAATTGTGGTTGAACTCATTTGATGAAGCTTTTGTTGGTACCATAAATTGGTTTTGCTTCACGCTGTCTTGATCAAGAGTGTGTGAAGCTTTTGAGAATTGTGGTTGCCCTCCTTTGATGAAGCTCTTGTTGGCACCATAAATTGGTTTTGCTTCACACTGTCTTGATCAAGAGTGTGTGAAACTTTTGAGAATTATGGTTGTCCTCCATTGATGAAGCTCTTGTTGGCACCATCAATTGGTTTTGCTTCACACTGTCTTGATCAAAAGTGTGTGAAGCTTTTGAGAATTGTGGTTGCCCTCCATTGATGAAGCTCTTGTTAGCACCATAAATTGGTTTTGCTTCACACTGTCTTGATCAAGAGTGTGTGAAGCTTTTGAGAATTATGGTTGCCCTCCATTGATGAAGCTGTTGTTGGCACCATAAATTGGTTTTGCTTCACACTGTCTTGATCAAGAGTGTGTGAAGCTTTTGAGAATTGTGGTTGCCCTCCTTTGATGAACCTCTTGTTAGCACCATAAATTGGTTTTGCTTCACACTGTCTTGATCAAGAGTGTGTGAAGCTTTTGAGAATTGTGGTTGCCCTCTATTAATGAAGCTCTTGTTGGCACCATACATTGATTTTCCTTCACACTGTCTTGATCAAGAGTGTGTGAAGCTTTTAAGAATCGTGGTTACCCTCATTTGATGAAGCTCTTGTTAGCACCATAAATTGGTTTGGCTTCACACTGTCTTGATCAAGATTGTGTGAAGCTTTTGAGAATTGTGATGCAAGCCATACCTTGTAGTAGTCGAAGGTTTGGATGAACCATATAAATTGAATTTGCTTCGAAGGTTTGAGAATTGTTGTTGCCCTCTATTGATGAAGCTTTTGTTGGCACCATAAATTGGTTTTGCTTCACACTGTCTTGATCAGTAGTGTGTGAAGTTTTTGAGAATTGTGGTTGAACTCATTTGATGAAGCTTTTGTTGCTACCATAAATTGGTTTTGCTTCACGCTGTCTTGATCAAGAGTGTGTGAAGCTTTTGAGAATTGTGGTTGCCCTCCTTTGATGAAACTCTTGTTGGCACCATAAATTGGTTTTGCTTCACACTGTCTTGATCAAGAGTGTGTGAAGCTTTTGAGAATTATGGTTGTCCTCCACTGATGAAGCTCTTGTTGGCACCATCAATTGGTTTTGCTTCACACTGTCTTGATCAAAAGTGTGTGAAGCTTTTGAGAATTGTGGTTGCCCTCCATTGATGAAGCTTTTGTTAGCGCCATAAATTGGTTTTGCTTCACACTGTCTTGATCAAGAGTGTGTGAAGCTTTTGAGAATTATGGTTGCCCTCCATTGATGAAGCTCTTGTTGGCACCATAAATTGGTTTTGCTTCACACTGTCTTGATTAAGAGTGTGTGAAGCTTTTGAGAATTGTGGTTGCCCTCCTTTGATGAACCTCTTGTTAGCACCATAAATTGGTTTTGCTTCACACTGTCTTGATCAAGAGTGTGTGAAGCTTTTGAGAATTGTGGTTGCCCTCTATTAATGAAGCTCTTGTTGGCACCATACATTGATTTTCCTTCACACTGTCTTGATCAAGAGTGTGTGAAGCTTTTAAGAATCGTGGTTACCCTCATATGATGAAGCTCTTGTTAGCACCATAAATTGGTTTGGCTTCACATTGTCTTGATCAAGATTGTCTGAAGCTTTTGAGAATTGTGATGCAAGCCATACCTTGTAGTAGTCGAAGGTTTGGATGAACCATATAAATTGAATTTGCTTCGAAGGTTTGAGAATTGTTGTTGCCCTCTATTGACGAAACTTTTGTTGGCACCATAAATTGGTTTTGCTTCACACTGTCTTGATCAGTAGTGTGTGAAGTTTTTGAGAATTGTGGTTGAACTCATTTGATGAAGCTTTTGTTGGTACCATAAATTGGTTTTGCTTCACGCTGTCTTGATCAAGAGTGTGTGAAGCTTTTGAGAATTGTGGTTGCCCTCCTTTGATGAAGCTCTTGTTGGCACCATAAATTGGTTTTGCTTCACACTGTCTTGATCAAGAGTGTGTGAAGCTTTTGAGAATTATGGTTGTCCTTCATTGATGAAGCTCTTGTTGGCACCATCAATTGGTTTTGCTTCACACTGTCTTGATCAAAAGTGTGTGAAGCTTTTGAGAATTGTGGTTTCCCTCCATTGATGAAGCTTTTGTTAGCATCATAAATTGGTTTTGCTTCACACTGTCTTGATCAAGAGTGTGTGAAGCTTTTGAGAATTATGGTTGCCCTCCATTGATGAAGCTGTTGTTGGCACCATAAATTGGTTTTGCTTCACACTGTCTTGATCAAGAGTGTGTAAAGCTTTTGAGAATTGTGGTTGCCCTCCTTTGATGAACCTCTTGTTAGCACCATAAATTGGTTTTGCTTCACACTGTCTTGATCAAGAGTGTGTGAAGCTTTTGAGAATTGTGGTTGCCCTCTATTAATAAAGCTCTTGTTGGCACCATACATTGATTTTCCTTCACACTGTCTTGATCAAGAGTGTGTGAAGCTTTTAAGAATGGTGGTTACCCTCATTTGATGAAGCTCTTGTTAGCACCATAAATTGGTTTGGCTTCACACTGTCTTGATCAAGAGTGTGTGAAGCTGTTGAGAATTATGGTTGTCCTCCATTGATGAAGCTCTTGTTGGCACCATCAATTGGTTTCGCTTAACACTGTCTTGATCAAAAGTGTGTGAAGCTTTTGAGAATTGTGGTTGCCCTCCATTGATGAAGCTCTTGTTAGCACCATAAATTGGTTTTGCTTCACACTGTCTTGATCAAGAGTGTGTGAAGCTTTTGAGAATTATGGTTGTCCTCCATTGATGAAGCTCTTGTTGGCACCATCAATTGGTTTTGATTCACACTGTCTTGATCAAAAGTGTGTGAAGCTTATGAGAATTGTGGTTGCCCTCCATTGATGAAGCTCTTGTTAGCACCATAAATTGGTTTTGCTTCACACTGTCTTGATCAAGAGTGTGTGAAGCTTTTAAGAATCGTGGTTACCCTCATTTGATGAAGCTCTTGTTGGCACCATAAATTGGTTTTGCTTCACACTGTCTTGATCAAGAGTGTGTGAAGCTTTTGAGAATTATGGTTGTCCTCCATTGATGAAGCTCTTGTTGGCACCATCAATTGGTTTTGCTTAACACTGTCTTGATCAAAAGTGTGTGAAGCTTTTGAGAATTGTGGTTGCCCTCCATTGATGAAGCTCTTGTTAGCACCATAAATTGGTTTTGCTTCACACTGTCTTGATCAAGAGTGTGTGAAGCTTTTGAGAATTATGGTTGTCCTCCATTGATGAAGCTCTTGTTGGCACCATCAATTGGTTTTGATTCACACTGTCTTGATCAAAAGTGTGTGAAGCTTATGAGAATTGTGGTTGCCCTCCTTTGATGAAGCTCTTATTGGCACCATAAATTGGTTTTGCTTCACACTGTCTTGATCAAGAGTGTGTGAAGCTTTTGAGAATTGTGGTTGCCTTCATTGATGAAGCTCTTGTTAGCACCATAAATTGGTTTTGCTTCACACTGTCTTGATCAAGAGTGTGTGAAGCTTTTGAGAATTATGGTTGCCCTCCATTGATGAAGCTCTTGTTGGCACCATAAATTGGTTTTGCTTCACACTGTCTTGATCAAGAGTGTGTGAAGCTTTTGAGAATTGTGGTTGCCCTCCTTTGATGAACCTCTTGTTAGCACCATAAATTGGTTTTGCTTCACACTGTCTTGATCAAGAGTGTGTGAAGCTTTTGAGAATTGTGGTTGCCCTCTATTAATAAAGCTCTTGTTGGCACCATACATTGATTTTCCTTCACACTGTCTTGATCAAGAGTGTGTGAAGCTTTTAAGAATCGTGGTTACCCTCATTTGATGAAGCTCTTGTTAGCACCATAAATTGGTTTGGCTTCACACTGTCTTGATCAAGAGTGTGTGAAGCTGTTGAGAATTATGGTTGTCCTCCATTGATGAAGCTCTTGTTGGCACCATCAATTGGTTTTGCTTAACACTGTCTTGATCAAAAGTGTGTGAAGCTTTTGAGAATTGTGGTTGCCCTCCATTGATGAAGCTCTTGTTAGCACCATAAATTGGTTTTGCTTCACACTGTCTTGATCAAGAGTGTGTGAAGCTTTTGAGAATTATGGTTGTCCTCCATTGATGAAGCTCTTGTTGGCACCATCAATTGGTTTTGATTCACACTGTCTTGATCAAAAGTGTGTGAAGCTTATGAGAATTGTGGTTGCCCTCCATTGATGAAGCTCTTGTTAGCACCATAAATTGGTTTTGCTTCACACTGTCTTGATCAAGAGTGTGTGAAGCTTTTAAGAATCGTGGTTACCCTCATTTGATGAAGCTCTTGTTGGCACCATAAATTGGTTTTGCTTCACACTGTCTTGATCAAGAGTGTGTGAAGCTGTTGAGAATTATGGTTGTCCTCCATTGATGAAGCTCTTGTTGGCACCATCAATTGGTTTCGCTTAACACTGTCTTGATCAAAAGTGTGTGAAGCTTTTGAGAATTGTGGTTGCCCTCCATTGATGAAGCTCTTGTTAGCACCATAAATTGGTTTTGCTTCACACTGTCTTGATCAAGAGTGTGTGAAGCTTTTGAGAATTATGGTTGTCCTCCATTGATGAAGCTCTTGTTGGCACCATCAATTGGTTTTGATTCACACTGTCTTGATCAAAAGTGTGTGAAGCTTATGAGAATTGTGGTTGCCCTCCATTGATGAAGCTCTTGTTAGCACCATAAATTGGTTTTGCTTCACACTGTCTTGATCAAGAGTGTGTGAAGCTTTTAAGAATCGTGGTTACCCTCATTTGATGAAGCTCTTGTTGGCACCATAAATTGGTTTTGCTTCACACTGTCTTGATCAAGAGTGTGTGAAGCTTTTGAGAATTATGGTTGTCCTCCATTGATGAAGCTCTTGTTGGCACCATCAATTGGTTTTGCTTAACACTGTCTTGATCAAAAGTGTGTGAAGCTTTTGAGAATTGTGGTTGCCCTCCATTGATGAAGCTCTTGTTAGCACCATAAATTGGTTTTGCTTCACACTGTCTTGATCAAGAGTGTGTGAAGCTTTTGAGAATTGTGGTTGCCCTCCATTGATGAAGCTCTTGTTAGCACCATAAATTGGTTTTGCTTCACACTGTCTTGATCAAGAGTGTGTGAAGCTTTTGAGAATTATGGTTGCCCTCCATTGATGAAGCTCTTGTTGGCACCATAAATTGGTTTTGCTTCACCCTGTCTTGATCAAGAGTGTGTGAAGCTTTTGAGAATTGTGGTTGCCCTCCTTTGATGAACCTCTTGTTAGCACCATAAATTGGTTTTGCTTCACACTGTCTTGATCAAGAGTGTGTGAAGCTTTTGAGAATTGTGGTTGCCCTCTATTAATGAAGCTCTTGTTGGCACCATACATTGATTTTCCTTCACACTGTCTTGATCAAGATTGTGTGAAGCTTTTGAGAATTGTGATGCAAGCCATACCTTGTAGTAGTCGAGGGTTTGGATGAACCATATAAATTGAATTTGCTTCGAAGGTTTGAGAATTGTTGTTGCCCTCTATTGATGAAGCTTTTGTTGGCACCATAAATTGGTTTTGCTTCACACCGTCTTGATCAGTAGTGTGTGACGTTTTTGAGAATTGTGGTTGAACTCATTTGTTGAAGCTTTTGTTGGTACCATAAATTGGTTTTGCTTCACGCTGTCTTGATCAAGAGTGTGTGAAGCTTTTGAGAATTGTGGTTGCCCTCCTTTGATGAAGCTCTTGTTGGCACCATAAATTGGTTTTGCTTCACACTGTCTTGATCAAGAGTGTGTGAAGCTTTTGAGAATTATGGTTTTCCTCCATTGATGAAGCTCTTGTTGGCACCATCAATTGGTTTTGCTTCACACTGTCTTGATCAAAAGTGTGTGAAGCTTTTGAGAATTGTTGTTGCCCTCCATTGATGAAGCTCTTGTTAGCACCATAAATTGGTTTTGCTTCACACTGTCTTGATCAAGAGTGTGTGAAGCTTTTGAGAATTATGGTTGCCCTCCATTGATGAAGCTATTGTTGGCACCATAAATTGGTTTTGCTTCACACTGTCTTGATCAAGAGTGTGTGAAGCTTTTGAGAATTGTGGTTGCCCTCCTTTGATGAACCTCTTGTTAGCACCATAAATTGGTTTTGCTTCACACTGTCTTGATCAAGAGTGTGAAGCTTTTGAGAATTGTGGTTGCCCTCTATTAATGAAGCTCTTGTTGGCACCATACGTTGATTTTCCTTCACACTGTCTTGATCAAGAGTGTGTGAAGCTTTTAAGAATCGTGGTTACCCTCATTTGATGAAGCTCTTGTTAGCACCATAAATTGGTTTGGCTTCACACTGTCTTGATCAAGATTGTGTGAAGCTTTTGAGAATTGTGATGCAAGCCATACCTTGTAGTAGTCGAAGGTTTGGATGAACCATATAAATTGAATTTGCTTCGAAGGTTTGAGAATTGTTGTTGTCCTCTATTGATGAAGCTTTTGTTGGCACCATAAATTGGTTTTGCTTCACACTGTCTTGATCAGTAGTGTGTGAAGTTTTTGAGAATTGTGGTTGAACTCATTTGATGAAGCTTTTGTTGGTACCATAAATTGGTTTTGCTTCACGCTGTCTTGATCAAGAGTGTGTGAAGCTTTTGAGAATTGTGGTTGCCCTCCTTTGATGAAGCTCTTGTTGGCACCATAAATTGGTTTTGCTTCACACTGTCTTGATCAAGAGTGTGTGAAGCTTTTGAGAATTGTGGTTGCCCTCTATTAATGAAGCTCTTGTTGGCACCATACATTGATTTTCCTTCACACTGTCTTGATCAAGAGTGTGTGAAGCTTTTAAGAATCGTGGTTACCCTCATATGATGAAGCTCTTGTTAGCACCATAAATTGGTTTGGCTTCACATTGTCTTGATCAAGATTGTGTGAAGCTTTTGAGAATTGTGATGCAAGCCAAACCTTGTAGTAGTCGAAGGTTTGGATGAACCATATAAATTGAATTTGCTTCGAAGGTTTGAGAATTGTTGTTGCCCTCTATTGACGAAACTTTTGTTGGCACCATAAATTGGTTTTGCTTCACACTGTCTTGATCAGTAGTGTGTGAAGTTTTTGAGAATTGTGGTTGAACTCATTTGATGAAGCTTTTGTTGGTACCATAAATTGGTTTTGCTTCACGCTGTCTTGATCAAGAGTGTGTGAAGCTTTTGAGAATTGTGGTTGCCCTCCTTTGATGAAGCTCTTGTTGGCACCATAAATTGGTTTTGCTTCACACTGTCTTGATCAAGAGTGTGTGAAGCTTTTGAGAATTATGGTTGTACTCCATTGATGAAGCTCTTGTTGGCACCATCAATTGGTTTTGCTTCACACTGTCTTGATCAAAAGTGTGTGAAGCTTTTGAGAATTGTGGTTGCCCTCCATTGATGAATCTCTTGTTAGCACCATAAATTGGTTTTGCTTCACACTGTCTTGATCAAGAGTGTGTGAAGCTTTTGAGAATTATGGTTGCCCTCCATTGATGAAGCTGTTGTTGGCACCATAAATTGGTTTTGCTTCACACTGTCTTGATCAAGAGTGTGTAAAGCTTTTGAGAATTGTGGTTGCCCTCCTTTGATGAACCTCTTGTTAGCACCATAAATTGGTTTTGCTTCACACTGTCTTGATTAAGAGTGTGTGAAGCTTTTGAGAATTGTGGTTGCCCTCTATTAATGAAGCTCTTGTTGGCACCATACATTGATTTTCCTTCACACTGTCTTGATCAAGAGTGTGTGAAGCTTTTAAGAATCGTGGTTACCCTCAGTTGATGAAGCTCTTGTTAGCACCATAAATTGGTTTGGCTTCACACTGTCTTGATCAAGACTGTGTGAAGCTTTTGAGAATTGTGGTTGCCCTCCATTGATGAAGCTCTTGTTAGCACCATAAATTGGTTTTGCTTCACACTGTCTTGATCAAGAGTGTGTGAAGCTTTTGAGAATTATGGTTGTCCTCCATTGATGAAGCTCTTGTTGGCACCATCAATTGGTTTTGCTTCACATTGTCTTGATCAAAAGTGTGTGAAGCTTTTGAGAATTGTGGTTGCCCTCCATTGATGAAGCTCTTGTTAGCACCATAAATTTGTTTTGCTTCACACTGTCTTGATCAAGAGTGTGTGAAGCTTTTGAGAATTATGGTTGTCCTCCATTGATGAAGCTCTTGTTGGCACCATCAATTGGTTTTGCTTCACACTGTCTTGATCAAAAGTGTGTGAAGCTTATGTGAATTGTGGTTGCCCTCCTTTGATGAAGCTCTTATTGGCACCATAAATTGGTTTTGCTTCACACTGTCTTGTTCAAGAGTGTGTGAAGCTTTTGAGAATTGTGGTTGCCCTCCATTGATGAAGCTCTTGTTAGCACCATAAATTGGTTTTGCTTCACACTGTCTTGATCAAGAGTGTGTGAAGCTTTTGAGAATTATGGTTGCCCTTCATTGATGAAGCTCTTGTTGGCACCATAAATTGGTTTTGCTTCACACTGTCTTGATCAAGAGTGTGTGAAGCTTTTGAGAATTGTGGTTGCCCTCCTTTGATGAACCTCTTGTTAGCACCATAAATTGGTTTTGCTTCACACTGTCTTGATCAAGAGTGTGTGAAGCTTTTGAGAATTGTGGTTGCCCTCTATTAATGAAGCTCTTGTTGGCACCATACATTGATTTTCCTTCACACTGTCTTGATCAAGAGTGTGTGAAGCTTTTAAGAATCGTGGTTACCCTCTTTTGATGAAGCTCTTGTTAGCACCATAAATTGGTTTGGCTTCACATTGTCTTGATCAAGATTGTGTGAAGCTTTTGAGAATTGTGATGCAAGCCAAACCTTGTAGTAGTCGAAGGTTTGGATGAACCATATAAATTGAATTTGCTTCGAAGGTTTGAGAATTGTTGTTGCCCTCTATTGACGAAACTTTTGTTGGCACCATAAATTGGTTTTGCTTCACACTGTCTTGATCAGTAGTGTGTGAAGTTTTTGAGAATTGTGGTTGAACTCATTTGATGAAGCTTTTGTTGGTACCATAAATTGGTTTTGCTTCACGCTGTCTTGATCAAGAGTGTGTGAAGCTTTTGAGAATTGTGGTTGCCCTCCTTTGATGAAGCTCTTGTTGGCACCATAAATTGGTTTTGCTTCACACTGTCTTGATCAAGAGTGTGTGAAGCTTTTGAGAATTATGGTTGTACTCCATTGATGAAGCTCTTGTTGGCACCATCAATTGGTTTTGCTTCACACTGTCTTGTTCAAAAGTGTGTGAAGCTTTTGAGAATTGTGGTTGCCCTCCATTGATGAATCTCTTGTTAGCACCATAAATTGGTTTTGCTTCACACTGTCTTGATCAAGAGTGTGTGAAGCTTTTGAGAATTATGGTTGCCCTCCATTGATGAAGCTGTTGTTGGCACCATAAATTGGTTTTGCTTCACACTGTCTTGATCAAGAGTGTGTAAAGCTTTTGAGAATTGTGGTTGCCCTCCTTTGATGAACCTCTTGTTAGCACCATAAATTGGTTTTGCTTCACACTGTCTTGATTAAGAGTGTGTGAAGCTTTTGAGAATTGTGGTTGCCCTCTATTAATGAAGCTCTTGTTGGCACCATACATTGATTTTCCTTCACACTGTCTTGATCAAGAGTGTGTGAAGCTTTTAAGAATCGTGGTTACCCTCAGTTGATGAAGCTCTTGTTAGCACCATAAATTGGTTTGGCTTCACACTGTCTTGATCAAGACTGTGTGAAGCTTTTGAGAATTGTGGTTGCCCTCCATTGATGAAGCTCTTGTTAGCACCATAAATTGGTTTTGCTTCACACTGTCTTGATCAAGAGTGTGTGAAGCTTTTGAGAATTATGGTTGTCCTCCATTGATGAAGCTCTTGTTGGCACCATCAATTGGTTTTGCTTCACATTGTCTTGATCAAAAGTGTGTGAAGCTTTTGAGAATTGTGGTTGCCCTCCATTGATGAAGCTCTTGTTAGCACCATAAATTTGTTTTGCTTCACACTGTCTTGATCAAGAGTGTGTGAAGCTTTTGAGAATTATGGTTGTCCTCCATTGATGAAGCTCTTGTTGGCACCATCAATTGGTTTTGCTTCACACTGTCTTGATCAAAAGTGTGTGAAGCTTATGAGAATTGTGGTTGCCCTCCTTTGATGAAGCTCTTATTGGCACCATAAATTGGTTTTGCTTCACACTGTCTTGTTCAAGAGTGTGTGAAGCTTTTGAGAATTGTGGTTGCCCTCCATTGATGAAGCTCTTGTTAGCACCATAAATTGGTTTTGCTTCACACTGTCTTGATCAAGAGTGTGTGAAGCTTTTGAGAATTATGGTTGCCCTTCATTGATGAAGCTCTTGTTGGCACCATAAATTGGTTTTGCTTCACACTGTCTTGATCAAGAGTGTGTGAAGCTTTTGAGAATTGTGGTTGCCCTCCTTTGATGAACCTCTTGTTAGCACCATAAATTGGTTTTGCTTCACACTGTCTTGATCAAGAGTGTGTGAAGCTTTTGAGAATTGTGGTTGCCCTCTATTAATGAAGCTCTTGTTGGCACCATACATTGATTTTCCTTCACACTGTCTTGATCAAGAGTGTGTGAAGCTTTTAAGAATCGTGGTTACCCTCATTTGATGAAGCTCTTGTTAGCTCCATAAATTGGTTTGGCTTCACATTGTCTTGATCAAGATTGTGTGAAGCTTTTGAGAATTGTGATGCAAGCCATACCTTGTAGTAGTCGAGGGTTTGGATGAACCATATAAATTGAATTTGCTTCGAAGGTTTGAGAATTGTTGTTGCCCTCTATTGATGAAGCTTTTGTTGGCACCATAAATTGGTTTTGCTTCACACTGTCTTGATCAGTAGTGTGTGACGTTTTTGAGAATTGTGGTTGAACTCATTTGTTGAAGCTTTTGTTGGTACCATAAATTGGTTTTGCTTCACGCTGTCTTGATCAAGAGTGTGTGAAGCTTTTGAGAATTGTGGTTGCCCTCCTTTGATGAAGCTCTTGTTGGCACCATAAATTGGTTTTGCTTCACACTGTCTTGATCAAGAGTGTGTGAAGCTTTTGAGAATTATGGTTTTCCTCCATTGATGAAGCTCTTGTTGGCACCATCAATTGGTTTTGCTTCACACTGTCTTGATCAAAAGTGTGTGAAGCTTTTGAGAATTGTTGTTGCCCTCCATTGATGAAGCTCTTGTTAGCACCATAAATTGGTTTTGCTTCACACTGTCTTGATCAAGAGTGTGTGAAGCTTTTGAGAATTATGGTTGCCCTCCATTGATGAAGCTATTGTTGGCACCATAAATTGGTTTTGCTTCACACTGTCTTGATCAAGAGTGTGTGAAGCTTTTGAGAATTGTGGTTGCCCTCCTTTGATGAACCTCTTGTTAGCACCATAAATTGGTTTTGCTTCACACTGTCTTGATCAAGAGTGTGAAGCTTTTGAGAATTGTGGTTGCCCTCTATTAATGAAGCTCTTGTTGGCACCATACGTTGATTTTCCTTCACACTATCTTGATCATGAGTGTGTGAAGCTTTTAAGAATCGTGGTTACCCTCATTTGATGAAGCTCTTGTTAGCACCATAAATTGGTTTGGCTTCACACTGTCTTGATCAAGATTGTGTGAAGCTTTTGAGAATTGTGATGCAAGCCATACCTTGTAGTAGTCGAAGGTTTGGATGAACCATATAAATTGAATTTGCTTCGAAGGTTTGAGAATTGTTGTTGTCCTCTATTGATGAAGCTTTTGTTGGCACCATAAATTGGTTTTGCTTCACACTGTCTTGATCAGTAGTGTGTGAAGTTTTTGAGAATTGTGGTTGAACTCATTTGATGAAGCTTTTGTTGGTACCATAAATTGGTTTTGCTTCACGCTGTCTTGATCAAGAGTGTGTAAAGCTTTTGAGAATTGTGGTTGCCCTCCTTTGATGAAGCTCTTGTTGGCACCATAAATTGGTTTTACTTCACACTGTCTTGATCAAGAGTGTGTGAAGCTTTTGAGAATTATGGTTGTCCTCCATTGATGAAGCTCTTGTTGGCACCATCAATTGGTTTTGCTTCACACTGTCTTGATCAAAAGTTTGTGAAGCTTTTGAGAATTGTGGTTGCCCTCCATTGATGAAGCTCTTGTTAGCACCATAAATTGGTTTTGCTTCACACTGTCTTGATCTAGAGTGTGTGAAGCTTTTGAGAATTATGGTTGCCCTCCATTGATGAAGCTCTTGTTGGCACCATAAATTGGTTTTGCTTCACACTGTCTTGATCAAGAGTGTGAAGCTTTTGAGAATTGTGGTTGCCCTCCTTTGATGAAGCTCTTGTTAGCACCATAAATTGGTTTTGCTTCACACTGTCTTGATCAAGAGTGTGTGAAGCTTTTGAGAATTGTGGTTGCCCTCTATTGATGAAGCTCTTGTTGGCACCATACATTGATTTTCCTTCACACTGTCTTGATTAAGAGTGTGGGAAGCTTTTGAGAATTATGGTTGCCCTCCATTGATGAAGCTTTTGTTGGCACCATAAATTGATTTCGCTTCACACTGTCTTGATCAAAAGTTTGTGAAGCTTATGAGAATTGTGGTTGCCCTCCTTTGATGAAGCTCTTATTGGCACCATAAATTGGTTTTGCTTCACACTGTCTTGATCAAGAGTGTGTGAAGCTTTTGAGAATTATGGTTGCCCTCCATTGATAAAGCTCTTATTGGCACCATAAATTGGTTTTGCTTCACACTGTCTTGATCAAAAGTGTGTGAAGCTTTCTACAAGTTGTAGTGTTTGCATTGTTGTAGAGGGGAAATGTTGAAGCAGATGCAAGAGAGCTGAATAGCTTGAACTTCGCATGCCATGCGCTGAAGTTGCTGTTGGGTTGCAATAAAACTTTGTTGGTGACTATAATGGCTGGTTTGGTATTGATGTGCTTTGAAAAAAAACTGCTGTGAGAATAAGCGGCTATGCTGTGAGAATAAGTGGCTGTGAAATAAATCAACAGAGTGTTTGGTAAACTTTTTTGTAAAAGTGCTTTTGGAAAAAAAAAAACAGTCTGATAGTGGGTCTTTTCATTAAAGGAGCACTGTAGCTCCGTGTGCTTTAAAAAAAAGCCAATTTTCCAAAGCTGCAAATAGTAGCTTTAGCTTTTTCCTTTAATTTCAGCTTATTCTCACAGTAGCTTCCAAAATAAGTTTTTTTTTTCAGTTTACCAAACACCTAAAACTCTCACAGCTTTTTTTCATGGGTGTTTTTTTTTTTTAAGCACCTCACTCCCAAACCACCCCTAACTCTTATTAGGCATAAGTGCTCCCCTAGTTGAGTTGTCAAGCTTAAGGGTTTTTGATTATTTGTGAATGCTAGGAGTTCACATGTACAAGTTGTACCACTTGTCTTCTAATAGGTGGAATGAATGGTGAGTTACTTTCATCACTTGGTTGGTGGTACGAAGGTGAATTCCTTCTTCCCCTGGTTGGTGGCATGAATGGTAAGTTGCCAAATGATATTAGAGTACGGGTTGTACATTTCATCACCTGGTTAGTGGCATGAAGGAGAGTATAGGTTGTACATTTCATCACCTGGTTGGTGGCATGACGATGAGTTCCTTCTTCACCTGGTTGGTGGCATGAGTGGCAAGTTGCCAAATGATATTACAGTACGAGTTGTACATTTCATCACCTGGTTGGTGGTATGAAGGAAAGTACGGGTTGTACATTTCATCACCTGGTTAGTGGCATGAATGACAAGTTGCCAAATGATATTAGAGTACGAGTTGTACATTTCATCACCTGGTTGGTGGCATGAAGGAGAGTACGGGTTGTACATTTCATCACCTGGTTGGTGGCATGAAGATGAGTTCCTTCTTCACCTGGTTGGTGGCATGAGTGGCAAGTTGCTAAATGATAGAGTACGGGTTATACATTTCATCACCTGGTTGGTGGAATGAAGGAGAGTACGGATTGTACATTTCATCACCTGATTGGTGGCATGAAGATGAGTTCTTTCTTCACATTTCATCATCTGGTTGGTGAGAATAAGGGCAAGATGTCTAGGCACATTGTAGCAAGTGTCGAATGACATAAAATATGTTGAACCCTTTCAAAGCACAGTTAGCTTATGTATGAATGTGTTGGAATGTATGATTGAATGAATATACTGTGAAGCTGTTCATTTATTTGTGTAGTCTTGTTGACATATACTTAGACTTTGTTTCATGTTGGAAGCATTCATGTTGAAGCTTTGAACCCGAGTGTTTCATTGCTAGGAATGTAAAAGGATTATGATCAAGTTGTCTAAATCACCTCTTTATTGAATTCATGCCAAATAGTCTTCGTTACATAGGATGCCGAACGGCTGAAGCTTAACACTTGTACAATGTGAGTTTACTTGTAATAGTACTTCAAGTGATCAGCGTTCGATGGATGGCCAAGGGTCTTGCCATCGGTGCTTCTAAGCTTGTAGAAGTCAGGGCAACTGATGCCAACAACTTCAAACGGTCTATCTCAGTTTGGACTAAGTGTTTATTCACTCGGGACTCTGTCACAGAGTAATTTTTTCTTCGATACACAGTCCCCCACTTTGAAAGAACGAGGTTTGACCCTTGAGTCATAGTAGTTAGAGATGTGCTACTTGTAGGCAACATTCCTCAAGTGAGCCTAGTTTCTGTGTTCCTTAACTAGATCTAAGTTGAGGGTAAGTTGTTTGTTATTTTCGCTTTGCACGTAGTTCTGGACTCGGAATGTTGCTTGCTCAAACTCAACTGGGACAACTGCCTCTGTACCAAAGGCAAGTGAGAATGGGGTTTCTCCTGTTGATGTCCGATACGAAGTGCAGTATGACCAAAGAACTTGAGGTACAAATTCTGGCCAACAACCTTTAGCCTTGTCCAAGCTGGTTTTCAAAGTTCGCTTGATTATTTTGTTGATGGCTTCAACTTGTCCATTAGACTGGGGATAAGCTGGGGAGGCAAAACATAAGTTGATGTTGAACTTAAAGCAGAACATCCTGAACTTATTATTATCGAATTGTCGCCCATTGTCAGTGACTATCACATTGGGAATGCCGAATATGCAAATGATGTTTTTGCATACGAAGTCTTCTATTTTTGCCTCAGTAATGGTTACCAAGGGTTCTACTTTGGCCCACTTTGTGAAGTAGTCAACTGCAATGATTACATAGCGAACCTTGCCCTTCCCTGCAGGTATTGGGCCGATCAAATCAAGTCCCCATTGGGCGAAGGGCCAAGGGCTGATCATAGGAGTGAGCGGCTCGAGAGCGGAATGAGGAATAGTTGCGTAGCGTTGACACTTATCACATGAGCGGGATATTCTGATGGCATCTTGGTAGAGTGTTGGCCAGTAATATACTTGGCGAAAAGCCTTGTGTGCTAGGGATTGAGATCCAGCATGATCTCTGTAGATTCCTTCATGTATTTCTCGAAGGATAGTTTCCGCCTCTACGGGCGTAAGGCATCTTAAGTATGCTAGGTTAAAACCCCGCTTGTAGAGTTGGTCATTAGTGATCAAGTAATGGGTAGCCTTGTATCGAATCTGCTTAGCTTGGACTTTGTCATTTGGAAGGGTGCCATGAGCAAGGTATCTATAAATCGGGGTAATCCAACTATCTCCTTGTGGTAAGTTGCACACTTCCGCAGCCATGGTGCTTGGTGCTGCTAACAATTTGACCTAAATTTTTCTCCCAATCTTGTCTTCCACCGCTAAGGCGAGGCGAGCCAAAGCATCTGCATGACTGTTTGCCGCTCGAGGAATTTGGGTGATCTGGTAATGGAAGTGCTTAAGCAACAATTGTGTTTATGCCAGATATGCTGCCATGGAGCTATCCTTAGCATCAAATTTGTTGGTGACCTGGTTAACCACCAATTGGGAGTCACTGAAGATATCAATTCGTTTAACCCCTAAGTGTTTGGCCAAACGTAAGCCTACTAGGAGGGCTTCACATTCGGCCTCACTGTTCGACGCCTTGAATTTGAAACGAAGAGCATACTTCATCGCCACTTTGTCAAGGGTCGTAAGGACTAGTCCTGCTCCACAACCCTGTTGGTTGGACGAGCCATCAACATATAGATTCCATGCTGGGGCTGTTGGTTCTATTTTCTGAGCTTTCGAGGGTAATGAAACCACTTCTTTAGGCGTAGAAACAATGTCAACAGGATATGTGAAGTCGGCGATGAAGTTTGCCATTGCTTGGCCTTTCTCAGCTGGTTTTGGTTGGTAAGAGATGTCAAACTCACCCAATGTTATCGCCCATTTGATCATTCACCCAGAAGTGTCAAGACTTTAGAGTATCTGTCGAAAAGGATGATTGGTAAGCATGATGATGGAGTGTGCTTGGAAGTAAGGGCGAAGTTTTTGAGCAGACATGACCAATGCTAGAGCCAATTTCTCAATGTTAGAGTATCGTGTCTCTGCATCTTGTAAGGCCTTGCTAGCGTAATAGATAGGTCATTGGACATTACCATCATTTCGAATGAGAACAGAACTTACTACTTTAGCCGATACCGACAGATAGATAATGAGAGTGTCACCAACCTCAGGTTTGGATAGCAAAGGGGCTTTACTCATGTAGTCTTTGAGGTTCTTGAATGCCTCAGCACATTCATCAGTCCATGTAATGTACTTCTTACTTCCCTTAAGTGCTTTGAAGAAAGAAGCACATATGTCGGTGGCCTTAGAGATGAACCTAGTTAAGGTTGCCACCTTACCAGTAAGGCTCTGGATGTCTTTTGAAGTTACTGGTTCCTTCATGTCGAGGATTGCTTTGATCTTCTCGGGATTAGCCTCAATGCCTCGTTGGATTTTCATGAAGCTTAAGAATTTGCCAGAGCCTACGCCGAAGGCACATTTATTAGGGTTCAACCTTATTCGATACCTCTTCAGAATGGTGAAAGTTTCAGATAGGTTGGTGATGTGTTGGTCAGCATGTTTGCTCTTGACTAGCATATCATCAACGTAAACTTCCATGCTTTTCCCAATCTGTTCGGCGAACATTGAATTGACCAATCTCTGATAAGTCGCTCCTGCATTTGTTAGGCCGAAGGGCATAACTTTATAGCAATATAGTCCCCTATCAGTAGTGAAGGCTGTGTGTTCTTGGTCCGGAGGGTTCATGAGGATTTGGTTGTATCCTGAGTAAGCATCCATGAAGCTCAGGAGTACACACCCTGCCGTAGAGTCTATAAGTCTGTCTATGAGAGGAAGAGGAAAGCTATCATTCGGGCATCATTTGTTTAGGTCGGTGTAATCGACACACATTCTCCATAAGACCTTTTAGAGCAGGAGACTTTCCTTGGTCAGATTCTTCTTAATAAGGACAACATTTGCTACCCACGTTGGATAATTGACATCGCGGACGAAGCCTATGCCTTTGAGTTTTTCAACTTTTGGCTTCATTGCCTTGTACCGTTTAGCGTCATAAGATCTTCGCTTCTGTCTCACTGACTTGGTCTTGGGGTCCATACTTAAGCGATGACAGATTATATCGGGAGAGATGCTTAGCATGTCCTCGTATGATCAGGTGAAGACCTTAGTGTTCTCTTGTAAAAAAGAGATCAATGTCAACCGAATGGGTGGTGACAAGGTGGTACTAATCTTCACCATGCGATCCAGATAATCTTTTGAGATAGAGACCTTCTCCAACTCTTCAGCGGGTTGTGCTTGCTAAGTGAAAGAGTATCTCGAGGATCATCAGGTTGACTGTTGTCACCATGAAGATCTAAGTTGGCTTCGTCTGGGCTGGTCTTTATGACTTGGTCATGTATAGAAAGGGTTTCCTTGGGCACTGGTAGGTGCTGTTGCTTGACCGAAATGTTGTAACATGATCGTGCACTAAGTTGATCACCTCTGATGTAACCATTGCCATAGGGGGTTGGAAATTGCATCAACAACATATGTGTGGATACCATGGCCTTGAGATCATCAACAACATATGTGTGGATACCATGGCCTTGAGATCATTGATGCCTGTGCGTCCGAAGATGACATTGTATGTCGTTGGGCAATCAACCACCAGGAAGTTAGTGGTAATGGTAGCTGTGTAAGGGCATGTACCAAAGGTTGCACGATATCACCGGAAAAGCTTATCAGAGTGGAAATCGAGCGGTCGAGCAAGTGTTCAGCTACATTAAGTGCCTTGAAAGCTTCAACAAACATGATATTGACCGAAGCCCCCGTGTCTACCAGGATTCGTCGTACTTCAAAGTTGGCTATGTGAGCTTCCACGATTAGTGGGTCGTTGTGAGGGTAGATGATACATCTTTCTTCCTCAAGGTAGAAACATATTGGATCCCAGTTAGGCTTTTGATACTTACCTCCCTTGATATCTTCCACGTGAAACACTTGGTGGCCAAACCTTAAAGCTCGTTCATTATTTTTCATGGCCCTGTTAGAAGATTTAGATATAGGTGTGCCACCACTTATGGCATATATCACATTTACCTAGCGTTGGTTACGATTACCCCTTGGAGGGTGAAGGAGGAATTGATCAATTTTTCCTTCACGTGCCAAAGCTTCAATATGATCTCGAAGGGTGATACACTTCTTGCCGTCATGTCCGTTATGCTCGTGGTAGCAGCAAAACGTGCCCGTGTTCTTCGTGGGCTTGTAATTCGGGTGCCTCGGCTTTGGCTTCGGTATCAAGTGTGTTATGTTGGGGTAAATGGCCACACATGTGGCGTTCAAAGGTGTGTATGCCTCATACCTTGGGGTAGGGGTTGTCCTGACACGTGCTTGACCCACTATGTTGACTGCCTAGGGTCGGGGATTATCATGGAGATACCCTTGGTTATCGCGGTAGTGTCCCTTACTCCTTTTACTAAAATGAGACTGGTGAGGATAGAAATCTTTCTTTTTTCCTTGAGATTGGTATGTCTGTTGACTTGGCAAAGTTTTAAGTAAGGCAGAGGGAGGCACCGCTGCCGTTTGGAAGGTCGAGGTCTTCTCATTTGGTTGGATCTGGCTTCCACTCCCTACTTGCTGATAAGGGGTGATTGTGGAGGGTTTCCCTTGATATGTCCTTGTCTCGGCGGAGGCATGGTTGTAAGCCTGTGCCATCACCTCAGAGTAAGTCTTCCAAGTGTTGACATTGATCATGTACTTGAAGAAACAATCACGTAGGCCTTGAGGGCGGTCTTGTCATCTGCCTCAGCGTAGCGAGAATACTCATGGCTGAAACGACCAGTATACTCTCGTAGTGACTCATTCGGCTTCTGGCGAATAGTGTACAAGTCATATGCAGAATGCAAGCGATCGGTCTGAAAGATGTGTTAAGAGATAAATAGTTTCCTCAGTTCCTCAAATGAGTCTACTGTCTCAGGTGGAAGACGACAATACCAGTTTAGAGCTCTGCCAGAGAGGGTGGGGGGAAGAGAAGACATCGCTCTTCGTCGGTGTGCATCCGATATGCCATGGTGGACTCAAAGAGGTTAATGTGTTTAATTAGGTCCTCCATTCCAATATAGAGTTGTAAACCAAGCTTTTGTTTTGTCTTCGCTTGAAGGGGGTGTCGAGGATCCTCCTTGTGAGAGGGCAAGGCCTGGGTTGGTTCCAGTCAGGTATCTCGGCCTGACGTTCGGCCTTCAACTTGTTTACTTCCTTAAGGAGCTGTAGGACAAGGGGGTCTTGAGTGGAGTCATGTACCACTGGGATTTTCTTTCGTAAGTCTCCATCGCCTCTTGGAAGTAAGAAAGTTTGAGCAAGGGCGTGTGATTTTTCCTTGGACTCGCCGTACTGACTTCTAAGGCGAGTCTGTCGGAATACCTCAGAGTCCCCTGTACCTTCATGTTCCTCTAGGACATGTCGTTTTTTCCCTAGATTGGCAGCTGGCCTGGGTCATGGAAGGGGACCGAGTCTTTCATAAACCCTTGGGTTATTGATCTTTGAGCATATGTGGAGGGGATTCTCTTGACGTTGCTTTAGGAAGTCTCGGCAGTCACGATAAACGACTTTCGATCCTTCCAACCCTTCTGCAAAGAGGTTTCTTCCTCCACTTCTCCTGTTTCGGGTCGAAGCAGCTGGGTTGAGAGAAGTCTTATGTTGATCAATGTTTTGATGATTAGCTCGCTCCTCATCACGGATACCCATGTCGAAGGAAGGTGACCCTCCGTGTTGGGGGGCACCCAGATGATGGTTGATGTCCACAGGGGCAACAAGCTCGCGTGTTTGAGTATGTATAGTTTCATGGAGCGTCTCAAAAAGCTTCTCATACTGCTCATGGAGGACCTCATTCTTCATTGCTATCTTGTTGTTTTGAGCTTCTAGCTCATCGACTTTAGCTTGAAGAGCAACCCTCTTTCCTTCCTTCTTTCGTTGCTTCGCACTAGGTGCAAGATGGGTGTCATTCTGTGTGCTGTGGCTTCCTTCACTCCCCATGTTAAAGAGGGATGCCTGGTCAAAAGAGAGTGTACGAATGGTGGAAACCAGCTTGACAAAGCTGAAGAGAGTGGGAATAAGTGTCGTTCCCACAGATGACGCCAAATGTTGATGCACAAAATCAATGAGGACTTTGGTACAACAGAAAATATTAAGTTTGTGACTTTCGCTAGATTGCTCCGGTCACTAGTGTGGATAATTATGTAAATGGATAGAGACAGGGAAGCAAACATAAGATGTACGTGGTTCACCCAGATTGGCTACGTCCATGGAGTAAAGGAGTTCTCATTAATTATGAAGGGTTTACACAAGTACATAGGTTCAAGCTCTCCTTTAGTAAGTACAAGTGAATGATTTAGTACAAATGACATTAGGAAATATTGTGAGAGAATGATCTCTATTTATAGAAGAGAGTTTCTAGTTTCATTCTGACATTGACACGTGTCGTGTTGTGATTGGCTTCTGATGTTAACACGTGTCGCGTTATGATTGGCTTCTGATGTCGACACGTGTTGCGCTTTGATTGGCCTCCTGGTTGGAGGGAAACTCTTCTGGGTCCTTGACGGTATAACGTTGACTGATGCTCAGTAGTTTTGGGATTGGTCAAGTATGGTACAAACATACCTGAGTAGTATGTTTCAAGGAAACTATACTTGTTTTACGGCGAGGGGTTAGTATTTTCAAAGTTAAAGGTTTTCTTATAAGCATTGTTTTGCTGACCCACTTAACTATGTTTTTCGCCATTCCAGGACCTAGTTAGCTGTACTCTTTGTGGCACTCGAGGAATCTCGGCAGTTCTGACATTTCCTTCTGTTTAGACGTACGAACTTATAAGTATTATGTAATAAGTGTACTTTGGTTGTTTTGACTACTCTTCTGTAGTCTCACTGTCTATTACGCTCTGAATAATTGTAGTAGGTTCAATTCACGATTGCACACTCTTTCACTGTTTAGTTCTAATTAGTTTTAATTTTATTCACTTTTGCATCACTTACCCTTATGGTTACGTCACCTCACAGTGATGGCCAGCATGCTTCGACCTTTCTAGGTCGGGGTGTGTCAGTTGAAGACCCATTGGCTCTTTGAAATGCATTGAGAGATAGGTATAACCACTAGCAAACAATGATTTTCCCAAGAAATGGTTATGGTTGGACACATCTGCAATCCAAGATTTTAAGTCAGTCGTTAGTATAATTCTGCAATGTTTATAATCAACTCGAACATAAAACTTTGTGGGGAAGAATATCACTAAAGTAGACATGCTGGATAAATTAGTATAATTCTGCAATGTTTATAATCAATTTGAACATAAAACTTTGTGGGGAAGAATATCACTAAAGTAGACATGCTGGATAAATTAGGGATAATACCAATCTCTCCCTCTCTTTACCTGCATTCATTGTCTCATATAGTTACTAAAACAAAAAGTGTGATATATTGCTCTCGTTTCACTTCGATCTCTTCTCTAGCAAAGATTCTCTCTGTCACTTTTGCCTATTTAACACTAATCACGCACTATACAAAATTATTCATCTTTTTGAGATTCAAAAGTCAATGATGCAAATTGTAGGATGGTCTTCTAGTAACATTCTTAACGGTTAATTGTATGATGTTGACATGTATAACTCACATATTAACATAGCATTCTCTAAGTTCCAACAAAAGGGAAAAGGTGATGCTATCCATCTAATTTTACCTCTCATATGATTTTTATAAAAACTTGTCAGTCGAATATGAACATAGGGCAAAAGGAAAGGTAGGGCTGATTTGGTATTGCTGTGCTTTGAAAAAAAACTACTGTGAGAATAAGCGGCTGTGAAATAAATCAGCAGAGTGTTTGGTAAACTTTTTTGTAAAAGTGCTTTTGGAAAAGAAAAAAACAGTTTGATAATGGGTCTTTTCATTAAAGGAGCACTGTAGCTCCATATGCTTTGAAAAAAAGCCAATTTTCTAAAGCTGCAAATAGCAGCTTCAGCTTTTTCCTTTTATTTCAGCTTATTCTCACAGCAGCTTCCAAAATAAGCCATTTTTTTTCAGTTTACCAAACATCTAAAACCCTCACAGCTTTTTTTCATGGGTGTTTTTTTTTTTAAGCACCTCACTTCCAAACCACCCCGTAGTCTACTTGTTCAACAGACTTCTCAATTTTCGACCAAACAAACAAGATCATAAACAAAAACTGACAAATTTTTTACTGTCGAATCAAATTAAGAAAATTAATAGACAAACAAATTAGAAATTCAATTACCTTAGCAACTAAGAAACTAAGTAAAAAACGTAGGTCCCGTCACCCTCACCCCAATCGAAGAAAAGTAAAAATTAGAGGTCAAGAATTGTTGGCACTAGAAATATCTGGGCCGTTCGCTTCACCTGCTTTTCCCGTCCACACGTTCCTCGTCCTCTCCGGAATCCTACTAGGAAATAGGATTTAGAGTCGGTTTATCTTCCCTATATAAACTCCTCTCGCCCTCTTCTCCTCCTCGCAATTCTCTCAAACAATTTATAAGTCGTTCCCAAATCTCTCTCAAATCGCTCTTTCGAAACCCTCTCGAATTTCAATTCCTCTTTTCTGAAATCATGCAGATCTTTGTGAAAACCCTAACCGGGAAGACCATCACCTTGGAAGTCGAGAGCTCCGATACCATCGACAACGTTAAGGCTAAGATCCAAGATAAGGAGGGCATCCCTCCCGATCAGCAGCGTCTCATCTTCGCCGGAAAGCAGCTTGAGGACGGCCGGACCCTCGCCGATTATAACATCCAGAAGGAATCGACCCTCCATCTGGTGCTTCGTCTCAGGGGAGGTATGCAGATCTTCGTCAAAACCCTAACCGGGAAGACGATCACCCTCGAAGTCGAGAGTTCCGACACGATCGATAATGTTAAGGCCAAGATCCAGGATAAGGAGGGTATTCCCCCTGACCAGCAGAGACTTATCTTCGCCGGCAAGCAATTGGAGGACGGCCGCACCCTAGCCGACTATAACATCCAGAAGGAGTCGACTCTCCACTTGGTTCTCCGATTGAGAGGAGGTATGCAGATTTTTGTCAAAACCCTAACGGGGAAGACAATTACTCTGGAGGTCGAGAGCTCTGATACCATCGATAACGTGAAGGCCAAGATCCAGGATAAGGAGGGTATTCCCCCGGATCAGCAGCGGTTGATCTTCGCTGGCAAGCAATTGGAAGATGGCAGGACTCTGGCGGATTACAATATCCAGAAGGAGTCGACTCTCCACTTGGTGCTGCGATTGAGGGGTGGTATGCAAATTTTCGTGAAGACCCTAACAGGGAAGACAATTACCCTGGAGGTCGAGAGTTCCGATACGATTGATAACGTGAAAGCAAAAATTCAAGACAAGGAGGGTATTCCTCCAGATCAGCAGAGATTGATCTTTGCCGGTAAGCAATTGGAAGATGGCAGGACTCTGGCGGATTACAATATCCAAAAGGAGTCAACTTTGCATTTGGTCCTTCGATTGAGGGGTGGTATGCAGATTTTTGTGAAGACTCTTACCGGAAAGACTATCACTCTGGAGGTTGAAAGCTCGGATACGATTGACAACGTGAAGGCGAAGATTCAAGACAAGGAGGGTATTCCTCCTGATCAGCAAAGGCTTATCTTTGCTGGGAAACAATTGGAGGACGGTAGGACCTTGGCGGATTACAACATCCAGAAGGAGTCGACTCTTCATCTTGTGCTCAGGCTTCGTGGTGGTATGCAGATATTTGTGAAGACACTGACAGGAAAGACGATCACTCTGGAGGTTGAGAGCTCTGACACTATTGACAATGTGAAAGCTAAGATTCAGGACAAGGAGGGTATACCACCGGACCAGCAGAGATTGATCTTTGCTGGGAAACAGCTCGAGGATGGTCGTACCCTAGCCGATTATAATATTCAGAAAGAGTCTACCCTCCACCTTGTCCTTCGTCTTCGTGGTGGTGATTTCTGATGCAGAACTTTGTTATGTTTAGTTGTTTCTTATTTGTGTTAAGGTGTTGAATGATGGTGGTGTTTTTTGTTGATTGGCAAGTTTGCCGTGTTCTGTTTTTGGGGTTTGTGGGTGGTGGTGTTATCATTTTCTAATTTGTCAAAACTCAGTTTGGAATGAATGAATAATAATCTTGGTTCTGTAAACTCACATGGGAGTCCCCTTTCTTTCTAACTATTATGTGGTGTATAACTTTATCTTGGTTCTTCTTGGTGAACTTTGAACCAAACTTTTCTTCAAAAGCGGCTGTGACAGCGTGAATTGTGAATTGATCATTCTTATTTCAAAGAGGAGTTATTGGATAACTGCTAACATTTTACGTGCTGTTTCTAAACGCGTAGCTTTGCAGTACACAGATTGAAACATCCCTTGTGTGCTATAATTTTATTTTGGAGTCATAAAAATGTAATCTTATGCAGTTTCTGTTCCTTTCTCAAGAGTCTACCCCCGTCTTTGTTTTTGTTTCTCTCGTTTTGTTATTGTGGTGATGATGGTGTTGTGAAAGTGTTGATTTGTCAATAAACCAATTTAGTATGTTCCATTTGTGGGTTTGTGGCTGGTTTCTTTTATCTTCTATAAATCTCAGTTTGACAGTGAATCAGTAATTTTTGGTTCTGTTAACTTCATGTGCTTCCCTTTCTTTCCATTTGTGTTGTGGATGCAAAGTTGCTTAGTTTTCCTTAATAATTTCCTTCTTTCAATGTTTTTGTACGTGTTCTGCTTTGTGATCCTTTGAACTGGTGAAACATGGAACAAATTTTTCTTCTGAAAGTCGATTAGTCTGTTCCTATGCATGTGGTCATTGTTTGTTTGCATTTCTCAAGAATATTTTTTGTCATGTTAATGAACAGAAGCAGCTGACATTGCCTTTCATGCTATATATTTATATTATGGTGAGAGTTCTGTGAATTAGTAATTCAAATGTTCAAATCATGGCTAGTAAATTCCTTCAATATGGGTTGTTTTGATTGTATAGTGTGAGCAAATTCCTTCAATATGGGATGTTTTGATTGTATAGTGTGAGTAAATTCCTTCAATATGGGTTGTTTTGATTGTATAGTGTGAGTAAATTCCTTCAATATGGGATGTTTTGATTGTATATTGTCAGTAAATTCTCATTGCATATCTATGCCTGGTTGTGTTTTCTTCTGCCAAGTCTGTTGTTGACCGGATATATTGGACTATAGGCCATTCTGTGCAGGCCGCTTTTCATTATGCAGCGTGCACACCGGCATTGACAGTATAGTGAGAGTTTATTAATGCTTTAGATTTGCAACACTTTTTCTTGTCTTGCTATGATGCTTGTGCTCATGGATTGAACGTGTGCTATAGTTTTATTTCGAGTTGTTAAACGTTGGGACATAGCATGTTACGTATACTTAGTGCCCCCAACCTTGGTCATTTGTGATTCTGTTGTCGTTGCAGATGAAAGCGTCTTCCTCTTCAATTATTGTGTGTGATTTTACTTGGGGAAACCTTAAGACTGAAGAAGTCTGGTTGCGTGAGTTGCTTGTCAACATTGTTGATATTCTTATCTTAGGTAACAGTAGAGGTTGCATTTCATGGTGTACACAGGCAGTCTAAGTTATGTGTATCTGTGATCTATCTATATGGTGTGCTGGGTTATTGTTGGTGAGTTTGGTGGTGGTTTGCACTCCCATTGTTTATACTGTTATCGGATGGATCAATAACCCTGGTATTTAGGAGTTCGGATATGTGCAATAGGTATCTACTGGTTTCGCTAGACGTAGATTGGAGAGATACACAGGTCCGTCTGTTGGCGTGGCGGGTGTTAGGGAGCAGTTGTGACATGGTAGGTCACTGTTTTTATTTTTTGTGATGATTTCTGATTTAGTAATTTAATTCATTTCATCAAGCCCGTTGCACTTTGATTTCTATCGATTCTTTGGATTATTAAAACTGCGTTCCAATGAGAAGCCTATGAAATGCATTCGTTTTATGGTCAGAGCAAAAACATTAGATAACGGAGTATGGTGGGCAAACTTTCTTATTTACTGTTTATAGTTGCCTTATTTCAAAGGTTTTGGTTGACCAGGTGAATGTTGAACCGGTGAAGTATGCACCAAAATTTTCTTGTTTATTGCATACTATTCCACTTCTAGTTGGTTCCGTTCAATTGCTCATCAACATTACTGGTTGTGGTTGGGTTCTTATAGCTTCTAATTACCAAACCTCAGATTGGTATGTCCGAAGTTTTCAATTCTGTAAACTTCCCTTTCCTTACAATTGCTTTTGTGGAAGCAAATTTGCTTCTTTTTTCGTTAATATGTCTGCTTAGTGAATCTTGAACTGCTCAATTATGCACCAAATTTGTCTTTTATAAGGCAATATACCCTATTCTTTTTCTGCTTGTGAGATTACTGGTTTTTTAATTGTTAATGTGCTAGGTTGGGCATGGTTTGATTCGATGCGGTTTTGAGTGAAATCGAAAACCGAAGCCGCAATTTTTTGCAGTTCGGTTCGGTACAGTTTTGAAGCCAAAACTGAAATGAAACCAAATTGTTTGGTTCGATTCGGTACGATTTTAAACGGTTTTGGTTTGGTTTCAAACCATTTACATACAAAATGAAAAAAAATCTGTCTTCCTCTCCCTCTCCCCTCTCTAAACGCCTTTTTCATTTCCCGAGTCAATTTCTATTTGCCTCGTCATTTGGCCTCTCAAAGGAGTCACCTGTAGAAGAGCGAGCAATCCCACTATACTTCTTAGATTCTTCATTCTTGACTGAAACGTAAGTTATAACTCTATATTAGAGACACAAAATATTAAACAAAGCATACACACGCTAAGAGAGACAAAGTCTGCAAGTATTAGAAAAGGCCTAACCAAATCAGATAGACAGTGACTCAACAAATAACAATAAAACAAATTGATACACTTATCATTTCGTATCAAAATAAACTAATTATTACAAATTAAGGTACACTAGTCAATATCTATTACCATTTCACATTCATCACCCCAAAAATATCAATATTGAAGCCTTCAGTACCATGCCCAGAACCTACCATCGTCTAAGAAAAGTAATAATTGCCCAAATAGAGCAATTGAGATTTGAGGACAAAAATCATACGTATCTGAATCTGATTTACGTACATACTTACACATGAATTTTTATTATGAAAATGTTTTGGAGAATTTATCATTAATAGCCAAAACTTAACCCTATTTTTATAAATGTCAGGTTTTATAAAAAAAAATTCAAATATGACAGAACACTCATGCAAAAGTACCCAAATACTCTCAAAATTTGACCCTCAAATGCAGAAGCTGCTATCTGTGTTGTGTTCATTGAATGCAAAGCCATTGTTCTACTATCCAGGGAGGAACTTCATGCGGAAAAAACCCAGAACCTTGTAGGATTCATAATATTTCTTATTTATTTTTAAGAACATTTAAAATACAAACTACACTTTAGCCAAAATTGTGAAAAGGATACGGATTTGTTGGGTGTTGCTCAAATCAAAATTGTGTTCGATGTCTTGAGATGAAATTGACTTTTCACTTCTGTGCTTTCAAACAGGGGAGCATTTTTGCTCACCACCATAAACTATGGTGTATGCTCACCATACACCTAACCAATTGACACGTGTCATTTCACTTAATCATGGTTAATTTTTTTCAAAATTGAAAAACTAACATTTAATGTGAAAGTTAACTAGAGTTAGGTGAAAGAACATGTGTCAATTGATTAGGTGTATGGTGAGCATACACCATAATTATTATGGTGAGCAAAAATGCTCCCTTCAAACAGAAAGGTAGAGATACATGTTTATAAAAGGAGAATCAATGATCTTGATTAAGAGTATATTATTAGTAAAAATAATTACAATTGAAAAATAAATAAATAGGAATTTTGAGAAAGAGAAGTTGAAGACAATTCAATAAATGTGGGCAAAGCATCGCTTGATAAAATTATTGTTGCGAGTTATACATTAGTTAAAATGTAAATAGTAGTTTATTGTCCCACATTGGTGAAGTACATATGTAATACCAATTGTAACTCCAATATATACTCCACTTTGGAGATTAATGAATATATAAGAAATTCCCAAATATTATCATATATTTTTGGTATTTACCATGTTTAGTTTAATATTGGTATTTACCATGTTTAGTTCAATATGGCATCAAAGCAGTTCGCTCTTGGTGACCTGTGTGCTTTAAATTTTGTGCCCACATTTTTCGTGATTTCCTCCGTGTGAAAAAAAAAAAAAAAAAAAAAAAAGGTGTTGTGCTACATAGCCGTGAACAGTGGTCTTCTACAGTGCCGTGAACAGTGATTGCTACAATACTTTGGTAAATTGTTTTCATTCCGCTGCGTATCTTTTGTGCCTTTATTGTTCGTGATTTTGTTCAATGGCTCAATATAATCATAGTGTTGTTATGCATCTTGGTGGAACAAATAAATGGATAATTGATACTGGGGCCACTAATCATGTGACTAGTGACCCTAGAGTGTTTGATGAGTTATGTGATTATGTTCGTGATCTGTATATTACTAGTGCAAATGGAGCACTTTCCCCTGTGAAGGGTGAAGGCACTATCTCTTTGACTCCAACCTTATCACTAGTCCGTGCTTTACTTGTTCCTGATGTTAAGTGCAATCTTTTGTCAGTAGGAAAACTTCTTGATACTTTATATTGTTCTGCTCACTTCTATCCTACGTATTGTTATTTTCAAGATATTCAAACTCAGAAGATAATTGGTTATGGTAAAAGGATAGGGGGTTTGTACATCTTGACTATGGAGGATACTGTTGTTTCCAGTTCAAATAATCATCAAGTTTTAAGTGCTAAAGTGGATAACAGACATCAAATTTGGTTGTGGCATCGACGATTGGGACATCCATCATTCAGTTATATGAAGCATCTATTTCCTTCTTTATTTCGCACTTGTAGTGATTCAGAGTTCAAGTGTGAAACATGTGTCATGGCTAAGAGTCATCGTGCTTCCTTTCCTGTAAGTGATTCTAAAGCTACTTTACCATTTGATTTGATACATTCTGATGTGTGGGGTCCTGCAAAAGTTACTTCTAATGGATTCCGTTGGTTTGTTACTTTTATTGATGATTGTACTCGGGTAACTTGGGTGTTCTTGATGAAAAATAAGAGTGATGTTACGTTACTTCTTCAAGAATTTTGTACAATGGTATCTACTCAGTTTCAGACCAAAGTTAAGGTCTTCAGGTCTGATAACGGAGGAGAATATGTGAATCACACTTTGGCATGTTTTTTCCGTGATCATGGTATTATTCACCAGACGACTACTCCGTTTACACCCCAACAAAATGGTGTGTCCGAACGGAAGAATCGTCAAATAATGGAGGTTGCTCGCTCCTTGATGTTAGATAAATGTGTTCCTAATCATTTGTGGGGTCATGTTGTTTTGGCTGCTGTGTATTTGATCAATCGTGTTCCAAGTCGGGTTCTTGATTTTCAGACACCGTTTGATGTGCTACAAAAACATGTTTATCTTGTTTCTGTCTCAAAGCTTCCTCCGAAAGTGTTTGGGTGTATTGCGTATGTGCATGTCTACTCTCATCAGCGGAGTAAACTTGATGCATGTGCTCTCCGGTGTGTCTTTATTGGGTATGCTAACAATCAAAAAGGCTATAAGTGTTATCATCCTCCGACTCAAAAAACTTATATTACCATGGATGTCACCTTCCATGAGGAAGTTTCGTATTTTGTGAAGCCCTCTTCCGACTCTCCACTTCAGGGGGAGAGGGGGAGTGAAGTGTAGATTCGAAGAGATGATATGGATGATGTGTTACAGACAGAGTTGGGAACAGAACCTATTATTTTGCGTGATACTAATCAGTCGGCTACAGATGATGATTGGTTGCCTGCTGCTGATATGTCTAACGAGTTGCCTGATGATGGTTCGTCCAGTGATGATTCTTCTAACTGTTTGGTACAAGATGGTGGCATACATGAGGTAAATTCTGACGATTTTTCTACTTATCAGTTGCCTCCACGAGCTAATCGTGAAAAACCTAAAGTACAATATGAGCCTGATATGCATGCCAAAGCCAAATATCCTATCAACAATTATGTGTCTTCTCATCGTTTGTCCCAACCATATGCATCTTACATATGTCAGCTATCTAGTGTATCAATTCCAACAAAATTGGAAGATGCTTTGTCTGACCCTAAGTGGGTTAATGCTATGAAAGTTGAGATGGAAGCTTTGGAAAAGAATTCTACTTGGGATTTGGTTCCGTTACCAAACGGGAAGAAAGCCGTTGGATGTAGATGGGTGTTTACTATTAAGCACAAAGCAGATGGTTCTATTGATCGGTATAAAGCCAGATTAGTTGCTAAGGGTTATACTCAAACCTATGGGGTGGACTATCAGGATACCTTTGCTCCTGTTGCCAAACTTAATACTGTGCGTGTTCTTCTGTCATTGGCAGCAAACCAGGATTGGCCTTTGTTGCAGTTTGATGTTAAAAATGCTTTCCTTCATGGTGATCTTAAGGAGGAAGTGTATATGGATCTCCCACCTGGTATTGGAACATCTCCTGGAAAAGGTATTGTATGCAGGTTACGAAAGGCCTTGTATGGTTTGAAACAATCTCCTAGAGCATGGTTTGGGAGGTTTACAAGTTCAATGAAGAAGTTTGGGTATATCCAGAGTCATTCAGATCATACTTTGTTTCTAAAGCGACAAAATGGTAAGCTAACTGCATTGATTATTTATGTTGATGACATGATAGTGACTGGTGATGATCAAAAGGAGATACAGCACCTTTAAAAGTACCTAGCTACTGAGTTTGAGATGAAAGAATTAGGTGAATTGAAGTATTTTCTTGGAATCGAGGTTGCACGATCCAAGCATGGTATTTTTCTATCTCAAAGGAAGTATGTTCTTGATTTGTTAGCTGAAACAGGTATGTTAGATTGCAAACCTGTTGATACTCCGATTGAGCAGAATCATCGTCTGGGCTTATTTCCAGATCAAGTTCCAACTCATAAGGAACGGTATCAGAGGCTTGTGGGGAGATTAATTTATTTGTCTCACACTCGCCCTGACATTGCTTATGCAGTTAGTGTGGTAAGTCAGTTTATGCACTCACCTAGTGAAGCTCATATGGATGCAGTAACTCGTATTTTGAGGTACTTGAAGATGGCTCCTGGCAGAGGCCTGGTTTTCTCCAAGAATGATCATTTGAATGTCGAAGGGTATACAGATGCAGATTGGGCTGGTTTTATCACTGATCGGCGATCTACATCTGGATACTTTATGTTTGTGGGTGGTAATTTAGTTACTTGGAGAAGCAAGAAACAAAAAGTGGTGGCTAGGTCAAGTGCAGAAGCTGAGTTTCGTGGTATGTCTCATGGTGTATGTGAGTTGTTGTGGTTGGAAAAATTGTTGAGAGATCTTGGGTTTAAACACAAAGGTGCTATGAAACTTCATTGTGATAACAAGGCTGCTATTGAGATTGCTCATAATCCAGTGCAACATGATCGAACAAAACATGTGGAGATTGATCGACATTTCATTAAGGAAAAATTGGATGCTGGAATTATTATGTTTCCGTTTGTGAGATCTGAAGATCAACTGGCTGATGCTCTTACTAAGGCTGTGTCTAATAGTGCGTTTTCTGACTTGCTTGACAAGTTGGGTATGCGTGACATCTTTGCACCAACTTGAGAGGGAGTGTTGCGAGTTATACATTAGTTAAAATGTAAATAGTAGTTTATTGTCCCACATTGGTGAAGTACATATGTAATACCAATTGTAACTCCTATATATACTCCACTTTGGAGATTAATGAATATATAAGAAATTCCCAAATATTATCATATATTTTTGGTATTTACCATGTTTAGTTTAATATTGGTATTTACCATGTTTAGTTCAATAATTATATCCATGGTAATTTCGAGAAGACGACCTTTGAATTTAGAAGTTTGCTTGGCAATTGGTGTGCTGCCCCACTGTTTTCTCCTCCTCTCTGGGTTTTGGTTTTGGGTGTAATTGAGTTAAATAATAAGGGTGTTTGTGTCTATTTAAGTAAATTTTTTGATATATTTGAAATTTTTTATAAAAATTGACATTTATGAAATTAATGAGTAAATTTTGGCTATCAATGATAATAACCCAATGTTTTGTCCCCAATGCCAAATGAGACCATGAGTAGCACTGCGTAGGAAACAACTAATTAAATGTATGGAGTGTAACAAACAACTAATTAAAACATAACATCTAATATGGATATTTAATTAAAGGTTCTTTTAATATTTGTGGTGCTGTTTGGTTTCGGTGCGGTTTTCAAAAGCCAAAACTGAAACCAAACTGTTTTCCTACATTATGGTGTGGTTTCAAATTGGAACCCTTTTAAACCTGCAAAACCAAACCGTTTGGTGCGGTTCGATTTGGTTTGTGTTTCGATTTTGGTTTTCGGTTCCAAGTGTAGTATGCTATAATTTTATTATGGAGTCATCAAGAAGCTAAATTGCTAGTTTGAGGCTTCTGTAGAAATTCGATTCCCTTAGATACCGTTCCAGTTGGAAGCCTAAATGCATATCAATTTATCAGGAATTTGACAGAATATGGTTTGAGCTACCTTAAGCCTTTTCTCTACCCATACATGTTTTCTACTTAGCATCGCATCTCTAGCTTAAACATAAGTGGTGGTATCTTTGACTGGGTTAAACCGGCAAATTCAATGCCTCCGCGACCTTTCTTCTTTAATTATTTACTGGATGTGTTCTCACTTTAGGAACCTTGAACTGGGAAGGAGCCAAGTGGCAATATAGTTTTGTTCTTTAGAAAATCGAGCCTATCATGTTCTGATCATAAGCTTTGGTTGTGTGTGAATTGATCATGTACTTTGCCGATTTTCTCTTATCTTCGGGAGAACAAGTAATTAGGAAACAGTGGCTTTCCTTTCGTGGTGTTGACATGGTGCGGAAGTTTTGCGAATCAATGTTTATTCTGTTCGAGTTGTAGGTGTTATTGTTGACTAGTTGTGGTTGTGGTTTTCACTCCCATTTAGTCTAAGTTTAGGGGGTAGGATATGTACAGCAGGTACACTAGTTCTGCTAAACGATGGAGAGGAATTTAAAGCAGCTTTAAATGGGCAGTAGTGAATTTTGGCCTCGTTTGGAATCTGGATCGGAATGGATAGAACACTAAATTAAGGCATGTTGAAGCGAGAAATGAAATAATTATGTCCAACAGGTAGAAGACATGAAGAAAATTATTCATTCCAATCCCATCCAAAATGGTAGGATTAGAATAAATGAGTTTCCTGTTGGAAGTTCAAATCAAATACACTAGCCGAAAGTAGGGGAACACTTTTCAAAAATTGTTGGAACACTTTTCAGAAAGTGGTGAAACTATTTTTAGAAAAGCTGCATGTATGTGTGCATCAAAAGGTGGTGCATGTGTGAAAGGGTGTAAAGATGGTAAACTTGCATGTGTGTGTGTAATTTTGTTTATTAAAAAAAACCACCTGTGTGGTTCTTTTGTTTTTGCAAGTATAAGAAAGCCTTCCCGTAAGGCTCTTTGTAATTCCCATTCTCATTTTCAGCTTGTAACCTTTAAGAGTTATAAACTCTTGTAATATTTCAAAGTGTGTTGTTATCAACAAGCTTGCTACTTCTTTCCTTTCGTTTGTCCAATTTTATTGAGAGTGATAGTGAGAGGTGTGATAAAGTTAGAAAACTTATCACTCACATATTTTTGGTATTGAGTTAGTAAACTTTGAAATACCAACATTTCCTTCATGTTTAATTCTCTTCTAATCCCCTCCAAATGACAAATCATTCACTTCTACCTTCAATATACCTTTAAGTTTTGGGGTTATCCATTTCAATCCAATCCTGGAAACCAAACAAGGCCTCCATTCATAAGGGTTGCTTGTCTGAGTTCTCTTTTTCTTAGGCGTACTTGTTTCTGTTCACTTGTGCTATAGTTCTCGATATAACTGTCTCTCTCATTGATTTCCACCTTTTTTCAATGTGGTCTGGAAGTGTTCTACTTGGAGAACCATGAACTGGTGAACCATGCCTATAACTTGTCTTCTGATGAGGTTATTGTTTGTGAGTGAATTGCTCATGAACATTGGTGATCTTCTCATCTCGAAGCAAACCAGTTGAAGGGAACGGTTGACTTCGCCCTTTATGGTATAATTCATTCATGCTAAAATCTGGCAAATCAAGTCCTTCTATTGCCGTGGCAGGCTGTTTAGGGAGATTTTGTGACATGGTTTCACGTACAAGGTTAGTGTTTTCTTTTAAAAATGATATATGCTTAGTACTTTCATCATGTCTATGATGGTTTGCCCTCTCAAGAAGCCCTGCTTGTCACTTGCATTTCCATCGATTCTTCCATTTTCTCAACACTTTGCTCCAGTGAATGAATGCATGTCAATTTTTCTGAATATAGCCTTGTAGAATGCATCGGTATGTTGAGATAACTTCTTTTCTATCTGTAATGGCGGTAATTACTTTAGCAGTTCAAGCATGAGTACTAATATCTCTTAACTGGGTTTAACCTATGAACTCAACGCTTTCATGATATTGCATTGTGTATCTGAAGAGGTTTTGTTCCAAACGTTATCAAAATCACATTGTTCTTGACGTTGAATGAAACATAGATTAACAAATCTCAGATTACCCTTCTCACATAGTTCTAAAATGAATGCATTACATTGTTCCAAACATAGATTAACAAAATTACATTACAATACAAAATACAACACAATACATAGATTAACAAAATTACATTGTCCTGAACGTTATCAAATTACATTGTTCTTTCCTGCATTTCCTGCATGAGGTTATTGGTTCAATGAGCTATCAAAATAAAAAAAGCTTACATTTTGCCTTGCTATGTAATAGATAGTTTTATGTGTGGCTGATTTCATATTTTGGTGAAAGGGGGTGGATAGTAATTGAAATGTTCAAATTAGGTTTACTGAATTCCATCTATAAATGCATATCGATTTATCCCGAGTATGACAGCACTACAGAATGAAGTAGTATGGTTGAGCTAACCATGTTTTACATATTTTCTACTCGGCATTACTTTTATAACTTGAACACATGTGGTGATTTTTTTGACTAGATTGAACCAACCAACTCGATACTTCCACTATTTTTGAAATTGCAGGTGTCTCTGTCCCAACCTTGATTGTCGTTGATTATGTTTCATTGTGGGTGAAATATTTTTCCTCTTTAAATAAAACACAGGTTAACAAGGTTGCAGCCTCCGATTGCCATGCTCGCCCTCTGAAGGCATTGAATTTGTTGATGCGCAAAACCGGAGGTCTTTGGTACAACAGAAAGTGTTAAGTTTGTGACATTCGCTAAATTGCTCCGGTCATTAGTGTGGATAAGTATGTAAATGAATAGAGATAGGGAAGCAAACATAAGATGTACGTGGTTCACCCAGATGGGCTACGTCCACGGAGTAGAGAAGTTCTCATTAATTGTGAAGGATTTACACAAGTACATAGGTTCAAGCTCTCCTATAGTGAGTACTAGTGAATGATTTAGTACAAATGACATTAGGAAATATTGTGAGAGAATGATCTCTATTTATAGAAGAGAGTTTCTAGTTTCATTTTGACATTGACACGTGTCGTGTTGTGATTGGCTTTTGATGTTGACACGTGTAACGCTATGATTGACTTCTGATGTCGACACGTGTCACGCTGTGATTGGCCTCCTGGTTGGAGGGAAACTCTTCTGGGTCCTTGCTGGTATAATGTTGACCGGTGCTCAGTAGTTTCGGGATTGGTCAAGTATGGTACAAACAGTGCTCCCCTAAGTTCCCGAGTGAGGGAAGCTCTTCGGTTGGGGACTTGCAAGATCCAAGCCATTGAGTAATCACGAAACTTCTAAGTACCGAAGTGCGGTATCATTTTCACTTGCCTTATCTGTCTCATACGTAGATGTGGCATCTTCTCTGGAAGTACTTCACTTGAAGCTTACTTGTAGTTTCGGGCTTGGTCAAGTGCAATACAAAACCCTATAGTAGGAGTCCCCCAAGTTGCCGAGCTAGGAGATTTGCCGAAAGAGGTAACAGACAAGGTAAACAATCAAACTTCCAAGTAAGCAACCTGGATCAGAGGTTCGACTTCGGCTTCCAGTTGATTGTTCTCATTTTCTTTGTTTCGTAAATAGCAACAAGGATAAGGAGAAGCAAATGGAGAAGAGATGATATGAGATACTTTTTCTTTTGAAGAAGTAACTTTCCACAGGCTTATTCTTGAACTGGGCTGGAGGGTTTTCTGGTTTCCTCCAGAGTATAAGGCTGACTCAAGAATTTGAGGGTCAAAATAAGTCCATCAAATCAAGAGTGTGTTCGACCTTGATGATATGGGATACTTTTGCTGTTGACGAAGTAATAGATGAATCGGCACGTGTTCTATTGCGCTTGTCTCCACATGCTTCCTTGTATCCTTCTCACTTGCCCTATCCGCTCCTCAGGCAGATGTGGTATCTTTTCTGGAAACATAAGATGTTGAAGATGAGTACTCGAGAGCAATGCTAGGTAAGTAATCAGGCAAGGGGTTCTAGGCAGTCAGTTCCTGACTGGAAGCTTGATTCCAAGTGCTTACTGATTGCTCTCTTTCTCATTGTCTTGCAGGTAAGAACAAGGGCAAAGGAAAAGACAAGGGAAAATCATGATATGGGATACTCTTACTTTTGACCCTGATGATATGAGATACTCTTGCTCTGGTGTGGCTGGTTTACATAGGTATTATTGGGGGGGGGGAAGAAAGCTGAGTATTTCGAGAAGCATCGTTGGGAATGCCCTCTCAGATATGAGGAAGGGTTGAGCATTTTTGCAAGTCTGCCTGCCCGTGGAGGATGGAGGTCAACATATATAGGAGTCTTCCTAACAACAAGTAGTAATGTTATTCCTTTACCCTTCTTAGTCGTAGCAATGTAGTGGGAGTTGCAAACTTCATGTGTTTTAACTTTGTCAGAGCACTTTGAAAAAGTGGTATGTGGTATCTGGAAAGCTGATGTTGCGTGTGAAGATTGCAGACAAGCTTTATCCAAGGAAATCTGGCTCTCGAAGTTCGGATAGCAATGCCTCTTCGGTTTTCGAACAAGCAATCCTGTCGGGGATCTAGCTTTCAAGATTCGGAGAACGGTGCCTCTTCGATTTTTGAGAAAGCAATCTTGTTGGGAGTCTAGCTCTTAAGATTTGGAGAGCGGTGCCTCTTCAATTTTTGAGCAAGTAATAATGCTATTCCTTTACCCTTCTTGGTCATAGCAATGTAGTGGGAGCTGCAAGCTTCACATGTTTTAACTTTGTCAGAGCGCTTTGAAAAAGTGGTCTGTGGTATCTGGAAAGCTGATGTTGCGTGTGAAGATTGCAGACAAGCTTTATCCAAGGAAATCTGGCTCTCAAAGTTCGAAGAGCGGTGCCTCTTCGATTTTCGAACAAGCAATCCTGTCGGGGATCTGGCTCTCGAGATTTAGAGAACGGTGCCTCTTCGATTTTTGAGAAAGCAATCCTGTTGGGAATCTGACTCTTAAGATTCGGATAGCAGTGTCTCTTTGATTTTTTAGAAAGTAATCATGTTGGAAGTCTAGCTCTCGAGATTCGGAGAGTGGTGCCTCTTCGATTTTTTAGCAAGCAATCTTGTTGAGAGTGTTTTCTCTAATGTGGGTAAAGGTTGGGCATTTTTGCCAGTCTGCCTTGCCATGAAGCACGGAGGTTGACACACATTGGGACTTTCTAGTTATCAAGCAGTGGTGCTGTTTTTTTACCATTGTGGGTAATAGTAGGGTTGCTAGACCTTTAAAATTTATGTGTCTAAATTTGTTAGAGATATTTGGCAAAATTATCTGTGGTACCCGAGGAGCTGATGTTGCATGTGGAAAGTTGTGCCTCTTTGAAATCTGGAGAGTGGTGCCTCTTCAATTTTTGAACCAACGGCCCTGTTGCCCTTTCTTTTATAAGGGTACCAATTGTGTGCAAGAAGTACATTCAGAGAGTTATTGCTTGTAGGAATTTTCCGTTTACTTCAGAGATTTATTGCACCTCATTTCTCCTTCATCATTTCTGAGAATGTCTGGCCCATCCGACCGTCGTTTTGACTTGAACTTTGATGAAGGGGTAACCATGCCTTCTTAACACAACATATGGCACACATCCTTCTTATCCCCTACTGGTCTTTTTACCGTTGGAGACTCTGTGTTGAAGAATGATATAACAGCTGCGGTGGTGGCCAGGAACCTTTTCACTCCCAAAGATAACAGACTACTTTCCAAACGGTCTGATGAGTTGGTTGTTAAGGATTCTCTGGCTCTCAGTGTTCAGTGTGCAGGTTCTGTGTCTAATATGGCCCAACGCCTATTTACTCGAACCCGCCAAGTTGAATCATTGGCGCTTGAAATGATAAGTCTCAAACAGGAGATCAGAGGGCTCAAGCATGAGAATAAACAGTTGCACATGCTCGCACATGACTATGCTATAAACATGAAGAGGAAGCTCAACCAGCGGCAGGAATCTGATGGTCAGATTTTACTTGATCATCAGAGATTTGTGTGTTTGTTCCAAAGACATTTATTGCCTTCGTCTTCTTGGGCTGTACCGAGTAATGAAGCTCCAAATGATCAACCTTCGGTATCTCCTCCTTTTGGGGTTCTGCCTAATATTGAGGCTCCGAATAATCACCCTCTGGTGCCTCCTCTTTCTGGGGCTCTGCCGACTGCTGAGACTTCTTCTGAGCAACCTTTGTGAAGGCTCCCTCTTGTTTGTTTATTTTGATTCATGTATATGTACATATTTGTAACTTATTGGAGATATCAATAAACAAGTTTTGCTTCATTTCAACGTATTGTGTTAAATATACCAAGACCTTCTTCACTAAGTTCTTTAAATTTTTCCTTTTGTTGAAGTTTGTATGATGAAGCTTTGTGAGGGAAGCATGTAGGTTGAGGTAGTGCTCCCTTAATTTCCTGAGTGAGGAAATTTTCTCTTTTGGAGACTTGAAAAATCCAAGTCACTGAGTGGTCGTGAGACTTCCGAGTATCAAGGTGCAATAGCATATGATAGGAATCCCCCAAGTCTCCGGTCGAGGGAGTTGATGAATGAGGCATTTCCTTTTTAAGTGGTGGCCCAAAACTCCTTCTTCATATATATTTGTTATGAAAGTTGTTAGGCCCAAAAAAGAGGAGGCCTAGGCAATTTTATTTTTTTTTCGATTTTTTTTTCTTCGAATTTTCGAATTTTTGAATTTCCGAATTTCTGAAGAAAAAAAAAAAATATATATATATATATAATTTTTTTTTTAAAGCTTTGTAGGTGAAACATTGGTGTTAAAGCTTTGTAGGTGAAGCTTTGTTGGGCTCCATGAATTGATTTTGCTTCACACTATCTTGATCAAGATAGTGTGAAGCTTTTGTAGGTGAAGCTTTTGTGTGGAAGCTTTGTAGGTGAAGCTTTTGTGGGTGAAGCTTTTGTGGGTTAAGCTTTTGTGGGTCAAGCTTTTGTGGGTTAAGCTTTTGTAGGTGAAGCTTTGCAGTTGAAGCTTTTGTGTTGAAGCTTTTGTAGCTTTGCAGTTGAAGCTTTTGTGTTGAAGCTTTTGTGGGTGAAGCTTTTATGTTGAAGCATTTGGAGGTGAAGCATTGGAGTTGAAGCTTTTGTTGGGTACCATGAATTGATTTTGCTTCACACTATCTTGATCAAGATAATGTGAAGCTTTTGAGATTTTTTAGTTGTCTTCCATTGATGAAGCTTTTGTTGGTGAAGCTTTTGTTGGGTACCATGAATTGATTTGCTTCACATTATCTTGATCAAGATAGTGTGAAGCTTTTGAGAATTTGTAGTTGTCGTCCATTGATGAAGCTTTTCTTGGTGAAGCTTTGGAGTTGAAGCTTTTCTTGGTGAAGCTTTTATGGGTGAACCTTTTGTTGCGTACTATGAATTGATTTTGCTTCACACTATCTTGATCAAGATAGTGTGAAGCTTTTGAGAATTTTTAGTTGTCCTCCATTGATGAAGTTTTTGTTGGTGAAGCTTTGTTGGGTACCATGAATTGATTTTGCTTCACACTATCTTGATCAAGATAGTGTGAAGCTTTTGAGAATTTTTAGTTGTCCTCCATTGATGAAACTTTGTTGAATTTCCCTTTTTTTTTCTTTTTTTTTTGGGAAACTAGAAATTTGAAAATGTAGGAGAGACAACATATACAAATTTTGCTTCCACACTGTTGAGCAAGAGATTGTGATGCAAGCCACACTTTGTAGTAGTCGAAGGTTTGGATGAATCATATAAATTGAATTTGCTTCGAAGGTTTGAGAATTGTAGTTGCCCTTCATTGATAAAGCTTTTGTTAGCACCATAAATTGGTTTTGCTTCACACTGTCTTGATCAAGAGTGTGTGAAGCTTTTGAGAATTATGGTTGAACTCATTTGATGAAGCTTTTGTTGGCACCATAAATTGGTTTTGCTTCATACTGTCTTGATCAAGAGTGTGTGAAGCTGTTGAGAATTGTGGTTGCCCTCCATTGATGAAGATCTTGTTGGCACCATAAATTGGTTTTGCTTCACACTGTCTTGATCAAGAGTGTCTGAAACTTTTAAGAATTGTGGTTGAACTCCTTTGATGAAGCTCTTGTTGGCACCATAAATTGGTTTTGCTTCACACTGTCTTGATCAAGAGTGTGTGAAGCTTTTGAGAATTGTGGTTGCGCTCAATTGATGAAGCTCTTGTTGGCACCATAAATTGGTTTTGCTTCACACTGTCTTGATCAAGAGTGTGTGAAGCTTTTGAAATTTGTGGTTGAACTCCTTTGATGAAGCTTTTGTTGTCACCATAACTTGGTTTTGCTTCACACTGTCTTGATCAAGAGTGTATGAAGCTTTTGAGAATTGTAGTTGCCTTCCATTGATGAAGCTCTTGTTGGCACTATAAATTGGTTTTGCTTCACACTGTCTTGATCAAGAGTGTGTGAAGCTTTTGAGAATTGTGGTTGAACTCCTTTGATGAAGCTCTTGTTGGCACCATAAATTTGTTTTGCTTCACACTGTCTTGATCAAGAGTGTGTGAAGCTTTCTACGAGTTGTAGTGTTTGCATTGTTACAGAGGGGAAATGTTTGAAGCAGATGCAAGAGGGCTGAATAACTTGATCTTCGTATGCCATGCACTGAAGTTGTTGTTGGCTTGCAATAAGACTTTGTTGGTGACTATAACTCTTGTTGGGCATAAGTGCTCCCCTAATTGAGTTGTCAAGCTTAAGGGTTTTTGATTATTTGTGAATGCTAGGAGTTCAAATGTACTAGTTGTACCACTCGTCTTCTGGTAGGTGGAATGAATGGTGAGTTGCTTTCATCACTTGGTTGGTGGTACGAAGGTGAGTTCCTTCATCACCTTTCATCACATTTTATCACCTGGTTGGTGGCACAAGGATGAGTTCTTTCTTCACCTGGTTGGTGGCATGAATGACAAGTTGCAAAATGATATTAGAGTACGGGTTGTACATTTCATCACCTAGTTGGTGGCAAGAAGGAGAGTACAGGTTGTACATTTCATCACCTGGTTGGTGGCATGAAGATAAGTTCATTCTTGACCTGTTTGGTGGCATGAGTGGCAAGTTGCCAAATGATATTGGAGTACTGATTGTACATTTCATCACCTGGTTGGTGGCATGAAGATGAGTTCCTTCTTCACCTGGTTGATGGCATGAGTGGCAAGTTGCCAAATGATATTAGAGTATAGGTTGTACATTTCATCAACTGGTTGGTGGCACGAAGATGAGTTCCTTCTTCACCTGGTTGGTAGCATGAGTGGTAAGTTACCAAATGATATTAGAGTACAAGTTGTACATTTCATCACCTGGTTGGTGGCATGAAGGAGAGTACGGGTTGTACATTTCATCACCTGGTTGGTGGCATAAAGATGAGTTCCTTCTTCACCTGGTTGGTGGCATGAGTGATGAGTTGCCAAATGATATTAGAGTACGGGTTGTACATTTCATCACCTGGTTGGTGGCATGAAGATGAGTTTATTCTTCACATTTCATCACCTGGTTGGTGAAAATAAGGGCAAGGTGTCGAGGCACATTGTAGCAAGTGTCGAAGACACAAAGTATGTTGAACCCTTTCGAAGCACAGTCGGCTTATGTATGGATGTGTTGGAATGTATGATGTTTATGTATGAATGTGTTAGAATGTATGATGTTTATGTATGAATGTGTTAGAATGTATGATGTTTATGTATGAATGTGTTAGAATGTATAATGTTTATGTTGATTGATATGAGTGATGCTTATGAATGTTTTGCTATGCATGAAATGACCTATGCTTTTGATATGTGAACCATGTTGGTTGTAACACTTAGTATCACATACTTTGTATCAAAGTACGCATGTTGAAGCTTTGAGTTGGAGTATAAGGGTAGGTCAGCGTAGACCAAGTGTTCCAGTGCTAGGAATGCAAAAGACTCAGAAGAAGTTGTCTGAATTCCCTCTTCTTTAAATATTTGATGAATGGCTTGTGTGACAAAAGATCTCAAGCGGTTGAGAGTCAAAACATTTGTAATGTGTATGCCTTCTTATAACAACATTTCCTTCAGTACCTAGTCCTCCACTTTGAAAGAGTGAGGCTTGGCCCCATAGTCATAATAGTTGACGGTACATTCATCCCTAGTTGTCTTGATACGAATTTTTATCCCTCTTGTTGTAATGGGCTTGCTAAGAGTAAAAATCCTTCCTCTTACTAAGAAACAGATACGTTTGGTGACTTAACAAGTAGCTAAATGAAGCAGGAGATGATGCAATGGGTGTCTAAATGGCCAATATCTCCTCATTTGGTAGAACTTGACTTCCACTTCCCATTTGTTGATAGGGGTTAACCATATAGGGGTTCCCTTGGTATGTCTTTGCTTCGGCGGATGCGTGGTTGTAAGCCTGTGTCATCACCTCAAAGTAAGTCTTCCAAGTGTTGGCATTGATCATGTACTTGAAGAAACAATCACGTATGCCTGCCGTGAAGACCTTGAGGGCGGTCTTGTCATCTACCTCAGCACAGCAAGAATACTTATGGCTGAAGCGACCAGCATACTCTCGTAGTGACTCGTCCAGCTTCTGGTGAATAGTGTATAAGTTATTTGCAAAATGCAAGTGATCGGTCTGGAAGATGTGTTGAGAGACAAATAGTTTCCTCAATTCCTCAAATGAGTCTACTGTCTTAGGTAAAAGACGGCAATACCAGTTTAGAGCTCCGCCAGAAAGGGTGGAGGGGAAGAGAAGACATCGCTCTTCGTCGGTGTGCATCCGATATGCCATGGTGGACTTAAAGAGGTTAAGTTGTTTAATTGGGTCTTCCCTTCCAGTATAGAGTTGTAAACCAAGCTTTTGTTTTGTCTTCGCTCGAATGGGGGTGTTGATGATCCTTCTTGTGAGAGGGCCAAGCCTGGGTTGGTTCCAGTCAGGTATCTCGGCCTGACGTTCGGCCTTCAACTTGTTTACTTCCTCAATGAGCTATTGGACAAGAGGGTCTTGAGTGGAGTCATGTACCACTGGAATTTTCTTTCGTAAGTCTCTATCGCCTCTTGGAAGTAGGAAAGTTTGAGCAAGGGCTTGTGGTTTTTTCTTGGACTTGCCGTACTGACTTCTAGGGCAAGTTTGTCAGAATACCTCAAAGTTCCCTGTACCTTCATGTTCCTCTGGGACCTATCGTTCCTTCCCTAAATTGGCAGCTGGCCGGGGTCGTGGGAGGGGACCGAGTCTTTCAGAAACCCTTGGGTCATTGATCTTCAAGCATATGTGCAGGGGATTCTCTCGACGTTGTTGTAAGAAGTCTCGGCAGTCACGATAAACGGCTTTCAATCCTTCCAATGCTTCTGCAATGAGGTGTCTTCCTCCACTTCTTCTACTTCGGGTCGAAGCATCTGCGTTGCGAGAAGTCTCATGTTGATCAATGTTTTAATTATTAGCTCGCTCTTCATCAGGGATACCCATGTTGAAGGAAGGTGACCCTCCGTGTTAAAGGGCACCAGATGATGGTTGATGTCCACATGGGTAAGGAGCTCGCGTGTTTGAGTACGCCTAGTTTCGTGGAGCATCTAAAAAAGCTTCTCATACTACTCCTGGAGGACCTCATTCTTTATTGCTATCTTGTTGTTCTGAGCTTCTAGCTCATCGACTTTAGCTTGAAGAGCAACCCTCTTTCCTTCCTTCTTTCGTTGCTTCGCACTAGGTGCAAGAGAGGTGTCATTCTGTGTGCTGTGGCTTCCTTCGCTCCCCATGTTGGAGAGGGATGCCTGGTCAAAAGAGAATGTATGAATGGTGGAAACCAACTTGGCAAAGCTGAAGACAGTGGGAATAAATGTCGTTCCCACAGAAGGCGCCAAATGTTGATGCACAAAACCGAAGGTCTTTGGTACAACAGAAAGTGTTAAGTTTGTGACCTTCGCTAGATTGCTCCGGTCATTAGTGTGGATAAGTATGTAAATGAATAGAGATAGGGAAGCAAACACAAGATGTACGTGGTTCACCCAGATGGGCTACGTCCACGGAGTAGAAGAGTTCTCATTAATTATGAAGGGTTTACACAAGTACATAGGTTCAAGCTCTCCTTTAATGAGTACTAGTGAATGATTTAGTACAAATGACATTAGGAAATATTGTAAGAGAATGATCTCTATTTATAGAAGAGAGTTTCTAGTTTCATTCTGACATTGACACGTGTCGTGTTGTGATTGGCTTATGATGTTAACACGTGTCGCGCTATGATTGGCTTATGATGTTGACACGTGTCGTGCTGTGATTGGCCTCCTAGTTGGAGGGAAACTCTTCTGGGTCCTTGACGGTATAACGTTGATCGGTGCTCAGTAGTTTCGGGATTGGTCAAGTATGGTACAAACAGAATTCGTACTAATTGTTCTTCACTGGTGCAAGTATATTGCCATATCAACTTCTTACCGTACGTGAAAGTGATTACATATATGGAGATATCTACACTGCCTCAACGTCGTCAAGGTGAAGTTTTATTTTCATGAATATCGAAATTTACGTTACAATTGTACGACTAATGATGTCTAGCACCGAGTGTCTCATCTACAGTGATTCATTGGGAAGCTTATGAGATCAGGCTTTAGGTTTGATTGTAATGTTCCAAGTCCCATACCGTGCACGGCCTAATTTCTCAACTCCTATCTGATTTCTCAAATGTCAATTTCGCCGATTGAACTTGAATCTCATGTTGAATTATCGAACCATAACCGCCTAAAGCATTGCTCTCCGAGTTACGCCCATGAGCACTAATCTCTTCCTCCTGACCCTGCAGGTTTGTACCTTGCTGAGACCAAGTCAAATCGTCTTGGTGATGGAACGGTGAGAATGAACCTTCGTTATCAAAATAAGACATTCTTGGTAACGTTCGAAAGCTTTCAGTGTCCTGTTCGGATTGATAGTTGCGTAGTAGATGAACAGGGGACATGGCATGCGAGGGAGTGCCTGGTGCACCAACTGGACTTGCATTCTTGTTGTGTTTTATGTGCTTCTTCGCTGCGATGTGCCATTTTTTGAGTGCGGTCGCCACTCGGTCGTTGAAGATTACAGGCTTCATAGTTGAACCCATCTGTTTTTATGTACAAAGAAATTTATAGTTAAAACTTAATTAGTCCATAATTCTTAGTTTAGCATCTAATTTTGCACCACGGGTTACCTGTGTTACCAACGCATAAAGTGGAAGAGTTACATAGCTGCACAGGATTTGTATAACGACCCTGCAGTAAATAACCCGAATGAATGGATTTGGTAAGTTAAATTGTCACGGTAAATAAGTTTTTCTGCAAGATTTGAGTGAAAAATAAATACAGAAATAAAACTCACCCCATTGATATTCTTAAAACGACATCTTCTAACTTCTCATGGAAGCAAGACTTCAACCCAAATTCATACTGCAAACAAGAAGAAAGATGGAATCTTAACTGTGGGATTTTGTGAGGTACAAAGTAAAACATGTTCCCAAATGACAAGGGACTCGTGAAAGTAAATATGGGTTTTACAGTTTTACGTACCCAAGTCCATGCAAAGAAAGCAAGCGCAAAAGCATTCTACAAGACATAATGAAATAAAACATAAGAGTGTTAGCAAAATTGATGAGAAGCACAAACGCAATAAATATGCTTTGAGAAGCGGTTTTCACACTCTTTTTCAGCTTCACACGCCAAGTTGAGCATTTTTTTTAAGTCAGGGACGGAAAAAGTGCAAAGGCTAAAAGCGGAGCGTTAAAATCACTAGTAAATTCAAATGGGAAAAAAGTGAATTACCTGGAAGAGAACAAAGTGGATGATGTAAAGAAGCAGGCGAGGGTTGTTGAACCAGAAGAGATGGTCACCAGGCTCAACCAGCGGGGTCCCCTTAACCACTTCACCTCTTTCTGATAATTTCAGTCCCATCTTCGTTATTATAACTTGCAGCTTTGTCCCTACCATTAGGATCATCTGCACAATCAAAGCCATATCAATGATCAGATATAAACAATATCCAAGTTGGTGGGACCTTGGACTTTGGGGAAAGGGATCGGACGGTGGTGATTGGTGCTTACAACTAGGGGAACAAATGGGAGCCACAGATATGAACGTGAGCCTGCAAGCAACAAAAAAACACTATTAAGAATATCATAGGGAGTCATTTTTTTTATATTGAGAGGCATAATGTAACAATGTTGGCCATTATCAATAATTTTAAAAGTCTCGGTGTAGTTAGGAACTAGACTATTTTTCTGTATTGTAGCTTTTCCTTTAATTTCTGGATGTGGAGTTTTCAACAGATAACTAAAATTTAATTTTGAAAAAGCAAAAAGGTTTACTGATAAAGTGAAACTTACCGTGGGTATTAGACATGAGGAATAATACAGAAAATAACCAAAGAGTTGGGCTGCAAGTGTGAAAAGCAATTGTTAATCTCAGATGATATTTTTGAAAGCTGAAGTATTAGTCTTGCATATTATACTATAGGTAACATAAAGCATCCTAATATTCTAAAGGGCATGTTTCGTAGAGTTTTTAAAAGAGTTAAAAGCGTTTTTAAACAACTATAAGCCCTTCGGTCCTTCGAAAAACAAACCGTTGCGTGTTTTTTCATTGAATCTTTTGATTTTACTTTATAAAGTTTGTTGTAATTCTCAACAAAATATTTAATGAGTTGAGCAGAAGTGTTCTCTACGAAATCACCCTAGAATATTCCTCATAGTCAGGTGACTAATGTATTGGATTGAAATGCCAAGTACCCCCACCTGATCCCTACGACAACCTTGAAATCCTCTTCAAGTGACCTGTTAATGTACTTCTGGAAGTCAAACTTAGTTTGACTTTGAGGAGCCAAATGTGCCTGCAAACCATGAGCAGAAAATTTAGTTTAATTTCATGCAGAAGTAAATAATGAATCACAATTTTTCAGCTCCAAATTTTGTAGTAAGAGACTTACAGCAATAAACCCATGGCGCAGAGTTAGGTAATCAACTTTGGGCACAGATCTAAAGAACTGCCTGAAGAAGCAAACCTGCAATTTAAAGTTAGTACTTGACATAAAATTAAGAGATTCTATACGCACAAATATAAACGGATAAAAAGTAGAACTTGAAGGACGTTAAACCGACCTTTTGTATTTACGTTAACGTCCTAGTGTTCTTCGAATTTCAGTTTTGATTAAAAGTTTGTACGCAGATTTATTTGCGTATTATTTATCGTGCAAATTACAAATAGACTATGGAAAACACTTACAATCCATAAGCTAATGGGCGAGCGGCTCCAAAAGCTCAAGTGTCTTCTTCCAAAAGATGTGTCTCTGGCAAATCTGAATCTTTCCGGGTCTACAGCATAAATAAAGTAATATATTAAACAAAAATTAGTAATTAATACAATTAACTAATAAAGTAGTAAAATTATGGTCAGAAACAATTGGATTCCTGGTATCTGGTCAAACTTCAAAATATCAGATTACGTGTGAAAACTGAAGGTAGCAAACCATGTGAGAATTGGTAGTCAGCTGTTTGTGTTTCCAGTTCCCATATTTTCCATCTTCTCATCTGCATCCCATCCCCAAAAATTTGAAATTATTAATTTTGAGACAGTGAATTAAAAAACAAAAAAAAAAAAAGGAGAGAGAGGGAGAGATTGATACCTTTGCTCTGCCCAACACTAGGGTTGTTATGCAGTAAAGCACGTGAAAGACGGCTAGCACGAAGATGAGTATGTGAAGCTGGTGGACTCCATAAAATGACACAAATGGAACTTTGTTCTGCAGAAAAATTACAACATACTTTGTTGAGATAAAAGAAAAACAAAAAATTGCCATAGACTAACTTCATGCTTAATTTGCACGAAATAAAAGATACGCTTACTTGGTCATATATTGACATCTTCATGCCAACTCTACACCCTATAAATTATTTGTTCAACTAATATCTTTGCGTGAGCATCTTGTCATAATATTCTAAATCACGCGTTCGAATGAGGAGTGTTGTTCCAAATCGACAGTTTGACAGAATAACATGAAAAACTTTATTTTAATTTGAAACGTGAAAAACTATTTAGCAACACAATCTGGCAAGAGATTGATGTCAGTTTTCTATATATATGTATAACAACTTTGTCATATTTTAGAAAGAGAGCTGATAATTCCACCCCACTATCTTATCTCCCCACTCACATTTTAATAAAAATTTTGATGCCCTTTTTACCCTCTTATAAAATGACTTATAAGGACTAAAACCAAAAAATACTTGCTTCCATTGATTTGCAAGTACACTCTTAATTCACACCAAAAATAACAATTCATGGACTCACACAAAAAAGCTACATTCTTGTTCGGATTTTGTCATTCTACATTGCTTCTAGGTGTCTCGATCACGCCCTCAAAGTTTTTGAAAATGTTGAAAACCCGGTACTAATGTGTGGAACCAGATGATCATAGGCCACACTACCTATTCGTATGTATTAGTGCAAGGTTGAGGTTGGTGAGAGAAGGGGAACATGTGCACGGGAGGGTTTGGGTCCACCTTGTTTGTTCAGACGAGTTCGGTTAATTTTGAATGCAACGAGTGAAGGGTGGGGTGGTGGTGTGTTTGATGGTATGCATGAGAGGAGTGTTGTGAGTTGGGGTACTCATACACATATATGCCAGCTGCGGTTTAATTGATGACGCCTATAAGTTATTCAAGCAGATGCCAAGAATAAGCATTGTCTCATGGACCAACATCATCATTGGGTTTGCAAAACAAGATCGCGGGGAGGAAGCTCTTCGTATCTTTCGCTGGGTTTGCAAAACAAAGTCGTTGGGCTTATCAGCTAATATTTATTCTGCTACAAATTAAAACTTTTTATGATGGGTGAAATTATAATGTGGGTGGGAAAATAGGACAATGGGGTGGGTTTGGCAGCACTCTTTAAAAAAATGGGCTTTTAGATTTTAGGATTTCAATAAGATTGTTTTTAGATTTTAATCTGAATGGTTTTCAAAATCTAATATAAGTCTCTATTTTTTAAAACTTACCATATTTAAGTATTTGTAGCACATTTATTATTTCGAAACTTACCATTTAAAATTCTTTACCCATCTATAATTAATGTTTTTTTTTTGTGCTCCAATATATTAATAGATAAAAATTTATTCAAAATTCAAATTCTTATTATTAAAAAATTCAACAACAAAACAAAAACGATTTATATTAGTACATAACTTTCGGTACCTTATTTTATTAATAGGTACGAAAGTGTCGGTACATAAGTTTTCGGTATGAATGTATCGTTACATAACTTTAGGTACCTTATTTTATTCACAGGTACCGAAGTATTGGTATGTAAACTTTGGTACGAATGTATCAGTACATAACTTTCGGTATGAATGTGGTATCGGTACAAATTATTGGTACGTAACTATAGTATCTATGTAAGTAATATGCATATACATTCACACACAATAAAAAATATATGATAATATACGACTTTTCTTATTTTGAGAACTTAATAACTATCAATGATAAATAACATTTTTATTATTTATGGGAATCAATATATAACCTAAAAACAAAAAACTCAATAATTATTACAACTTATTTAATATTCAAAATCACAATTATATACCAAGGATTAGAATTAGTTTTTAATCTTAGACAAGATTTTATTTAAAAAGTAATTTTAGATAAGGATTAGAATAGAATTTTCCGTTTAGAAGGGAAAACTAAAAGCATGGAAAATTTAGTGTTACCTTGGCTGCACATTTGTCATATCCGCCGGCTGCTAAAACACGTCGTCCACCCCCATTGGAATCCAAGGCTGAGAGAAGCCTTCTGTGGGCGTTGTTATCTGAATCACTACTATTATCTTCGCCCTTGTCTGATTTGACCTCGTGCTTCTTACTGCATGGATGCCAAGTTGCTCCAACAGCCTTCGATATACAAATATTTGAAATGGGGCCTTGTCCTACTGTCAGAAGCAAAGATAGGAACCCTAATAGCATAAGCTCCGCTTTGATCTTCTCAAGAGCTTCATAGAGAGCTTTTTTGTTTCTCTTTGTTAACCACTGCAGAGAGTACGTGCAATTAAAATTTAATCAATATACCTCATTTCACACTCATAATAAACCCAAAAGTAGCTTCATAAGATCCAATTAAGTAATTAGGTATGAACCTTTGCAATTAAATGAATGAAATATTCGATGAGGATCGAAATCAAAACCAAAACGAAACAAACAACGGCAACTGCCCAAGTTGGTGTTTGCTCCAAAGATCTTCCTTCTTTTCCTCCTGCCATCCTTTAATTGAAACCCTAATTTTCCTTACTACCAGATAATGCTATTGCGCTAAGAAATTAACAAAGGTATTTATGAACTTTTATTTAGATAGCTAGCTAGGTAGTAAGCGAAGAGATAAGTTTATATAGACATCACGATTTTCAAAGAGAGAGCCAAAAGGAGAAGACTTGGCATTTCAAACTTCAACTGGGGTGCTGCGTTATAAGTTGTGGAGGACTATAGACTTTGACCGTGTTTTAACGAACATGGACAAAGAATACTGTAAAGAGTAGACCCTGGATTGGAACTTGGAAGAGTTTAGTCGTGGAGATGGAGAATGAGATGGGTTTCACTCACTTATATATTGATATACCCGTAGGCATATTGTATTTGACTCCAAGAAGATATTCTTTGACCAGGTACAAATAAGGCTGTTAACGTAGCTGGTAGAGAAATTTTGTCTGGACGGAGAACACTTGCAAGTTGCAACGTACTGTAATTTTCACGTGTTCTCATATTGTTGGACGACAAGTTTAATATGTCTTATTTTCAAATTATATTGATAAATAACAAATAAACGTGTTATAATTTAAGTAATTATTACATCATTTTGCATTGTTCTCAATGCATCAAAAAGTTATTCACTCGAAACACGATGCGTCATAAAGTCTCGAAACACATGGTCGTAACCCCTAAACACATGGTTGTTCTTAATACCTTATATTAAGGTTCTTTGTTGTTGCAAACAAAGTTTTCTTCTTCATGTGAATATAAATGCATCATAATCGTATTCTGTTGAGCCCCTAATTAAAATATATTTGCAGAACCATGCAACTTGTAATTCTTTATATATATATATGCCGGTTTACAACCGTGGCTTTTGATCTGCTTGCAAAATCCACAGGGGATGGGGGCCAGTTCTAGATGAAAAATGTAGGTTATATATTGTCTATATTAATATTTTTCAACTCCTATCAATGTCCATGTGATAATTAAAAGACAAAGAATGCTGACTAGATAATGTTTATTCCAGGATGGAATTTAACATATAGTATAGGCAAGTGGCGTAGCAATATAGTCTCTATTATTTCTTAAGTTGGAATTACTCCAGTGAGACATTATTCAGAATAAGAAGATGCCTCTGCTCTACGGAATATATCGTGATGCCTTACATCTGCATGTATGTTGTGTTATTTAATAATGTGCTTATATATGAGCAAACTAGGGATGTCTTTTTTCCCACAACAAACTAATGATGTTTTAAGATTCAAAGTTATATCAGTTAGTCTGACGAACTAGCTATTGGATACACGTGTTATATGCCATGTCACAATGCCACCTAGGCAGTAGTAGCTTAAGTCCTAAGAATGAGGATCCTCTCCAGATCGTTTTTGTGAGGATCCCGGAATCTTCCAATCACGTTCATTTATTGTATATCGTGCGGTTAGAAATCATTGTATATTTTCTTTTATTTAAAATTGAATATAAACAGTACCTGACAAAAACTGGCCTCACAATGTACGATAAATGGATATGATTAGAGGATTCTCGAGATCCTCACAACAATAATCCAGATAGGATCCTTATTCAAGTCCTAAGTCATTGTATTTGACTTTGCCAAAAAAAAAAAAAAAGTCATTGTATTTGATGAAATATAATATAAAAGTAGTTTTCCCTCCTTGTATTTGTTTAAGTCGGTTGTAATACACAAAACAGTTATCAAATATACAAAGCTTCTCTCTAGCTTTCTCTTCAAGCTTCTTCCTTTTAGGTTTTCTGGTTTTCATGGATTTCTTTTACAAAGATCAATTCACTGTGTTAAGACAAGTTCAGATTGGATTTAGAATTTAGGGTTTTAAGTAATAAAAGATAATCAACAAAGTCTACAATGGTGTAGTCAATTTGGAATTTGTTAGGGACGACAATCATCTACAAATGAGTGAACAATTTCTTACTCGCATCAATACATGTTAACTCAACTTGCAAGTGACCCTTTACCATAATGGTAAAAATGTGTTACTAATGCTATCGCTCGACCTCAGCTCACTTGCGTGGAGATGACTAACCCAAACATTGTTCGTCCTCCTTTTGATTATAAACACGATATCAACTAAAAATGTAAGTAGATGACCAAATTTGGAAAAATAGAATTGAAAAAAATTGAAGCAAATAATGAGCTACAAAACGTTTGCTTAGGGGAAACAAGATGAGTGGTAACAACTAGAATTGGATCCCCTCCTGAGCAAATGGTGGGGATCCTCATGATCAAACAACACGGACCGTTGGATTTTGATCCAACAGTTACAAATAGGGGGGTCTCTCTAAAGTTATAATAATTGTAGCCGTTAGATCAAATCCAACGGCCTGTGTTGTGTGGTCATGAGGATCCCCACCATTTGCTCAGGAGGGGATCCAATTCCGTAACAACTAACGAGACATTCAAAACAAAGTGAAATCTACGGCTGATTGTGTCATGCCCATTGGCACATGGGGTGTGCTATCCACACACTTCTTTTTACTTCTCATACATCCCTTGTTAATTTCTGTCATTTGATCTTTTTCAATTCATTCGATCTGACGGTCGAAAATTAGAAAGCTATATAAGAAATAAAAAAGAATGTGTAAATATTACATCCGTTAGCGCACTACTCAGTCTAGTATAGAGTATAAACCTAAATCCAAAAAGTGGCCACAATTTCAATGAAAGTAACCTTGCGATAGAAAAAATAATTTAAATAATTTTTTATTTTATCAATAATCATAGTTATCTTGTTCAACAAATAAAAAAGAAGTTATTCTTTTCACAACTTTGATCACAGCCTCGGGTCGCTGTACCTGCATGTGCCAACTGTTATTTTCAAGACCGTCATAATATGTGTATTATATTTGGAATAAGGATCCTTTCCGGATTTTTTTGTGAGGATCACGAGAATTCTTAAATTGTATATATTCATTGTATATAGTTCTGACATAAATCATTTTAAATACGTTTATTTAAAATTAAATATAAATAGTAGTTGATGAAAATTAGTTGCACAATATACGATGACAAACACAATTTGAAGATCCCTAAAATATTTGCCCTATATAAATGTCAATATGATTGGCTCATCATTGATTACTTGTATTTGATTACTCTCCCTTCCTATTAAATTAAAATATTTAATGGGTTAAAATTGTCACTTAATGAGTTTCATTTTATTTTTTATTGCTTTTGTTCATCAACTTTTTCTCCATTCATGTCCACGCCACTATTTATCCTTATTCTTCTATAGACCAGCCATGAATAATTTTTTAGGTCCATCTTGACGCCATAGCAGAGTTTGATAACTATCTCGAAGGTCTTAGAACTGTCGGGAAGTTTGAGGAAATTCTTGGATTACGTCATCATCGTTCTTGTCAAATTGTTCAACTACTCTCAACATACGGTACACAAGAAGAAAGAAGTGGAACGGAGAGAAATAGGAGGATAAAGAATCGTCCTCCTCCGATGTAATTTGGCCTGGTGTTAAGGGTATTCCTACTCTCCAACTGCTATCCATTATAAAACGTGTTGCAAGTCGGAAAAGCATTTTTCCTTTAATTATATGGCGACCAATGCAATGCATATTATGAAGCACCTTTGACAATCTCTTGAAAATACGTACCATTTATGAAATTGACAAAGTACACGTTAATTACACTCCTATTAGGAAAAAAGTGTATTTTAGAGCCTGGAACTTACATTACTGCTTTTTTAAATAAAAGCAACAATGGGGGTGAAGAAATCAAGATGAGGGTCCTCTTCTGACCATCTTGTGGGGATTCTAAGGATCAGTGGTGGAGTCAGGATTTTAGGTGAAGAGGGGTCTCACATAAATGTTAAAAAAATAAATAAATAGATAGTATTTAAAAGAGAGTATAATTCATAGTTGTACATAGTTGGAGTTGTGAGCTAATTATGTTTTTTTAGCTCTAAATGTTTTTTCTATGTTGAAGTTAACCTTCCAATATCAAGCCAATAATCAATAAAAAATTAAAGAGGATTAAAAGAAATTAACCTTCCAATATCAAGTCAATGAAAAATGCTAGAGATACCATTTTTTAAACCACATTTTGGAGACTACATGATGCGTCTGTTGATGATTAAATTTCTTTTTTAATGATTTAAAGAAGTATTCCAATCATTAATTGCTATATAATCATGTGGTCTCAAAATATGGCCAAAGTCTAAAGTAGATGGTGTCTCTATCATCATCCCAAGTCAATATAGAATAAACTGAGTGCACGAGATGAATGAATTGGGAATCTGGAGAACAAAATATATGAAATTTTAAAAATTTATTAAAATGTTAAATGGAATAGAGAAATTTACAAACCTTAATATTGTTGGGAACCGGGACTTGGAAGGACAAAATATATGAAAGTTCAAGAAAGGAGGTGGAAAAAATCGAAGTTTATTATTCTTCAGTTGGCAGTGTAAAAGAATATTTTTGATAAATCTAAACTAGACTTTAGATTTTAAGACTATCTCCAAAGAGATGTCAAAAATGCCACATAGACATATAAAAGTAACAAATGACGTATCATTTATTCCAACCGAAGTGTGAAAGATGACATGAAAAAAAAGGCTAAGTTGACATGGACAAAGAGATATCAAATTTGAAGTTGCTTTCAAATTTGATTTTGCTATTTCCAAAGGCATTCCACTTGCCTTACCTTAAATGCTAGCATATTTAAGTATTAATTTATTATTTTGAAACCAACAACAACCCAACTTTTATATTTTTGTTTAGAAAACAACATAAATGAAGCAATAGATTTTGACATATCAGGTGGAAGGAAAATATTAATAATATGTCAAATTGCCAAGTTAGCCATCTAATTGAAATTTGATGTTTTGAATTTGACGTATCAATTTTTTTTTTTTCCAAAGATAGAGATATATTAAAGACGAATAGATAGGTTTACATCCTTAGCAAGGAGATTAAACAGGAATTCAGGGCCAATACAATCCCAAGAGAAAGATCGTCCCTCCTTAAAGGCATACTTAGCCACCGAGTGAGCAGCACGATTGCCCTCTCTAGGCACAAAAGCAAAAGAGACAGACCTCAGCTTTTGCGCTAGAACCTCAATGTCGCCGAGAATGCATTCGATACTAAAATCGACCAACACTTCTTTCTTCAGCATCATAATAATCGTACTTGCATCAGATTCGATGATAATGTCCTCAAACCCATGGTCAATACATGACAATAAAGCATACCTGATGGCTGAAGCTTCCGCAGCAGCTGCGCTGTGACAGAATCCGGATCCAGACCCACCAGCAGCTTGGAGCAAACCAGCGAAGTCCCGCCCCAGCTAACCCACCCCCATACGCATTGTATCTTTACACCAAGCCGCGTCAGTGTTAATTTTAATAGTTCCGAACCTTGGTTTCTGCCACTTTGTGCAGTTAAGTGCTGTAGCCTTGCTTGTCTTCGGCAGCCTCGAGCTGAAATCATCAGCGTTCCGCGCCAAACTGTCTTTATACTCAGTAGTACTCTTTCTCCAGGCCTTCAAGATATCCAAAGGCTGGCGATGGATCCCTTTAAAACCCACATCGTTTTTGTTTTTCCACAATCTCCACAGGCCAAAGGCAAAATCCTGGCAAATATCATCCGCATTGATCCTGTCCTTTACTTGGGCACAAAAGTTACTCCAGCTTTCTAGAAAGTCACTGCCCTCTAGGACATAAGAATTAAGGTGTAGAGGAGAACAAAACCAGAAGACATGGCTCAATTCACATCGGAAAAACAAATGGTTTTCAGTTTCATTAAAGGCATTACAAACACCACAAACATTGTCAACTCGCATATGACATCTTTTAAGATTCCGTCTGACCGCCAGAGCATTATTGCAACAACGCCAAATGAAGATTTTGATTTTGTTAGGAACCTGCAGTCTCCAGATGTTGTTCCATACCAGATTTAGCTTGTTACTCTCACTGGGGGTGCCTCGCCCTTTCCTTTCCAAAGCTCCTTCTTCCATAAGCTTTAATGCCAGACTGTATCCAGATTTAACTGAATAGATCCCATTAGTAGTGTAGTGCCACACCAGTCTATCATCAATGCCAGCATGGCTTAATGGAATGCTTAAGATCGATAATACATCGTCCCGATGAAACCCGTTCGCAATCGAGTCCGTTCTCCAAGAATTAGTATCCGGGTCGATCAAGTCACTAACCATGGTTCCTACGAGATTAGTCGTCGGATAGACTTTGAAAGTAGAGGGTTTAGGGAACCACGGGTCCTTCCTGATGTTTATGCTTTTCCCATTTCCGACCCGCCATCTAAGCCCAAGGTTTAAGACTTTCCGAGCTTCAAAAAGGCCTTTCCAACCCCATGAGGTGTTCTTTCCTTTAGGAGCTTCTCCAAAGGTTTTCCCCGGGAAATATTTATCTCTCAAAACCGAAACAAGGAGGGACATAGGATTCTGGGTGACTCGCCATCCAATCTTGGCAAGAAAAGCAAGGTTGACACATTGGATATCCTTGAATCCCAAGCCACCAGCCTTTTTCTGTTTCATCAGCCGATCCTAGGAGATCCAGTGAATACCCTTGCTGTGTTCATTACCACGTCACCAGTAATTCCGAATGGCTCTTTCAACATCCCGACACACGCCAATGGGGAGTTTAAAACAACTTATAGCGAAGTTAGGCAAGGCCATAGCTACAGTTTTCACAAGGATCTCTTTTCCCGCCTGGGACAGGTACTGCTCAGCCCAACCTGACACAGGAGCTTCAATCTTATCCCGGATCTCGGCAAAGACAGTGTTTTTAGAGTGCCCAAAATCGGCCTGCAGGCCTAGGTATTTCCCAAATCCCTGTTTACATTGAATCCCCAAGGAGTCCACGATTTTAGCTTTCAAACATTTCGACGTATTAGCACCGAAGAAGACCGAGCTTTTGGCCAGGTTAATCTCCTGACCGGAGCCCCGAGCATAAGTCTTTAAAACTTCCACTATACTTTCCGCCTCCTCCACAGAAGCGTTTCCAAAAACCACAGAATCATCCGCAAAGAAAAGATGTGTTAACGGTACTCCAGTAGGGGAAATCTTGAAACCGTGAAGGACACCCCTTTCCAAGCTTCTCCTAATTAACATTGAGAACCCTTCAGTACAGAGAAGGAATAGAAATGAGGAGAGGGGATCACCTTGTCTAAGCCCCCGATTCGGCCGGAAGTACCCCGTTGGGGAACCATTTATAAGAACACTGAAAGATACAGAAGATATACATTCCTTTATCCAGCTACAGAAGAGAGGCGCAAAACCCAAACTACTCATCATGCCCAGGAGGAAATCCCATTCAATTCGGTCGTATACCTTGGCCATATCAAGCTTGATAGCCATACCAGGATGGTCTCCTTTTTTCTGGTGGAGTAGGGAGTGGAGAGCTTCGTGCACCACTAGGATATTATCTTGGATTTGCTTCCCCGCCACGAAGGCAGATTGGTTCTCCCCAATCACTTGCGGCATCACCTTCTTAAGCCTATTAGTAAGAACCTTGGCAATAATCTTGTAGATGACATTACATAATGCAATGGGCCTGTATTGCGACATATTTTTTGGGCACTTCACCTTCGGGATAAGCACTAAGTTGGTATGGTTGAGTTTACGAAGAAGGGTTCCCGAGTACCAGAAGGCTTTAACAATCTTGATTACGTCCGGCCCGACCGTGTCCCAGTGGTCCTGGTAAAAGCAGCCAGAAAAACCATCAGGTCCCGGAGCTCTCATAGGGGGAATTTGATATGCAGCCTCCATAATTTCGCATTCTGTGACCATAGCAGTTAACCCCCGGTTGTCCTCAATGGAGAGTCGATCCTCCATACAACTTTGAACTTCCTCCACAAGATTAGGCTTACAAGACTGAAAGAGTTCCGTAAAGTATTCGATAGCCGTATCACCAATCCCCTCAAAACTCTCCTGCCAGATCCCACGGCCGTCCTCTATCCCTCGGATCATGTTAAAACGTCGCCTTTTTAGCGTTTGAGCGTGGAAGAACTTAGTGTTCTTATCGCCCTCTCGAAGCCATTGATTCCTGGATTTGACTTTCCAGTAAGCCTCCTCCTATTGATGAGCAGCATTAAGCTCCTTCTCTTTTTGCCTAACATCCTTTTAGGCGAACTCGTTAGTGTTATAGGCCGCCCTTATCTCTTCATTCAGTTGCTGAATCAGTTTCAAAGAGTTCCTTTCTCTTCCTTTGTACCAGACTTTTAATCTTCTCCTTAGATGTTTCAGTTTATCGCAAAAACGAAACGCATGTGATCCATTAATCTTATCGTGCCATTCCTCCCCGACCAGATTACGACACTCCTCCGACCTGCTCCAACGCCCATCGAACGAGAATTGTCTTCCTTTCCTATTCGGACCTTTATCTGTCGAGAGGAGTAAGAGGGCGTGATCAAATCCTTCCAAGAGCACATGCTTGATTTTTATGTTAGGGTACATTTCATACCAACCCATAGTTGCCAACCCACGGTCTAGGCGTTCCTGGATAGGCATGGACTCTCTGTTGTTTCTCCAGGTGAAGGGGTAGCCTTCATAACCCAAATCCATGAGCTCATCTCAAGCCACAAAATCCCTAAAGTCACGTAGACTAACAGCCGGTCTGTAATTTCCTCCCTCATTCTCTTCATTACAAAGGATGTCGTTGAAGTCTCCCAGGATGAGGCAATGGTCCCTTTCTTGGCCAATACGCTTTGATAATTCTTGCCATTGCTCAATTCTCTTCTTTTCATCAGTACTAGCATAAATGGCGAATAGTCTCCAGCTGCAGTTCATCATGTCATCCCTCAGTTTGAGTTCCACAAAAAATTCCTCTGATTTCATTAACACCACAGGAGTCTCATCTCTCCAGAAAACACATATACCACCTCCAATGCCCCGAGGCTCAACAGCAAACCAGTGTTCCATACCCAAACTCCTTTTCAGATGGATGAAGCTCATACTTTTATTCTTAGTTTCCAGCAGAATAACCATGTCAGGGGTGTGAAGCCGGTTCTGCTCCAGCAAATTGTCAACGGTCAGGTCACCCCCGATACCCTGACAGTTCCACGTGATTATCTTCATGGATTCGTGGGGGACCCCTTACGGCTGGTCTCATCCGCCTCTTTAAAGAAAACACCTTTCCTTGGTCTGGTAGCTATTGGCTCCTCTAGAGTAGTTGTCGATGATAGCGTAATTTCCTGGATATTACGTTTTCTCCCTTTCTGTTTCTTCATAACTGCCTCAATTATAGGGGCCAGTTGAAATGGGTCATCCTCCATACCCATTCCATTCACATCAGTACCATCTGCACTCTCCAGTCTTCCAGCCTCCTCTCCGCTGTCAATAATTCCATCACCAGTTCCATCAATATTAATTGGTTCACTATTCAAGTCAAAGCTCTGACCTGTTTCAAATGACACGCCCGGCAGGTTCCCATGGATCTCCTGTTCGGGGATTTCATGGAGAATAACGTGTTCTGCGCCTTCCGCAATCACTCCTCCTGGTCCAATTAGCCCTGCATCGAAAGCAACTTATCTGGCCTTTCTTGCATCCTCTTCCTCCTGTCGTTGTTGACGGATTTTGTCAGCTAGGATAAGTCTCCCTTTACTCAGATTACTTGAAGACCATCGAGGTTTATTTGGAGATATGGCAGTATCAGCCTCGTCCACATTGACCGTATCAGTATAGTCACTCCCACTGAACGATCTCAAAGCCCCAAATTACGTGTGACTGCCCATACCCGAGGCTGTGGATGAACGGCCAGATCGTTTTCCTCCATCAAGTTCCTCACTATGATCATCTTTCCATCTTCCAGAATCCATGAGTCCACCACTAGACCCACGAGGAGTCCTGGTACTACCCCTTGCACCTAATGGTTTACCCCTCAGATCTGTGAGGGCATCCAGGCCCTTAAACCTAAACCCCTCCCCCAAATCCCCAGAGGTTTCCCCATCTATCTTCCCTAGATCCTGGGGGCCTTTGCACACTCTAGTCGCATGACCCAATAGACCACAAATGAGGCAGTATTTAGGAAGCCCTTCGTACTTAAAATCAACCCACAGTCTGCCTTCATCAGGAAAATTAACGAAAGTACCTCGCATAAGGGGTTCACGGACATTGAATTTAATTTTTACCCGAAGAAACCTTCCAATGCAGTCTCTACTACCAGATTTATCCACCAGTTTGACCGTCCCCATTAGGCCTCCAATGGATTCCACCACCGCCTGAGTCATGCTTAGGACAGGAACATTGTGAATCTGAACCCAGAATACTCCTAAGGAGAGAGGAGCCCATCTGTTGAGTCCACTGTCCGTCCGATCCGCAACCATAACTAAATCATTTTTGAAGTGCCAAGGATGATCTGAATCCACTACTCATTGTAGATCCTTTTGACCCGCAAATCTTGTCAGAAATCTCCGGTCACCAATGTCCCTTATAGAGACTCATTCCCTTCCCCGCCACAGAGACATGAAACAATCTATGAAAGCTTCCCCATTTACCTCTTTGGAAGTGAGGACTTCTGCAATCAGAGTGTACTGGAGTCCCACTAAAGCACCCTCTACATCTTTCCTCTAAATACTAATTCCGCTGAGCTCTTTCTCGGACAGTTTCAACTTTGCACCAAAGCGAGAGCCCAGATCCTCCAGATCCTTCTTGGGTTTATCCTCGCCCATTGTCGGACCAGCCACTCCTTTCCAGAGATGTCCGATCCCCACCCAAGATGCCAGATCCCAGACTCCAATGACAGGAATCACCATCCAGATCTACGCCCCGCCAACACCCTGAAAACCCTAGAACCAGCCAAGGAATTCCTAAAATCACACGCCCAGATCGCCAGAACTCTCCTCCCACCTGCTCACTGAACAAATATACCGAGATTCTCCGACCCAGCACAAGATGGAGCAGAATCTGACAGGCAAAATCTCTCCAGAGGTTTAGACGGAGCCCCTCCGGCGGTTTAGACGGTCCCCTCCTTTCGAGGGACAAACTAATTGTAACTGGAACAGTAGTTTAGTACTACAGTAATTAATTAATTATAATTTGACGTATCATTAGGAGATACTCTAAGAGTTACTGATTTGTTTACAAAACAAAATGTTAAATTTAGGATGAGTGCTGTTGGGATTGAAAACAAAAAGAGACCTCTAATTCTAACTATTGGTGAATACAAATTAAGAGTTTTGTGTAAATTAAAAGAAGTATGATACTAAGTTTATTACAAATAATATATATAAAATACTAAATTATTTACAAAGGGTGAAAGAGTGAGGGTCGGCCTAGGCCTATGGTGGCCTTATATTGCCTTTGCCTTTGTTAGGGATCCTCACATCCTAACCGTTTATCGTAAATCGTACAATCAGTTTTCGTTAGTTACTATTTTATGAAATTGACAGTCAACACGTACTTAAAATGTAAGCCTAGTATACGCCACATTAGCACCTAATGTCTAATTAGACAATGAAATTGACGGAAAAGTTAAATTCATACAATTCATAAATCACATGGTGTAAAATGAAAAAAAATTTACATTTCGTGGCTCATTTTGTAAATGATCCCCAAACTTGTGATGTAAAATGCAGTTACTCCAAAATTATTTGTGTGCGTAAGTGAATTTTGATCCTTATATATATGTGAAATAAATGCTTTTTAGCTAAAACGGTTTCTGAGATTAATATAACTCCTTATTTTGGTCTCTGAGACTTGAAATTGATAAAAGTGGTTCCTAAATTTGTCCACCATCAATCATTGTAGTCATTCCATGAAAATTTTTGTTAAATAAGAACCAAAATAATAAAAATACCCTTCAATTTAAAAAACAATAGGCCAAAATAATTTGATAAAATTTGAGGGTATTTTCATCATTTTTGTCACATCCCGGCCCGGAGCGGACCACTTCCCGGGCCCGTTCCACCACCGTAGCACAATATTGTCCGCTGTGGGCCCCGACCACGCCCTCATGGTTTTGTTTCTGGGAACTCACAAGCAACTTCCCAGTGGGTCACCCATCATGGGAGTGCCTTGGCCACCTTCTCGCTTAACTTTGGAGTTCCGACGGAACCCGAAGCCAGTGAACTCCCAAAATGCCTCGTGCTAGGTAGGATGAGAATATACATTTAAGGATCACTCCCCTAGGCGATGTGGGATGTTACAATCCACCCCCCTTAAGGGTCCGACATCCTCGTCGGCACACTTCCGGCCAGGGATTAACTCTGATACCAAACAATTGTAACATCCCACATCGCTTAGAGGAGTAATCCTTAAATGTATATTCCCATCCCTACCTAGCACGAGACCTTTTGGGAGCTCACTGGCTTCAGGTTCCGTCGGAACTCCGAAGTTAAGTGAGAAGGTGGCCAGAGCACTCCCATGATGGGTGACCCACTAGGAAGTTGCTCGTGAGTTCCCAGAAACAAAACTGTGAGGGCGTGGTCAGGGTCCCAAAGTGGACAATATCGTGCTACGGTGGTGAAACGGGCCCGGGAAGTGGTCTGCCCCGGGTCAGGATGTGACAAATGGTATCAGAGCCTAGGTTTAGCAGTCCTGTATAGTTCATGAATATTCTAATCCTTATGATGTCTTCTATCAGAACCATGCCTCCTCGTAGAGAGCCTCGTCACTCAGCTGAGCCTAGTTTCCTTGATATTGCTCAATTAGGGGAAGCTATAGCTAATGTCATTCAATCTTCGCTCTGTCCTCCTCAAATGACACCTCTTGAGATTGTGTTTAATCTGAAGTTGAATCACTTCATAGGAAATGAAGGACATGAGGGAGCAGAGAAGTGGCTTAATCATATCGAGAAGACTTTCCTTGTGATGCAGAGTCAGGGGAACCCTCTTCCTGATAGGTGGGTCAAGACGACTAACTGGTTTTGAGGGGAGTAGCCTGCATCTTGGTGGAGACAGGAGTATTACCAGTTGACCCCAGCGGAGATTGCGGACTGGGAAGTATTTAAGCAATTGTTTCAGAAAAGGTTTATTCCCCCTGAGTATATTGATTGCAAAAAGAAAGAGTTTACGCATCTAAGACAAGGGAAAATGTCGGCGAATGTGTATTACAGGAGGTTCACTGATTTGTCGCGATATGATCCGGAGGTTGCTGCTAATCCAGTCAAGATGCTCCGTTGCTTCAAGTTGTGTACTAAGAAGAAATGGGGTTCTATATCGACATCGACTCCATGTGCCACTTACCAGGAGTTTTATGAGGTTTTACAGTGGATTAAGGACTCAGAGAACATTCCCAGTGAAAGTGAGGATGAGGAAGAAAAGAATGTGAACCAGAGGCAAGATGATAAAGGTAAAGGGCAAACATCTCAAGAACCTCGTCAGACCCAAAGTTTTAAAAGAAGCGGTGGCAGTTCCGGCTCTTCTAGTGGAGGTTTGAGTTCTAATATGTAGAGGAGAGGTGGTAGATTTTTTGGAGGCTCGAGATTTCAGAGACAGAGGGACTTTGGTGGTTCAGGTGGTTCAAGTGCTCCTCTATGCTGCATGTCTAATAATAGGCATTTTGGGGAGTGTAGGAGAGCCAGCAGTGCATGTTATGCTTGTGGAAAAATGGGGCATATAGTTGCTCATTGCCCTCAGAATCAGCAAAGGCCCCAAAAGCCTTCCTTACCACCACCTGTGCCGACCCAGCAAGCTTCAGGATCTAGTGGTTATGCTCAGACTGGTCGTGGAGGTGCTTATCATTATCAGGGCGACGCCACTCCTTATACTTCAGGGCAATATCAGTACTCACATGATCCTCATTATTAGGGTGGTTACCCTCAGTATCAGGGAGGTTTTATGCCATATTAGCCATATTCAGCCGGTGGATCCCAATGGTACCAAGGGCGACAGCCCCAGCAGGTAGAGATTGCTGCTAATAGTGCAGGATCTTCGAGGCAGTCTGGTTAGCCAAGACAAGGACGTGGTGTTCATGATAACATAGGTCGTGGTGGATGATAACAGAATCAGGGACGTATCCATAACATGACACTGCAAGATGCTCAAAACAATCCTGATTTAATCATGAGTACGTTAAATATTCTTGGTCATTTTGCTAGAGTATTGATTGATTATGGTGCTACGCATTATGTTGTTTCTCATACATTTGCTCAAATGACGCAACCTCATCCTACACCCCTAGGATATGATTTAGAGTTTTCTATGCCTAGAAGGGATAGATGTTTTGTGGATCATGTATATCTGAGATGTCCAGTGATGGTGGAGGGTGTTGTTATGCCAGCTAATCTTATGCCGTTGGATATTATGGATTTTGATGTGATTTTGGGCATTAATTGGCTGCACTATAATTGTGCCAAGATAGATTGTTATGGAAAGACAGTCAGTTTTCATTGTCCTGGATTACCTGAAGTTAAATTTGTAGGAGAACCGAGCGGGGTGAGGCATGATGTTATTTCTGCAATGAAAGCCAAAAGATTATTGTCGAAAGGTTGTAAGGGATATTTGGCTCATATGGTGTTAGATGATAATGCTCCTAGTAGCGTGGAGGATATGCGTGTGGTTAGGTATTTTTCGGATGTATTCCCAGAGGATCTGCCTGGATTGCCGCCAGATAGAGATGTAGAGTTTGTTATTGATCTGTTTCCAGGTACGAATCCTATATCTTTGACTCTTTATAGAATGGTTCATGCTGAGTTGAGGGAATTGAAAGTTCAGTTGCAGGAATTGGTTGATAAAGGATTTATTCAACCTAGTACTTCACCTTGGAGAGCTCCAATCTTATTTGTGAGGAAGAAAGATGGAACTTTAAGGCTGTGCATTGATTACAGGCAATTGAATCGGGTAACAATTAAGAACCATTATCCGTTACCTCGTATTGATGATTTGTTTGATCAACTTCGAGGTGCCTGTGTATTTTCTAAGATTGACTTGAGGTCGAGTTACTACCAGTTAAAGATTAAGAATGAAGATGTCCCTAAGATCGCATTCAGGACTCGATATGGTCACTATGAGTTTCTTGTGATGCCATTCGGGTTAACTAATACACCAGCAGCTTTTATGGATTTAATGAATCGAGTATTCCAGCCATATTTGGACAGGTTTGTTATTGTTTTCATTGACGATATTATGGTATACTCTAAGTCTAAGGTTGAGCATGCTAGACATCTTAAATTGGTGTAACGTTTGAAGGAACACCAATCATATGCTAAGTTTAGCAAATGCCAATTCTAGTTAGATCAAGTGGCATTTTTTGGGACATGTCATTTCTGCTCAAGGCATTCAAGTGGACTCTCAAAAAGTTGTAGCTGTGGAAAATTGGGAACAACCTTGAACCGTCACCTAGGTACGGAGTTTTCTTAGCCTAACAGGCTATTATAGATTGTTCGTTAAGGATTTTTTAGTGATTTCTTTGCCATTGACGAGGTTGACCCGGAAGGATGTTAAGTTTGAGTGGGATGATAATTGTGAGCAAATTTTTCAGCAGTTGAAGTATTATCTCACTCTTGCACTTGTTTTAGCACTCCCAGATGATAGTGGCAATTTCGAGGTCTACGGTGATGCTTCTTTGAATGGTCTGGGTTGTGTATTGATGCAACATGGTAGGGTGATTGCTCATGCTTCGAGACAGTTGAAACCTTATGAGAAGAATTACCCTACTCATGATTTGGAGTTAGCGGCTATCATCTTTGCTTTGAAGATTTGGAGACATTATCTTTATGGTGAGAAATGTAAGATCTTCACAAATCATAAGAGTCTTCAGTATCTTTTTACTCAGAGAGATCTTAATCTTCGGCAGCAGAGGTGGATTGAGCTACTTAGTGATTATGATTGCACGATTGAGTATCATCCTGGTCGTGCAAATGCAGTGGCGGGTGCACTTAGTAGGAAGACTCCAGCTATACTCAATACCATCTATGATTGTCATGTTCCTCTTCTTGAGGATTTGAGGTCCACTGGAGTGGAGTTAGGAGTGGAAGATCAAGAGGAAGCCTTGCTTGCAAATTTCCAAGTTAGGCCAATTTTAATTGATCGTGTGCTTGAGGCCTAGATGAATGATGAAGAGACCTAGGAAATAATTCAAGCAAGGAATCAGGGGAAAAAGAAAGATTTCAAGATTCGAGAAACTGATGGTATGCTTATGTAGGAAAGCAGAATGTATGTGCCGAATAATGCAGAGTTAAAGAAGGAAATCCTTGATGAAGCACATATTTCGGCATATGCGATGCATCCAGGAGACACTAAGATGTATCATACCATTCGATCATTTTATTATTGGCCAGGTATGAAAAGGGAAATTGCCGAATATGTGAGTAGATGTGCCATTTGCCAACATGTTAAAGCTGAAAGGAAGAAGCCATTTGGGTTGATGCAGCCACTTCCCATTCCACAGTGGAAATGGAAAAATATTATTATGGATTTTGTGTACAAGCTTCCTCATACACGGGATGGTTATGACGGCATTTGGGTGATAGTTGATCGGCTTACTAAGCTAACACACTTTATTCCAGCGAGGGAAAAATATTCGTTAAGTTGATTAGCTAAGTTATTCATAACGAAGATTGTGAAGTACCATGGCGTTCCAATTAATATTATCTCGGATCGGGATCCTAGATTCACTTCTAAGTTCTGGATAGCATTCCAGGAAGCTCTTGATACGAGATTACTTTATAGTACGGCATATCATCCTTAAACAGATGGGCAATCTGAGAGAACCATTCAGACATTAGAAGATATGTTGAGATCTTCAATGCTTCAGTTTGGCGATGGTTGGCATGATTGTTTGGATTTAATGGATTTCGCCTACAACAACAGTTACCATTCGAGTATTAGTATGGCACCTTTTGAAGCGCTCTATGGCAAGTCTTGTCGAACGCTATTATGTTGGTTAGAGGGTGGCAAAAGAGTTTTAATGGGCACTGAGATTGTGGATGAGACTGCTCAAAATGTTCAGGTAATTAAGTTTAACCTGAAAGTGGCCCAGGATCGACAAAAAAGCTTAGCAGACAAGCATGCCACTAACTGGAAGTATAATGTAGGTGATTGGGTATTTCTAAAGCTATCACCTTGAAAAGGTGTTGTACGATTTGAAAAGAAAGGCAAGTTGAATCCTAGGTACATTGGACCATATATGATCACCGAGCGAGTCAGTGAGGTTGCTTACAGGCTTGAGTTACCTCTAAAGTTGTCCAAAGTGCATGATGTGTTTCATGTTTCGATGCTTCGACATTATGTCTCAGATGTTTCACATGTGATTCCTTCTCAACCTTTGGAAATTAATTCGAATTTGACTTATGATGAGGAACCAGTGACTATTTTGGATTGGAAAGATAAAGAGCTGAGGAATAAGACAGTGCGTTTGGTGAAAGTATTATGGAGAAATAACTCAGTGGAAGAAGCTACTTGGGAGACAGAGGATCGAATGAGAGAGATGTATCCACGCTTGTTTTATGACTATTAATGGATGTATTGGTTATGTGTAATTTCGATGATGAAATTTTATAAGGTGGGTAGATTGTCACAGCTCGTCCCGAAATAAATTATCGATGACATGAGTTGACTATTTTACCCTTGGATGTGAGCGTTGTGGTGTGTTATGCATGTAAATAGTGGTCCAAACTTGCATTTTCCTTAATTTTTGGAACAAAATTGGAAACTTGTTTTATGGGTTTGGTTGGTGACCACGTGGACCACTTACACACACACAAACCCTTCTCTCTCTCCCTCGGACTCACTCTCTCTCCTTCCCTCACGTATGGACCAACAACAAATCTAGTGGAAAGTTTGCAGATCAAGGGTTTAAAAGACACCATCATGCTCCTGAGGTTCATACGAATTGGAATGATACCATTTTTAGGTAAGAACTTCTTCGAAAACCCTTGTTTCTCTCAAACTCCGATTTAGGTACTATTCATGCAAATGTAAAATCTCATGTTTTTAGGGATTTCAAGCTTATAGGTAGCTTAAGGAGGTCATCACAAGGCTGAGAGTGGTTTGTTGGAAGATTTTGGACGTCGGAATAGCGAGAACGACGAGTTTTAAATTTGCTAGAATATCGAGGCTTTTTCCGGTGGGTTTCTAGTGGTTTCAGGGCTCGACTCAGGTATGGTTTTGTTCGTCTTGGTGAGATCTTTAAAATGAGATAAATTTCATGGAATTTGGTTAAGAAATGAAGAAGATATAAGGTTTTGAAATTTAACCCAGAAACCGGCGAAGTCACCAGCGTTCGGCAACTCGTCGGAGAAGGTGAAGGTATATTCCGTCCGTTTTGATGGAATATGTTAATGGCGTTAGATGACGCCATTAATAATTAACGATATATGCTTGTTTTTGGGCGGAATATTCCCTAATACCGTTACTGTTACCGTCAGTGTGCCTGGCACGTGCCCGCGCGTGGGCGGCGCCTCTAGCCTTGCCTAAGTCGGCGCGTGGGTGGTCGGAAAATTTTTCTAAAAATATAAGGATGTTCGTGAGGTTGTGTAGATCACGTTGGTATATTCAAACATCCCATTTGAGCAATGTATGAGAAGTTATTAGCTAGTGTTGGTTAGGTGCTTTAAATTAACGTTTATTCAGTTATTTCGCATATAGATGAGATTTATCCCAAGGACGAGCACAGTCAAGGGAGACTCGGGGACTACGACCCTTCGACATACCAGTGAGTGGGCTTTTGGTTTTCAGTATATATTTATATACTTGATATTTTCCCAGAAAATGCATTTAACTGAAAGTATGCCTTGAATGTCATGCATATAAATTTATATTTTGTATATGAGTTGAATTGTTTGCATATATGCATAATTGTGGTGTTGTGGACGCTCAGGTAAGTACCAGGTGAGTTATGTTTTGTTATGTGAATTAATGATTAATGGCATGTGATTAAATAGCGTTGAGCTCACAAAACTGCACCTAGGGTGATTGTGACTTAGCCAGAGATATGGCACAAGCCTGTATATAATGTCACCTTCGACACCCTATGTTCACATTGGCTTGTCGTACAAACCATTATAGGTGGTTCTGACTCGTAGGTGACTAGCGATTTATCGCACAACTATTATGAAAGAGTAGTATTGAGCATAACTATATTACACCCAGTCTTGTTGTACAGACATTTTCATTGGTTTCGACTTGTGTGTAGTATAGTGTCATATAGGTCATTGTAGTGACTCCAACTAGATTGACTATTAAGCTATAAATTCAGCCATACAGACTTCCACAAGGGTTCCGGCTAATATGTTATTTTCCATGAATTTATTCTCACCTGAATTACTTACTCTGTTATATCTTGGCATGGCATATTTATGATTATGAATATGTGAAGCATGATTTGAATTAATATATTTACACATATATATATATATATATATATCTATGCATATGTTTATATTCTATTTTTTGGAAAATTATACATGTTTTACTGCGAGGGGTTAGAACTTTGAGAAATGAAATGGTTTTGTAAAACATTTGTTTTTGCCCACTCACGTTTTCTGTTTTGAGCCCCTCCAGGTTTTAGGTAAGCTTACTGTTGGTGGCCTTGAGGACTTCGACGGTTCTGACATAATAAATGAATTGTAAGATATCTTCTGGTACTGTATAACTAGTACTCGTTCTACTGGACTGCACCTAGACTTTCTATGCTCTAATTAGGAGTGTTTACACTTGTATGTCACTCTTAGCACTTCTTGTTATTAGTGCTCATTAGTAGCTTTTGATTTTTATTTATTAGTATATTTCTTATCTTATTTTCTTCAGCATTGTGCACATGGCTACGTCACCCTCACGTGACGGCTAGCATGTCTCGATCTCGGTCGGGGTGTGTCAATTTTATCCTTATTTAATGAAGATTTTTTTTTACAGAATAACCAAAATGATTGATGGTGGATAACCTCAGGGACCACTTCTAATGATTTCAAATTTCAGAGACCAAAATGAGGAATTATGTCAATCTCAGAAAACATTTTAGTTAAAAAGCTGTGAAATAAATGAAAATTTACCTTGCGTCCCCAAAACGCTTTTGAACATGTCAATGAAACACTGTTAAACGATTTCATACGCCACAATTTCTTTGATGTTTGACGGATTTGGATCCTCGCCGGATCCCCTCCCTGGGGATCCTAGGGATCAACAAACACGGACCGTTGATAAAAAATCATGTGGCCACAATTTTTTCATTTTTTATATTTTTCACGCAAAACGATGCTACTTTACTTTTTAAAATATAAAAAGCATTTAATTGAGACCGCATGATTTTTTATCAACAGTCTGTTCATTGATCCCTATGATCCCATGGAGGGGATCCGGCCAGGATCCAAATCCATGTTCGACGCTTTGGGTGCAGCCATCTCAGTGATCTCACTGAAAGTCGAAGATTTGGAGATTAACTATAAGGAAATTCTTTCTTTTACAAGACTCACTGACACATTGGGTATTTAATAAACTTAATTTTTAATTGGCAATTAGTAGGAATGATTCATTTTTGAAATTTGCTTGAAGAATGATCAGTTTTTAGTAACGACGACTTATTGATTATATATTAATTACTTAATGATGACATAACAATCACACAACAATTTTTTTTTATCTTAACAAATTGTCAAAAAATGATCATTCTTGCTAATAGTTCTTTTTAACTTAACTTTCCGGGATAGATTTTATTATAGTAACAGATTGCAAATCACCATATATATATGATTAATTCATTCTAATATGGCAGGACCTCCTTGTGTCTCGTATCACCTCCTTATGGCAGGATATTTTTTATATTTTTTTTAGTGAAACGATAGTAGATTGAGAAGCTTATAAAAGGGTTACAGGAGCCAATTAAGGCAGTACAGAATCCGCAACAAGTAAATCAATGATTACAGTAGGGGGTGATCAGCCAAAGCTCCAGTGATTGAGGGGAGAAGGGCCTTCATATCCTTAACAACCTGGTGGTTTAATAAGCCATTATATCGGATAAAAGATATCCGACACATCATTCAGTTAGTATCGGATAACAATGAAATCTTGTTGGTTATATCCGGCATAAATTCCTGACGGATATTTAGTGTTGGATGCAACCACCATAAAATTATTATAACCGCCAGTATTTTTAAATTTAAAAAAAAAATATTTTTAACATATTTCGGCGATTTTTAAGTTAATGGTGGCGGTTATAACCGATATAAATTGACTATTTTATTATTTTAAAATGTTATATTGATTATAAATAAATAAACACATGGCTTTAATATCAAAAGAGAGATGATTCTCACACAACCCTCTTAATTTATGATCATGAGATTAGATATGTGGCATGGTTCATGCTTTCTGTACATTTCTTAACGTACTGTTCGTTTCTCAATGTTCTAGCCATGCATGACCATTGTACTCTCTTATTAGCCACGTACAATATTTTTTCTCTTCTTTTCTTTTTTCGTTGGCAGCACTTTTTGTTCAAGCGTACTGTAATTAATTGCAGTGTTTGGGGAAGAAAAGAAAGTAAGAAAATGAAAATTACACTTTGGATGAATTATTGCGATAAAAGATCCAATACTTTCTATCCGACCACACATAATATTTCAATTTTGAAATTTATAAACTGGGAAAAGTGGAACTACTTTCAAGCACTCCTTCTTCTGGAATTGTTATGACTAAAGATGGGAGGAGGGTGACTTCGCATGTTGGTAATCTTTTTCATTTGGTTGATTGATAGATCATGATCTTTTTCACTTCAATTATGCAGCTTTTCACCTTTGGTTTAAATTTGGAAGGGAGACTTGGATGCGGTCTTTAGTTATGAATATTCTTTGATTGAAACCTTATTGATTTTTAATTTTTGATCGAGGTCTCTGAAATTAATGTGATAATTTATTTCTATGTACGTTACTATATTTTTTAAATTATAAATTATAAATTTTAGTTGTTTATATAAATGAGATTTTAAATATAAAAAAACATAATTTGTGGGATTAAAAATATTAAAATATAAATATACTATTGTGTGTGTGTGTATAAATATGGGTACATGCATCAAAATTAACCAAAAAATTTATTGTATCAAAACATGGGTACATTCTTCAAAATCAAAAAAAAAAAAAAAGATATTAGGCTTAATAACATTAGTAAATTTCTTCGATTAAAACTTGACATGGATACATTTTAAAATCAAAGAAAAAAGAAGGGTAAATTACACTTTCATACCTCAGGTTTGAGCTCTATTTCAATTCCTTACAACATCTTTAAAACATTTCACTTTCATACCTTAAATACTATTTTATTTCAAAATAATACATCCGTTACATTTTCCATCAATTGATCTGTTAAATGCTGACGTAGCTGCCACATATATGCCACATGGTTGCCAAATGTCTTCCACGTGGCAAACAAAATAAATTTTTAATTATTTAAAAAAAAACTTGAATTTTTACAAAAAAAAAATTGAAACCCCAAGAAGAAGAAATCTGCAACAAGAAGAAGAAGAGGAAGAGGAAGGAGGAAGAAAAGAAAAAAAAAACCAACCCCCCCCCCCCACGACCCTCCTCCCATCCCCTCCCTCCCCCCGCCGGAGACCCAGCTCCCCCCTCTTCCCGCGCGACCGTCCTCCCTCCTCGATCTAGTGATTTTCAGCAGGAAGAAGAAGAGGAAGAGGAGGGAGGAAGAAAAGAAAAAAAACCAACCCCCCCCCCCCCGGCCCACGACCCTCCTCCCATTCCCCCTAGGCGGAGACCCAGCTTCCCCTTCTCCCCGTGCGACCCTCCTCCCTCTATGATCTGGTGAGATTTTCAATGCGGGTGAGCTTTGAAATTACTTTGAGTTGGTCGCTAGGGTGATTTTTTTTTTCTTTCTTTCTTCCTCCCTCTTCTTCTTCTTCTTGCAGATGTGGGTCGCTGGGTTTCAGTTTTTTTTTTTTTTGTAAAAATTCAGGTTTTAAAAAAAATTAAAAAATTATTTTGTTTGCCACGTGGCAGACATTTGGTAACCACATGGCATATATGTGGCAGCCATGTCAGCATTTAACGGATCAATGGATGGAAAATGTAACGGATGTATTATTTTGAAATAAAATAGTACTTAAGATATGAAAGTGAAATGTTTTAAAGATGTTGTAAGGAATTGAAATAGAGCCCAAACCTGAGGTTTGAAAGTGTAATTTACCCAAAAAAGAATGTACCCATATAAGTTTAAAAATGGATTAGAAAAAAATTGAATAGATTTTATATAAAAAAAAAAGGGTACATTTTACAGATAACAAATTGGTATATTTAAGAATGATTACATTTTAAGATTAACAAGTTTTACATGAATGGGTACATATAATTAGCATGTGTACATTTAGCAAAATGAAAAGTACAAATAAAAAAAAATATATGGGTACAAATACAAATAAACTTTAAAAAATATGGGTACAAAAAGAAATTAATATATGGGTTCAAATTAAAACTGAAAAGAAAATTGGTACAAGTTAAAAAAGAATTACAAATTAAAAATGGCTACAAACTAAAACTAAAAATATATTAAAAAAATTAGTCATAAATATAAATATACTAATTGTAACATTTTTAACATTAAATGAATATATTTAGAAATAAAAAAATATTTTATTATTGAAATAATTAATGATGTTATTAATACCCAAGGATCTTGATCAAAAATTGAAAATGAATAGGATTTTAATCAATGAAGTAGTAAGCAAAAGAAAGGATGAGAACCTAATTTCTCCAATTTGGAATGATAAGGGGTATGCAACACTAATAAACACATGGTTTAAATATTTATTTATTGATTTTTTTCACTGATGGCCCTATCGGATATAACCGACACGAACAAAGCAAAATTTTGGGCGGCCGTCAGAATAATCTTTGAATGTTTTTTTTTCACTCATGGTCCCGTTACCTAATCTCAGATTTTTTTTTTTTTTTTTTTACGATTTTTTACACATGCTATCTCAAAGTATGTACAAACATATTTGACGGTTTGATCATTGAAACTAGTTTCATAGAATGTATATCCTATCAAATTGATAGATTTAACAAACACTTAAGAGTTAATGTTATACTTCCATTAAGTATAAAATAAGATTTATCCACTAGTATATATATTTTAAATTGAAGATCGAATTCATTCATTGCATTCTTATAGCGTCGAGTAGTGTAGCTGTAAAAAATCATCAAAATCTGAGCTAAATAACAGTTAAATTGTGATTTTTTTTGTTTATAACCATCAAAGACTTTTGTTTTGTTTCCTAATATCTGAATGTTTATTTTTTACGATTTTTTACATATGCGATCTCAGAGTGTGTACAAACAAGTTTGACGGTTGGATCGTTGAAAAACGTTTCATAGAATGCGTATCGCATCAAAACGGTAGATTAAACAAACACTTAGAGTTAATGTTATACTTCCTCATCAAGTATAAAATAAGATTTTGTGGTATCCATTAGTGTAAATATTTTAAATTGAAGATCGAATTTGTTCAATGCATTCTTATAAGGTCGAGGAGTGTAGCTGTAAAAAATCATCAAAATCAGAGCTAAAATAACTGTTAAATTGTGATTTTTTGTTTATAATCGTAAAAAACTTTTGTTCTGTTACCTAATCTCTGAATGTTTATTTTTTGTGATTTTTTACGTATGCGATCTCGAAGTGAGTACAAACAAGTTTGATGGTTAGATCATTGAAAATTTTTTTGTAGAATGCGTATCGCGTCAAAATGGTAGATTAAATAAACACTTAAGAGTAACTGTTATACTTCTATTAAGTATAAATTAAGATTTTGTGATATCCACTAGTGTAAATATTTTAAATTGAAGATCAAATTTATTCATTACATTCTTATAGGGTCGAGGAGTGTAGCTGTAAAAAATCATTAAAATCGGAGCTAAAATAACTGTTAAATTGTGATTTTTCGTTTATAATCGTCGAAAACTTTTGTTCTATTACCTAATCTCTGAATGTTTGTTTTTTGTGATTTTTTACGTATGCGATCTCGGAATGTGTACAACCAAGTTTGACGGTTAGATCATTGAAAAAAGTTTCGTAGAATGCATATCGCCTCAAAACGGTAGATTAAACAAACATTTAGAATTAATATTATACTTCCATTATGTATAAAATAAGATTTTGTGGTATCTACTAGTGTAAATATTTTAAATTGAAGATCGAATTCCTTCATTGCATTCTTATAGGGTCGATGAGTGTTGCTGTAAAAAATCATCAAAACCGGATCTAAAGTAACCGCTTAATTGTGATTTTTCGTTTATAACTGAAAACTTTTGTTCCGTTACCTAATCTCTGAATTTTTTTTTTGCGATTTTTAACTTATGCGATCTTGTAGTATTTACAAACAAGTTTGACGGTTAGATCATGGAAACTAATTTTGTAGAATGCATATCTCCGTTAAATTTGCTTAAATTTTGAAGTGGGAAAGGTAATTTGTGCTAAATTTTTATTTATGTTTTTCAAGTATTGATTAGACATTATTTAGTTTGTGTAATGACATTTTCATTGTACAATTATCTTTTTGTTTCTTTATCGCATATTTTACATGAGTTATTATCTATTAAACCAAACAATTATTAATTTAATTTTTAAAAGCGTATTCTATTTAAATACATATTATTTATTTATTAAACCAAACAATTATTATTTTATTTTTTAAAATCCTAACAAAATTCTTGTGGGGGGTGGAATTTAAAATCTTGGGAGAGGGAATTTAAAATTTTGGGAGGGAATTTTGGGGGGATTTTTGCCACCATTTTTTTTTCTGTCGGTTATAATCGACAGTAATAAAATTTTTTTGTTGGTTTTTATGTAAAAAAAAATGTTTATGTCGATTTTAACCGTCAGTAATGAAAATTTTCCAAAATAAAACCCCTCTATCTCTTCCTTGCATTGGTGCATTCTTCCTTCCCTCTTCCTTCCTCCTATTCTCCTCTCCTCATTTCTTTCTCCTTCTTTTCTCTCCTCATTTACTTCCAGTTCAACACTTGCAACTGAGAGTCTTTGGGAAAGACAAGGTGAAATAATTCATTAACTTATGTATATGCATGTGCTAGACATGAAATTTTCTGGTTCAAGACCTTGATGTTGCCACGAAGCATGGGGTGTCTAACACAGTGGTAGCAATTTCCGGTTTGTGTTTTGTTTTCTTTTTCAAATATATTTATCTATCTTTCTTCGGATTCATGTAGGTGGGAATATCATATGGAGCCAACACAGTGGCAGCAATGGAGCTTGCTAAAAAGCCAGAAAACAAAGGCAAACTCATTATGGTAAGGCAATCAGCAATGGAGCTTTCAATACTTAATGAGAAGTAGAATATCTCACCCACTGCTTAAAGCAATCAGCATGTTGGGTCAAACACCAAATGAAAATTCTAGCTGCTTCATCGGATAACTCTGGTATACCTGCAAGAGACAGAATTATCTCAATCCCATTTTATGAACCTACGATTTCTCCCTACTTAGGAAACAAAAACTACAATACAAAGGAAGTCAAAACAAATTTACGTACTTTTTCCTACAGCTTTGACAGCAAAACTCAATATCTATTATGAAACTTGTTTCATTGCTTTGCTTCCAGGGGCGCCAGTAAAAACAAATTTACTTACTTTCTCCCTTCCCCCACTCTTGTATCAGTAATTTTTTTTATTAATATATTTTCTGTCGGTTTTATCCGACAATAATGCTTTTATTTATTCATTATTAATAAATACTCTGTCGGTTATATTCAACACAAAATCTGTTGGTTTTAGTATTTTCTGTCGGTTTTATCCGACAAAGAATGTTCTTAATTATTCATTATTAATATATTTTATGTCGGTTATATCCGACACAATTTCTATCGATTTTAGAGTATTTTCTGTCGAAAAATTCATTTCCTGGCACTGGTAATTATGTCGCTTACTATATCCGCCATTGCATCCATTTTCTTTCATATTTTGCTTAAAATCTGACAGTAATATACGTTTCTTGTCGATTATCATAGCGACACTAATAAATGGTTTCGTGGTAGTGAAAGCCTCCACAATCTAGAGGGAATCTGACTCAATGAATAAATCATGAAAACCCCCAGCTGACAACCAAACCAAAAGAGCGCGGAAAGCCATAGCTTTCGCAAGAAGAAGAGAGCATGCATTCAGAAAATGATCACATTTAGTCGCTACAAAACAGCCGCGATTATCAAAAACAACGCTACCATAACCGCCCAATTTCGTATTCGCATCCCACGCACCCTCGACATTCAGTTTCAGTTTGCCAGATAGAGGTGCCAACCATTTGTAGGGAGGTGGAGAATGCCACAGAGGAAGAGGGATAGCTTTGGGGACGGATTCCTGCCACCAGTAGATACTCTGAGTAGTGCTAACATTAGGAGAATCACAAGAGCCAGACCATAATTTTGTGTTTTGAGCACCCTAGATAGACCAATAGATCATAATAAACATCTCAAGTCCCCAGGAGAAGTTATCAATGGCATCCATAACCCAACATAGAGGAGATGGAGGATTGCAATCACAAATGGGAATGTCCAATGGAAACGATAACCACACACATTTGGCAAATGGGCAGTCCTTCAAAAGATGCATCTTGTCTCATAAGGATGGGAGCATTGAACACAAAAAGAATCGGTAGTGATATGCCTATGGCCCATATTAGCTTGGGTGAGAATAAAGTTATTGAGGATTTTCCAAACACTAGATTTGACTTTGGGAGGTATTAAAGGTAGCATTGTAAAATAACAATGAATGATATTGTTAGAGTTTGGTACAAGAGTTAGTTACATTACTTAGTCATTAAGATAGGTGGTTATTCTTATATGAAAATGCTGGTATATATATATACCTAAGTGTAATCTTATTGAGATATGAAAATACACAATATTATTTTACTCTATCTCTCTACATTTTCTCTTACTGAAACCTCTCTCAAGATTCTAACATGGTATTAATCGCTGGTGTCTAATGACCTCCGACGATCATTCTCTCCTACTTCTCTACAATTTCACAATCTTTCTCTCTGAAACCCTAAGCCAGAAACAATGGCGGCACCTCATTCGCCTTCCTCTGACTCTACCTTTCAGCCTCCTCCCACACATTCTTCAATCCTAAATTTGTGCCCTAATTCGGTCAGTTCTTCGATCATAATCCAGAACATTGGATCTCTTGTTCCAATGAAATTGACAACCACAAATTGGCTCACCTAGAGTGCTCTATTTGCACCGATTTTTCGTCGGTACAATCTCACTGGATTTGTTGATGGATCAATGGTGGTGCCGCCTAAGTATCCTCTTGATTCTTCAGGTCTTTCCACTTCAACAATCAATCCTCAGTATGTGGCGTGATTTGAAAATGATCAGAACATTCTGATTTGGATCAACTCTACATTCTCGGATTCTCTGATTCCTTACACTGTTGGTGTAGTAACAACTCAAGAACTCTGGTCAAAATTGGAGTCGCGCCTTGCATCTTATTCACATATTCATGAACTGCGATCTCGTCTCTGAACAATTACCAAAGGTAATTCCACCGCCGCTGCTTATCTTCAACAGATTGAAGCAATCGCAGACGCTCTCGTAAGTGCTGGAGCTCCGGTTGATGATTCGAAACTTATCTCTATCACTCTTCATGGATTACCACCTGAATTTGACTCTTTTGTGGATGCTATTCAATTTCATCTTGGTTCAACCACCATTGATGAATTACATGGTTTATTGCTCAGCAAGAAGATTCAATTAAATAGTCCCAAGAAAGTTTCACCATCAATACCGTTTCAAGCTTACAATTCATCCACATGTATTCTTCCTACACAACTTGGTGACTTAAATTCTCAGGCGTATTATGTTCAACAAGGCTCAAATTCCAACTCCTCACAAGGCCATGGCATGGATCGAAGTTTCTCAAACCCTATAAATTCACAGAATTGCCCCAATAATTCTCGATTTTTCAATAATTCTCCTTAGAGTTTCTCTCACCAAGGAAATCAGAGGTACAATCGAGGATCCTGATCAAATTTCAATAACTTCAACAGAAGAAACTCATGTCAAATATGTCACCAATTTTATCATGAGGCCATTGATTTCCCTCATTGGATGAATCCTGGTTATTGCAACAAGAATTCTCAGACTTCACTTCATCCTGGTACCTCTTTTGCAAATCCTACATGGCTTCTTAATACTGGTGCAAGCTCTCACATGACAAATTCCTCTACTAATCTTCAGAATTATGAACCCTACAATGGTCTTAACTAGGTCTACATTGGTGATGGCAATGGTTTGCCTATTACTCATTCTGGTTTTTCTAGACTTACTACATCTAATCATACATTTGCCTTGCAAAATGTGTTACATATTCCTGATCTGACACAAGATTTGATTTCTGCAAATCGATTTACTCTTGATAATTGGTGTTTTGTTCATCTATATCCTTTTCACTTTACTGTGAATGATCTTACTTAAGGGAATAAGCTTTTTAAAGGCCCTGTCAAAGCTGGATTCTATCCATTTCTTGCACCATCTGTTGCTGGAAATCAATCTTCTTATGTAGCAAGTACTCAAGCTTCTCAGGAACGTTTGGGCCATCCATCATTCAAAATCCTAAATAAACTAGCCTCTCATACTAGTATCTTTCTCTCAGATAGGATAAATAAGTTTGTGTGTTCGAGTTATGCTATAGGCAAATGCTCTAGAAAATCATTTACTTATATTCCTTGTAGCACAAGCATGCCTCTTGAACTAGTACACTGATGTATGAGGTCTTGCACCCATTGCTTCTGTTAATGAATATCACTATTACCTCATCTTGGTTGATGATTTCACCAAGTATTCTTGGTTTTTTCCACTCAAGTATAAGTCTGAAGTTTTTAGCACTTTTGTTCACTTCAAAACTATGGTTGAAAATTTGTTGGGATTCAAGATTATTACTATGAGATCAAATTCTGGTGGTGAGTTTGTCAATCATAATTTCTCAAATTTTTTTCAACAACATGGGATTTCTCATCAACTCAGTTGTCCTCATACCCCAGAACAGAATGGATGTGCTGAAAGAAAGCACAGGCATTTGGTCGAAACTGCTCGAACTATCCTTGCAGCTTTTCAGGTTCCTTACATCTACTGGGTTGAAGCCTTTTCCACAACTTTATATCTCATTAATCGCATGTGAACTGGTGTCAAACCTTTTCCTTGGGAATCTCTCTTTCATAAACCACCAGATTACACCACTCTCAAGATCTTTGGTTGTAAATGTTTCCCATGGCTCAAACCCTACACTTTTTCCAAACTTGATCCAAAAAGCAAACCCTATGTCTTCTTAGGCTATAGTCTAAATCATAAAGGATATCGATGTTTGGATGTTCAAACTGGAAAAATCTATATTTCCAGGCATGTTATATTTTATGAGCATACATTTCCTTTTCTTCATCAGCACGCCACAGTGACTTCAATTTCTTCTAACCCTACTTTTATTCAACCTTCCATACCTACATCCTTAACCTACACAAATCCCACTCATGTTTCTTCATCCTCTTCTTCCACACACACTGTACCTATATCTACCACCTCTTCACCTATTCCATTACCCCCAAATCCTACTTCATCAACTATATCACCACCTATACAACCCTCTCTCATTACCAATATTCATCATATGACCACTTGATCCAAATCAGGTATTTTCAAACCCAAGGTTCTCTTAGTAACTAAGCATCCTATTCCATCTCATTTATCCTGATTTTATACCTTCTACCTATCTCCAAGCATCCAAGTCTTTGCATTGGAGACAAGCTATGCAGAAGGAGTTTAATGCCCTACTTTAAACCGGTACATGGTTTTTGGTACCTCCTTATTCCTCTCAAAACTTGGTTGGCTGTGAGTCGGTGTTCTGTATCAAAAGAAAACATGATGGTTCAATTGACAGATACAAAGCCAGGCTTGTTGCTAAAGGATTTCATCAGCAACAAAGGTCTGGACTATAATGAAACATTCAGTCCGGTTGCTAAACCAGTCACCATTCGACTACTACTCACCTTAGCATCTCAGTTTGATTGGTTTCTAAATCAGTTAGATGTTAGTAATGCATTTTTGCATAGTAATCTCACTGAATCTATCTACATGGTTCAACCTCCCGGGTTTGAGGACTCTGTCATATCATATCATGTTTGCAAATTGTATAGGTCTTTGTATGGTTTGTGACAGGCTCCCAGAGCCTGGTATGACAGCTGCTTTACACTTTATTGGATTCTCTGGTTCACAGAATGATCATTCACTGTTTGTTAAGAAAGATACTTCTACGGTGTATGTCTTAGTGTATGTTGATAATATTCTGGTTACAGGACTAGATTCTGCAGCTTGCAAACTTGTGATTTCTCAACTCTGTGCTTTATTTCCTGTCAAGGACTTGAGATCACTTCACTATTTTCTGGGAATTGAAGTCAAAGGGTCTTCCAAGGGTATCTTTATTTCACAAACTAAATATATCCTGGATCTTCGAAAAAAAGGCAAACATGGATAGAGCTAAGTCTTGTGCTACTCCATTGAGCACATCCAAATTAGATCACTCTTCCCCATTACTTACCAATCCTGAGGAATACAGATCATTAGTAGGAGGGCTTCAATACTTAACTTATACTCGACCTGACCTATCATTTGCAGTTAATCTTGTCTGTCAGTTTTTGCATAGTCCAAGGCAATCTCATTTTCAGCTTGTTGAAAGAATTTTCAGATATTTGAAAGGTTCTCTCTCCCTTGGTCTTTGGTTTCCTAAATGTTTACAACAACTATGCATAAATAGCTTCTCAGATGCAGACTGGGCAGATTGTTCCCTAGATCGCCGATCTACATGTGGGTTTAGTGTTTTTCTGGGTGACTCACTCATTAGTTGGAGTGCCAAGAAACAACTTATTGTGGCCAGATCCTCAACTGAAGCAGAATACAGATCATTGGCCAACACAACTGCTGAATTGACTTGGATCTGCAAATTATTGGTTGGTATTGGTCTTGTTCTTCCATGTCCTCCCAAGTTATGGTGTGACAACATATCTGCCATTTCTCTAGCCAAGAACCCAATCTTCCATGCTGGAACCCAGCATGTGGAGATTAAGTATCATTATATCAGGGAAAAGGTTTTGGCAAACTCTGTCACAGTTCATTTCATCTGTACATAGGATCAAACTGCAGATATTTGCACCAAGCGTTGTCCAAGGACCGGTTTCTTCTTATTAGAGACAAACTTTCTCTTCGATTACCTCAGTTCAGTTTGAAGGGGGATATTAAAGGTAGCATTGTAAAATAACAATGAGTGATATCGTTAGAGTTTGGTACAAGAGTTAGTTACATTACTTAGTTATTAAGATAAGTGGTTATTCTTATATGAAAATGTTGGTATATATATATACCTAAGTGTAATCTTATTGAGATATGAAAATACACAATATTATTTTACTCTCTCTCTCTCTACATTTTCTCTTAATGAAACCTTTCTCTAGATTCTAATAGGAAGAACCATTACCGACCATGGCCGATCCCAAAATCGACTAACCTGGTTGACCACCAAGGAGGAAGACGCACCGTTGTTGGAAGGTTTAGAATCGAACCTAGCAAGGTGGTAGGCCTTACGCACAGAGAGCATACCATTCTTTTTATAGAACCAGGTCAGAGTATCAGGTGGGGATTGAACACTTAACTAAATCGATAAAATAGCATCCATTTCCTATGCAGAGAAAGTAGAGCAAAGGATATCAGTCATTCATGACTTGCTAATAGGGTCAATGAGATCGCAAACCCAGGACATAATACAATCTAGCGGTTTTGGGGAAAAAGGTCGGAACAGAGATTGAGATGGGATCCATGGGTCCTTCCAAATATCAATTGATTGACCGTTGGCAACCTGCCACAAGCACCCCAACTTGATGATCTTTCGTGCCGCACATATGCTTTTCCAGTAGTAGGACGCCTTCGGCTTGACGGGCACATCGAGGAAAGATTGATTAGGAAAATATTTAGCCTTCAGAGTCATTGCCAGAAGGGAGGAGGGTTCAGTGATTAATCTCCATCCTAGTTTGGCAAGTAAAGCTAGGTTGAAAGTGTAGAAGTTGTGAAACCCAAGGCCACCCTCCAATTTAGGGTTGCACAATCTTTCCCACGAGCACCAGTGTAATTTCTTTTCTCCTTCATTACCGTTCCACCAGAAAAAGGCAATCATATGGTTAAGGTCATCATAGAAGAATTTCAGTATAAGGAAAGTGCTCATGGTATAGATTGGAATTGCCTGGGCGATAGTTTTAACCAATAAGTCTTTTCCCGCAGCGCTCAGGAGCTTTCTCTTCCATGAGTGGAGCCGTTTCCTGAGACGATCTTTAATGTAACCAAAATGTAGGCTGCAATTTCTGCCCACGATAGTAGGAACCCCAAGATATTTCTCATGGCGATCAACATAATTGACACCCATGATCTGAGCAAATTTAACCCGGGGGGATGGGGGATTTAATATTTCTGCCAAGGCACACCTCATTTTTGGTTAGGTTAACCGATTGACTCGAACCCCTTTCATATACCTGAAGTATGTGTATAATCTGGTGGGATTCATCCTTTTATGGTAGGACTTTGTCCGTATCAATACAACAACTTCACAACCCACCCAGGTCTTCTTCTTTGGATGATCACAAATGGAAGACCCAGATATGAGGGTTTTACAAGGTGAATATCGATGAAGCTTGGAACAAGGAACTCTTTCTTGGGGGTATTGTTGTTGTCCGAGACTCTAAGGGGATTTTTGTAAATGGGGTTGCTAGGAGAGATGATTTTATTCACTCCCCCATTCATGCTGAGGCGTTAGCCTTTAGAGATGGTTTGGTTTTGGCGTCAACAAGAGGTTCTTACAAAGTTATTTTCGAAAGCGACTCGCTTCAGATTATCTCAGCTTTGCAGGATCCTGTCATTAACATATTGTATATTGGTCATGTTATTGAGGACTCTAAAATCGTGTTGAGATCGAACACTGAGGCTTCTTCTCCCACGTTCGTCGTCAAGCCAACTGTGCTTACCATCGCCTAGCCCGCTATGCACTAAGAAATGCTAGTCCTTTTGTTTGGTTAGATTCCTCTCCAGGTTTTTTAGCCGACGTCCTCCTCGAGGATGTCATCTTTGTAATGGGTTGAGCATTTGCTCCTTTTTTGTATCTCTTTTATCTATGAAATGAAAATCTATCGTTTTTATCCAAAAAAAAAAGGAAAAAAAAGGAAAATTAATGAAAATGACTTCAAAACTTTAAATTTTAATTAAAAGACATCTAATAACTTTATTTAACGATAAGGACAAGAGAAAGAAGAAAAAAAATTATCACACGCACACCAGGTGCCGCTGCTTTGTTCATCATTATCAAATGCATGCTGCTTCTATATATATATATATATATATATATACACACACACACACACACGCGCGCGCGCACACACACACTCACACACATACATACATACATACCCTATTATGTATTATATATTAGGAGAAATTAGGTTCACATCCTTCTTTTCGCTACTCCATTGATTAAAATCCTATTCATTTTCCTTGGGTATTAATAACATCATTAATTATTTGAAAAATAAAATATTTTTATTTTTAAATATTTTCCCTTAGTGTTAAAAATGTTAAAATTAGTTTAGTTATATTTATGGCTAAATTTTTTATCATATATTTTTATTTTTAGTTTGTACCTATTTTTAATTTGTACCAATTTTCTTATCATTTGTAATTTGCACCCATATATTAGTTTCTTTTTGTGCCCATATTTTTTAAAGTTTTGTTTGTGTTTGTACCTATGTGTATACCGTCACGTGACATTGTATATTTATCAATGATAGAAAAATTACATATGGTATATTTATGTTTTATGCCTAAACTTTGTATCATATATTTATATTTTGAGTTTGTACCCACTTTTAATTTGCAACATTTTTTTTTTAAAATTTGTAGTATTTTCTTTTTAGTTTCATTTTGTACCCATGTATTAGTTTCTTTTAGCGCCTATATTTTAAAAAAATTCATTTGTACTCATAATTTTTTAATCTTTTATATGTACCCTAATTTATTTATAATGTACCCATTCTTCTTTATTAATGTACCACTTTGTTATATATGAAATGTATCAATTTTTTTGTAAAATGTACCAATTGTTTTTTAACACTATGGATGCATTCTTTTGCCATTTATTATTTCTTATTTTACATAGTTTTTATCCATTTATTCAATCAAAATGTTTGAATTTTTTTATTGTAACCGTTTCTAATAGTATTATAATGAGGGATTTTAAATTTATAGGATTATAAATCTCATAAAATATCAAACAATTAATGTCAAAACTATAAAAATATAAATATTAATTGTAATATAATGAGGTGTACAAAGTCAAGGGACTTTGATTAAACTTTGAATATCATGAAGGTTTTAGTCAAAGAATGTTAAGGATTAAGGACCACATCAAAAGTATCCCTATATTATGGACATACGAAACACTGAAGAATACGTGTGCAACTTTATTTATCAAGCCACTACCTTCATATCTGCCATTTTGATTTGCATTATGGGCACATGTACACCCACCCCCTTCCACACTCCTCTTTTTTCTCCCGCTGTTAGCTAGATTTTTTTTTCTTCAACTTGAATGACATTCTCCAGTTTTATTTTTGTGGTGTTGTTTTCCAATAGTAGTCAAGATGATGAAAGATTTTTCAATGTGCCCGAAACATGGGATAGTACACCATTTTTGTGGTGTTGTTTTCCAATAGTAGTCAAGATGATGAAAGATTTTTCAATGTGCCCGGAATACGGGATAGTACACCACGTGTCTCTATACAAGTGGTGAGATTCTTGTGTCACAAATAAATAACATAAAAAAATTAAATTTCCCACCATTTACATAATAACACGTGGTGTATCGCTTGTGTTACGGCTATAAGGACAATTTTCCCATCACTTACATAATAACCAGTATTTTAATTTGGTAATTGAAAACAACTTTTAGATATAATTACTAAGTTCCAACAAAAACATCCGACAAAAACAAAAGATATAATTACTAAGAACATAATTTTCTCAAGGTTTTGATTTAATAGATCACTTATGGATTCATCATTTTCGGCACAATAGGTGCTTTTACAAGACCAAACATGGTCTATGTTTCAAACCTTATGAAACTGAACCAAGAATTAGACATTATTTATAAAACTTGACCAATAAGTAGACACTATTTATGAAACTGGATTAATAGTAGACACTATTTATGAAACTAGACCACTAAGTAGACATTATTTATAAAACGAAACCAATAATTATGTACAACAAGCTAAAGAGCCCGCGCAATGCCGCGGGTTTTGAAACTCTGTTAAATGTGTGGGACTCGTAAAAATTTATTTACATCTATATCAAAATCTATTGACATCCTATGTTCTATAAAGAACAAATCATACCTAAAAATTATCTTATTTACATCCATATAGTTATAATACAAAAAAAAATATCTTGTTTTCTATGTCCCAACTTTTCACATTGTTGTTCAGTACTTCACTCTTCTTTCTTCTTTGCTGCTAAAGAGATGTTTTTCTTGTGCACGCATATGATTTTTAGAAATGGATCAAAACTAACATGCGATGACGAACTTCTGTGTTTCAGTTGCTTATTGATTGGGTTACAATCTCAGCAAGAGAAAAGCATTCCATGATCTGAAAAAAAAATAATAATAATTAAGAAACGAAAAATGCTCATTATTTTGCTTTCATTACTGGTTGTGAATTTACTAAGAATACCAATTGGATGAAAAGGTATTAATTCATGAATTGTAGGAAAGGAGACAACAAATGCAAAGGTTATTTTGTATATATATTATACAAAACACACAAATGGGATTGAAGTTCCTCCTATTCTGCAACTACGTACATAAAGATTAGAACTCACCACTTGAAATGTCTCTAGCAATTTCCCTAGTTTTTCCCGTGCAGGTGTGCATGTTGCTTTTCATAAGTCACTCCATCAAACATTATGTATTCAGTGAAGATTTTTTATTGACTGCAGCATCAGATAAAAGGGCTATAGTGAGATTCTCTAGGAGTGTAAAAAGATAGTAAAAGTTTCATTGCAAACAAATGAAAGCTAAAAAAACACGAGGTGTAATAAAACTTTACGTGTTCTCTTAGTAGTCTAGCAATGTATCCATAAGCTTTACTAAAGGAAAAGCCCGAGCGGCAGGCATTATCTGACAACAGATTTCGTGGACATGCATAAAGTGAAACCGCTAATCCATAGCTAGAAGGTCACTATGGAGCTTTTTTTATAGCATGAATAATGCCGACATACAGAAGATTAGATGCACAACTGACAGAGTAGTAAGTCAACTGTTTTTCGAATTTGCAAACTACATCATTACTTATGCAACTATGATTCACCCACATTCAATGAAAGAAGCAAAAGAGTACTTCGTACTACCTAATTTACTAAGATCCACAATATCTAAAAACTACAAAATTTTGATTATAGAATCAAAATATACAGCTTATTAGCATTTCCTTGATTGTATACTCTTTGACTGTCAAGGATTTCCGTGGCATTGATATAATAGCTCGACTACCACATTGAGATACCGTAGGTGGTTGGAACATAGTTATGTACACAGAACAGTTTTTATAAGAAATGGCAGTTTTCGTAGAGGTGAAACAGTGATCCAGTCATAACATGAATTGCTTCAATTAAGGAACCATACTTATTCAAAGGTTCTCCCATTCCTTGAAAAAATATACAAAATCAAAGTATTCAACATTTCAATGGTTCCCATATTTCTTCCATATGCATACCATTCAATAATAACCACAAATGTGAGAAATTGGAAAAGGAGCAAAGGATCAGGGTCACCTTGGGCACAACTCCAGTTTGAACTTTATTGATAGCATTGCAGAGGATTATCCCACTTCTCAATCCAAGCTTAACGCTCCCTCCAAAGGATCCGCCAGCATATCTATAGCAGCAACAACAACAATCATCTTTCAGAGTCCTCCGGCCGATTCATTTCTCCTTGTTGCTACAGAACAAAAGTTAGCTCAATTAGCACAAACAATCAAACGAAACCCAAAATTTAATTTGTAGCCCAAAAAACCAGAGGAACAGTAATCGTGACATTTGATGAGTACATATATGAAAAATGTACCTGAAGATTGAAACTTTCATCAATAAATCACAAAAAAAAGCAGAAAATTAGAGAAACCCAAAATTATAAATTGCATAAAATTAGATCCTCCATTTCAGTCATGCGTAAATACACCATCACACATAACAAATTTGCCTATATGACAGTGATACACAATGTAATTGCTCAGATTCAAACCACACAAAGCATTTGTAGCTCCCAAGTATACATGTATCACATTCTGATGTTTGCTTGTTGACTTTGCTCCTGGATTCCTGACAAATGTGATCTACTTCAGTGGTGCATGAGCTTTTTTTCTCCAAAGTTGCTTCCTTAAACATCCGTCTTTCCTAAAAAAAAAACCCAAAAGATATCATATAAAGCTTCAACGCTATTAATACTTATTAAAGAAATTGGTCACAATAGGTTTCACATACATCAGTTCTAAACCTAAAAGGCTTTGGTTTCCTATACTTCTCCCCATGAGCATTGCTGGAAACAAATGTGGAGTTTTCTTTTTGAATCTTATTTGCTTGATTGACCTGCATCATTGTTCAAGCGTTAACAGGCATAAAAAATCGTAAGGGAGAAATGAACAAACATAAACACTCTAAAATATGTTATTCTCATATATTTTGTAGCCTTCTTCAAGGCCTAGAATTATACAACTATTTTTTCCACTAATAGCTCTTATTTACATCTTTACTAGATTTGCATCACTTCTTTTATATTAATAAAATTAGAGGATTGCACATGCTTCTTTTTGGACTCTAAAACATTTTTTTTTTCAATTATTCTTGTTCCTTGTGGTCGAATGGGATTCTAAGCTTCAGATTTCGAAAGCAGAGAGTTCCGAAAAACCTTAGAGCCAGTACCAATGAGCTTAAACAGAACAGATAAGAGCTAAAGAGATAGAGCTAAGCTACTTCACCTCTTCCATAAGTCTATGTCTCCACGCAAGCCTAGACATCCCAACATTGCCCAGATAGGTGTCCTATCTTGACCTGCAAGATTTACATAGAATTGCAAAATTGGAAGAGGTTTAAGCATGAACAGATTGTAAAACACAAAACTTTATAGCAGCAAATTAGGTTGCAAGCGAGCACTAACCATCATGAATAAAAAGTGGGTACTCAAAATTGGCAAGAGATAAACTTGTTTCTTGAAACACAGCTATGAGTAACGGCGATCAATCTCTCCATTTTTTACACAATTAAACTTAAACCTTTGCATAACCAAGGTTTGGAATCGTACTCACATCAGGAATAGGCCCTTGCAAGTTGCAGTTTCTCAAACTCCTGAAAGAAACAACAAAAACACAAAAGATTTTCAATCTTGACATGATTCGTTGTGTTAAATATTAATAGCTACTTCTCGATTGTCATTCCAAACAACCAGCACCATCACCTAATGTGATACAACATCAGATAGAAACAGGAGATGTTCCTTGCACAATGGTTGGAAATATGTGTTTCCCAACAAAAACTATGATTCCCTCTATTGTTGCTATGATTAATCACAAATCTTTTGGATTTACACCTCCGTAGTTGGAGCTTTAAATCTGATGTATGAATAAATAGAGATTGTAGTCCTTAGATCACACACTTTTACCTTTAAATTTACTAAAAGATGGAATCAAAAGCAGGACTTACAACTTGAACAGTTTAGACATGTTGCCATAAGAATCTGGAATTGTAGTCCCACAAAAAAAACAGAGCAAACAGGTTATTTCACTCTTGAGTTTGGCTGCGAACTTATCCCTAACCTTCTCACTAGAAAAGAAGATTATGTAAAAATTAATAAGAGTTTTAAAAAAATATACTACCTGATTACCTGCTACTGGAAACAAATAATAAATATATAGGGAATTTTAAAATAATTCAACTGCAGGCAATTTAATCGAAATTTGTAAAGAAAAAAAGGAGCTCAAAATATTAGTAAAATTAAGAACAAAAATAATTAACCACACAACCAAATTTAATAAAAATAAATTGCTGATTTTAAAACCAAATTCCAGAAATGAAGAAAAATGGAACCCTAATATGGAAATTGAAGCCTTACCTACAGATCGGTAATAGCGGCAGGTACCTCAAGAGTGAAAGAGACAAAGCTGAAGATTCGTGAGAGAACAGAGGGAGGAGTGTCTTGCGATCCATAGCTTTGTGTAAACCTTGAAGACTTTGTAGAAATACGCACGGTACTCATGCCTGAACAAAATAAAAAATGTGAAATTAAGAAATAATTGTTTGGAAATTAGGGTTTAGGATGAAGAGGGGGGAGAATTTGAAGAACCTCTGCTGCAGTGGCAATAGGAGAGTGATAGAAGCAGATTTTTGTGACTGAGATCGCAAGGTCGGAGAGTGAGAGAAACAAAAGCAGAGAATTGTGAGAAAGAATAGAGGAAACGGAAGGAAAAAGTCGAGAAGAAAATCGAGGCAGTTGACGAACATCGATGATCGACGCGTGGATCGAATGGAAGAACATTGTTGAACGACACGTGTAAATCCGGGTAGAAATGAAATAAAAGAATCAAAGCAAGGGCAAAAATGGAAGAACACTGTGCTTATGAACGGTGTTTCAGTTCATTTTCTCTTTTAGTATATATATATATATATATATATATAAAATATAATTTCTAAAACTAAACCAATAAGTGGAAACTATTTATGAAACTGGATAAAAAACTAAACATTATTTATGACACATGACCAAGAACTAGGCACTATTTATGAAAATTGACCAATAACTAGGCACTATTTATGAAACTGGACAAAAAAAAAGACGCTATTTATGGAACTGTACTATTACTATATACTATTTATGAAACTAGACTAATAACTAAATACTATTTATGAAACATGACCAAGAACTATATACTATTTATGAAACGACACATAAATAGTGTAGTACCGTTTTCATAAATAGTGTTTAGTTTCATAAACAGTGTCTATTATGGATGTGGGGGAGGTTTTTTTCAATAATTTTTTTAATATTAAAATTATGTCATTTGCTTTAAAATTTAAGTTCTTTTGTCATTTTTACTAAAATTTAAAGGTTCTTCATTAATATTTAATTTTTTTTCATTAAATAAAGTTATAGCATAGTTTTTTGTTAAAATAAACTTAACCCAATTCCTTTTCATAAAACTTAGAAAAAAAATTCATTCTAATATAGACACTGGTGTTTTAATTATGGTATCTAAATATATAGGGAAGAGAATAAAATCTGAAATTTCCTGAATTCAAAACCCCTCTGAAGTAGGAGAAAGCCCATTTGTTTAATTAGTTGCCGGGTAAGATGCATGCATGCATGCCTTTAGCTGGTTTTGGAATTACAGGTCCTAAAATATATTTGTTTTAGCTGGAAATGATTATACACCCTACTGATTGGTGGGCTCTTTTTAATTATTAACAAAATATTTGCATGAATTTTATTATTATTTTCAAATAGACTCAAATCTTCAAACTCTTGTGTATGGAAGAGAATATTGTCGGTTGGAAAGAATATGTCTTGAAGAAATGAGATGGATTGTTTTGTGTAGCCAAATTAAAAAATGAAATAAAAATTCTTAGAAGCAACAAAAATAAATAAAATAATGAAGAATGATTTTAGGTGACTAACTCTACCTATATCCAGAAAGGCCAAAAATGAATCAAGAGTAATGCTAGGGAAACCTGAATATTAGAATTACTTAATACTATGATATAATAACACATAATTTCTTTATTTGTAATTTATAAAATTTAAATTCCAATCTCATAAATAAAAAATTAGATGCCAACTTATTACTCGCTTCTTAGTGTGAATATGTTGTTAGATATAAATAAAGTGTTGAATATTGGCAACCGGAAGAGGGAGGCAAATGGGTTAGAGAAAAATTCCTCATTTTGGTGGCCCAGCTTCTTATGGTAATTGTGTAAAAACCAGCCCATCCCAAATAAGAGCATTTCGAGAATTGAACTCAGAACCTCTCGCATCCTAAGCAAGAATCATACCACTAGACCAAATGTCCGATCTGGTACAGTGTCCTATTAAATTATAGTTGTAGGATCAGTTGAAGCTTAAAACACAATAGGTGATGCATATATTGTCAAAATTCCACGCATTTTGTGGGTTTTCTAACCTAAAATGTGAAGATAATAGGCAAAAGAAACCTCAATACCGAAGCAACTAACCGGACTTAGAAACTTGAAACTATATATTAGGCTAGCTTAAAAATTATAAGTTTTTTAGTTTAAACTCGAGAAATTTTGTGTTTGATTCTTTGTTTTTTTCCCAAATATCACCATGTATATTAAATGAAGGAGTCATTAGGATATATAGACCGGAAGTACTCAATGGACTTTTAAAACTGAAAACGTTTGATAAAAGAAATATCATATAGATAAGTTTAACTTGTCCTTCCAAAACCGGCTTTAAAAAAAATTAAAAAATTAAAAAAAAACTAATGAAAATTTTTTGAAAATTTTGAGTTTTAACGATAAGAACAAAATAAAAAGTAAAGTGAATAATACCATGATTGACTTTTTAGTGTAAAAATATGGTTTTTTGTTAAAGTGAACAGTACAAAGAGCTTTTTGTTAAAGTTCCCTTAAAAAAAAGGTGCTCAATAACTTTTATATTAGGTTTGTGGTAGCAATCGATAACAAATATATAGACGGTTCATAATACTTTTACTAATACCGTTCATTTGTTTATAAATAGTTTGATGACTAAACAACCTTAATTTTAATTGATTTTTTGCAAAAACGATCTTTATATGGTGATTTATATTATGAATGGTTCTGATTATAAACACGAAATTCTATAAATTGACAACGAACAATTTTGAAAAATTTTGAGTGGGAGTTCATACTCATCTTTGAGTAGTCAAGTATTGTTTAAAAAGAAATTATTTTTTTATCTTTAGGATAGAATTCCAATTAGTTGACGGAATTAACAGAGTTATGGACTTTTGCTACAATTTAACCTATATATTATTCCAAGACGTTGTATTTCTTTTAGGTGAGATGTCGGGATCCTAATAAAAGTCTAAGACCGACAATTGTAGATGTGTTTTTGAATATCCATCACAGTCTTGGGTCTTCCTTCGGAGACTTCTTGGATTGTTCCAACCCTAACTTATCTACCATCATTCCTTTATTGTAAGGAAAAAAAAAAAAAAAAAAAAGCGAGGCAAAAAAGGGTGATGTGTACCAAGCAATCCTATGCATATACTTTTCTTCGTCGAGGTTTGAACTCTACTTAATTAACTACAAGTGGATTTGAGATATCACGCATAGCATATGTTTAGTTCTTGATCAGTTGTCACTTACGGTAGTAAGGTAGCTTCAGGCACACTTGGCAGCTGCCGCCACTCATTCTTCGGGGGCAAAAAAGAAGCAGCTATGCCTGTGTATGTATGTGCCAATGAAGAGATATATGTACATATTTCTACTCATCAAACATAAATTAAATGTGATTTTAGAAAATTAGGGAAGACTATATTTCGTAAACTTTTCTCCAAGTAATAATATTAGAAGCATCACATTTTTTTTGCCACTTTATACTGTAAGAAAAATAAACTGAAAATAATGATGGCAGTAGCGAAGAAGAAAAATGAGAACATTGAGTCAAAGCACGAATTGAATTCGCTTTCTTTAAAACTAATTTGTTGCTCTTTCTTAGTGCAAAGAGGGTTGTAAAACAAATTGTCTTCCGGATACCATGGACTCAAACTCACTTGATATTATTTCTTAAGATTTGCACAACTTAAGAAATAATTTGAAATAGAGAGACAAGAAAGAAAGAAGAGAAGATATTTTCTGACTGTTGAACTCATGTTGTATTTAGAGAACTCTAGATGATGTTTCATCAACAATTATTGTTAGAGTAAATGTAGATATATAGAGAATAAACTAAATGATGACTTTGAGGTACAACTTGAATCAATTCCTTAAAGTGTTAGTTGCCTCCACTCGAATGAGTTTGCTAAAGGGTTCTTGGCAAATCACTTCTAAGATACAACAAAGTACAAAATATTCGATTAGCAAAACCGAATTGTATCCTTATAAATAACTAGAAAGAAATTGTATGAATGTGATGGAGAGAGAAGAGAGAGCAAAGAAATTGTGTAGACAACAAATTTCTAAATAATTTCTTTTCTATTAATGTTACCAATATATATAGAGAGAATTGCACCTTTTAGAGATATCCACTAGTTTTGGGTGTGCCATCTCACCATGAGATACAACTGAACATTGCAGCAGTATTTCTAATGGGTAATCCTGATAAAAGGGACCAATGATCACGTATGTTCGTAAAGGAATGCATTTGTTCAAAATGCATAATGTCTTTTTGCCAAATAAAAAAAGGTGCAGTGTTTAATTTCCAAAAGTGTGATTGTTGGATCAATAACCCAACTTCCTATCCTCTGTCAAACAACAGCCACATATATATATATATATTCTTAAAATATTCAACAATCCTTCTCTATTTTAAGAATATATAGAAAATGATATTACAACAATTCTTTCTTTATAATAATCACAAGCATACCGATATAATCATGCATACAATAAAGATGTCTTTTGAATTAAACCTTTAATTAGTGTAAGTAATTGAAAGCTATAACGAATGCGATGATGACCTAAGTTTAAACCAACTATTCTTATGTTAAAACCGGAATCACCACGCGCATGACTGTGTCTTATTTTCTTAAAGAAATTTTTGAACTAATTAAGCACTATTATGACCTTGTGCTTCATCTTGGTTTCATGATCATTTACAAGAGAAAACCCAACTCTTGGTAGAAGCGGCACCACTTCTTATGTTCATATAGGTGATGTCCTTCCCATGTCTCTGCTACTATAGACATAACACAAATAACCTCATTAAGAGATAAGACTCATCCTCCTAAACGTAGCATTCTTGCACTGATCATCCTGGAATGAGCTATATATCAATTTTCAGTGCTTTCACAACCACTTATCAATAACTTATAACCCATTAAACTTTTAAACTAGTGATGTTCTACACAAAGTCGGGTTACCATTATTGGTGGCTAATTTTCAGTAAAGGGTTTTAGCCCCATTCCACTAGATGTATTAACTACCAAAGCCCTTGAAAGTGCTTTCGTTAATGGATCCGTCAATTTATTACTTGATTTAATATAAATAATATTAATAACTCCATTAGTTATTAATTGCTTGATATATTCATGTCTCAAGCTAATATGTCTAGACTTTCCATTGTATACCTTATTGTATGCTCTAGACAAAGTAGCCTTACTATAACAGTATAAAGAAATGGATGGCATTAATTGTTGCCACAACTCTATTTCCAATAACAAATTTCTAATCCATTCCGCTTCTTTACCTGCATCCGTTAATGCTATAAATTCATATTCCATAGTTGAATGTGCTATACATTTTTGCTTCTTCGAAGCCCAAGAAATTGCTCCTCCGGCAATTGTAAAAACCCACCATGATGTAGACTTATTATTATTATCACTTGTTATCCAACTTGCATCTGAATATCCTTCAAGTGCTGTTGGAAACTCAGAGTAAGTTAAACTCAAGTTAATAATTCTTTTAAGATAACCAAAAAATCTATTTATTGCTTTCCAATGGGCAGTACCTAGATGACTAGTGTATCTAGAAAGTTTGCTTACTGCAAATGCGATATCTGGCCTGGTACAATGCATAGCATACATTAAATTTCCGATTACACTAGCATACTCAAGCTGTGCAACAGACCTACTAGAATTATTAAGCAAAGTCTCACTAGGATCATAAAGGGTATTTGCTTCTTTTATTTGTAGATGCTTAAACTTAAGTAGCAATTTTAATATATAATGTGACTGACACAAAGTGTAGCCCCTATTATGCTTCTTTACTTTAATTCCCAAGATAGTATCCACTTCATTCAAGTCCTTCATTTTGAATTTTGAACTTAGATACTCTTTAGTTTCAGATACACCTTTCATGTTTATACCAAAAATTACCAAGTTGTCAACATATAAACATATAACAACACCATAATCATTTGTGAATTTTGAGTATATGCATTTATCAGAATTGTTGTATCTAAATCCATATGATAAAATGACACAATCAAACTTTTCATGCCATTGTTTTGGTGCTTGCTTCAATCCATATAACGACTTGACTAATTTATAAACTTTCTTTTCATTCCTAGGGAGAACAAACCCTCCTGGTTGTTCCATATAGACTTCTTCATCTAAATCAACATTTAAAAAAGTTGTTTTCACATCCATTTGATGCACATGCAAATTATATAAAGATGTTAATGCAAACAATATTCTAATTGAAGTGAGCCTAACTACTGGTGCATATGTATCGAAATAGTATATTCCTTTTTTTTTTTTTTTTTTGGCTTAAAACCCTTGGCAACCAGCCTGGCCTTAAATGTCTGAATAGATCCGTCTGTATTGTATTTTATTCTAAACACCCACGTATAACCTATTGCTTTTGATCCTTGGGAAAAGTCTACTAAAACCCATGTTTAATTAGATATTAATTATTCAAATTCATCATCTATAGCCTCTTTTCAAAAGGCTGCATCTCCTGAAGTTAATGCTTCGCTTAAACTTTTAGGATCATCCTCAATGTTCAACAATATGGGTATTTTTTTAAGAACCTCTTTTCTATTTTCTTCAACTAAACATACAATAGATTGAGACAAAATAAAATCAGAGCATAGAGTCTTTTATTTTCTTACTCTTTGGCTTTTCCTTGGTTCATTAATAGTTTCAGACTATTTTCGTTTCTTACCTTGAGAATGACCAATAGCCGGATCAGATAAAGGTGTTTGATCATTCTCTTTACCAGACATTGAGTAGTCGTTATAAAATTTATTTTATATAAATTTGACATCTCTAGACTCAACTATTGTATTTGAGTCTAAATTAAGCAACCTATATGCCTTGGAATTTTCTGCATTTCCTACTATGCTTTTAATTCCTCTTCGACCCAACTTGGATCTTTTAGGGTCCAATGCCTTGTAAAAGGCTACACAACCCCATACTCTCAAATATGACAAATTTGATTTTCTTCCTTTCCAAATTTCATATGGTGACATATGTGTCTTTGTAGATGTAATTCTATTGTGTATATGGCATGCAGTAAACAATGCTTCTCCCTATAAATATTTAGAAGTATTAGCATTAATCGTCATAGAATCAATCATTTCAATGAGTGTCCTATTTTTTCTTTCTACCAAACCATTTTGTTGTGGTGTACAGGGTGCAATTCTTTGATGTACAACATCATGCTCTTCACAAAAGCTATCAAATTCATGTGAAAAATATTCACCACCTCTATCACTACGAAGGCATTTAATTTTCCTTCCCTTTTGGTTTTTAACTTCAACCTTATAGCATTTAAAACACTCAAAAGCTTCATCTTTATTAGACAATAAATAAACATAAGTGAACTTAGAACAATCATCTATAATTGTGATAAAATATCTTTTTCCTTCTCTTGTTAAGACACCATTAAATTCACATATGTCATAATGTATTAAGTCTAATAAATTTGTATTTCTTTCGGCAGTTGGAAAAGGGTTCTTAGTCATTTTTGCTTGAATACATGTTTTACATTTAGCATTGTAATCATCATTGCAAGCAATTAAACCAAGTGTTCGCATGTATTTTAAAGATCTAAAATTTACATGAGCTAAACGTAAATGCCATAAATAAGAGGAAGATTCAACAATATAAGTAGAAGAATTCACTTTATTATTAATACTTAGTTTAAACATCTCGTCACAAGAATACCCATTCCCAACAAACATTCCATTTTTAGACATTATTAACTTGTCGGACTCTAAAACAGTCTTTATACCATTCTTACATAATAAATTTGCAGACACAAGATTCTTTCTAATTTCTGGAACATGTAGCACATTAAGCAACGTCAATTTCTTCCTAGAAGTAAACTGAAGTTCAACGGTTCATTTTCTTAGAACTTTGGCGGAATTATGATTTCCCATTAAAACTTCTTGATTGTCCGTTGATGCTTCATATGTCTTGAATTGTGCCTTATCATTACACACATGTATAGTAGCCCCTAAGTCGAGCCACCAATTAAATGATTTTATTACTGTTGTCATATTCAATTCGGTAATCATACCAATATGCATCATTGATACCATTGCAACAATGTTATCAATTCTAGAATTTTCCACCATATTTGCACTATTAGTCTTATTGGCATATTCCTCATTGGCTTTCCTGTGTTTACAATCACAAATGTAATGGCCTTTCTTTCCACAATGGTAGCAGACACCATGTGCATTCTTTTGATTGTTGTTGGAATTGGTCTTCTTAAACTTTCCTTTGTCATTTTTTATTTTGAAGTTCTTTTTGTATTTGTCTTCTTCGACAATGTGAACTTTAGAGGAATCTTGATTTGCAAAATTCTTATCACGATTTCAAATTTCTTCTTCAATTTGAATACCCTTTTGCAAATCCTCCAAACTAATATCTTCCACTATATGCAGAAGTTTCTTTCTATAGTTATTCCATGTTTGGGGTAATTTTGCCATAATAACCCCAACTATTATAGGATCCAGAATAACTATTTTAAGTTCACGAAGCTTTGAGACCAAGATCGATAATTCATGAACTTGGTCTAGGATGGGTTTGTTATCAAACATAGTGAACTCATAATATCTGAACATTAAAAATTTATCAATACCTCTTTTCTACATTGTGTATTTGTGTTCAAGTGTTTCCCAAATTTCCTTTAGAGATTGATTGTGAGCGTACAGGTCATATAAGCGATCAGATAATGTGCCTAAGATGTGTCATCTACAAACCGATTCATCTTCTTCACGCTTCCTTTGCTCGGCAACTATTTTGTCTGTGTCTTTGTCACTTGGTTTACGAATAGGCTGCAATTTTGGATCCAACACATATATGACATTTAGAATAGTGAACATGAAACGCATTTTGTTTTTCCATCGAGTGAAGTTTGATCCGTCAAATTTGTCTAGCTTGTAGACGTCTTAATTGATAATCTTCAAAGCCATGTTATCAGACTTGTTCCCCATGATGAAAAATAACACTTTAAGATTGTTAGCGTAAATGTAGAAATATAGAGAATAAACTGAAGGATGACTCTGAGGTACGACTTGAATCGTTTCCTTAAAGTGTTATTTGCCCCCACTTGAATGAGTTTGCTAAAGGATTCTTGACAAATCACTTCCAAGATACAACAAAGTACGGAATTGACATGCTTGATCCTGATATTTTCCAAACACCAGGGTAGGCAATTGCTGGCCGACACCCGAAGGTGACGAAGCCATATTAGGATGCATGAGAACTAAAAACAATTAATTGACATAAATAAACCTTGTAAATTTAATTATAATGAATATGTAATTGTGGAACATGTTCAGAGTATACAACTAAACCGAGACACTAAAAGGGAATATTATAAAATTGAATGAACAAAGAGGTGGGTCCTACATCGAGAGGACTCAAAGATGCCGATACAGGAGTGCCTTAACACCGGGATTGTACGCCTTGATTCTAAGTCCTGAGGTGGCGCAAAATAAAACATGAGTGGATCAAGTTGATATAAGTAATACTAAAACTGTTAAACTTTAACATACTAACCCCCAGGTTTAGAAAACTCGTATAGCATAATAAGTAATAGGTTTTTCCGAAAACCTATCATGCCATAAAACCTTTCATAAAACATATGTTGTATATAGAGTGCTTAGTAATAGTAATAGCACAAGGCATACGCGTACACACACACACACACACACATACATATATCTTCATTTGCCTAAAGGCACTACATCTCCTGGCTGAAGCCACCAACCTACGCCCAGCTGAAGCCATATATAAGTATCATTCGCCCGTATTGATGATTTCATTCACTTGTAGGCATGACCATTAAGTAAGCACATAAAAACATTAACATAATATTTCTAATATATATATATATATATATATATATCTGTCTCTCTCTTTCTCTCAAATCGGAGCTCAGTAACTAAAACATCATATCGTAAAACCACGTTCATAAATACGTATAGCCATCAATCATATATACGACAAAGAATGTAAAGTCAATAAAGCATAATATATCATAAAGTGTAAATCCAATTTACTCATAAACGTTTCATAAAACGTAACCGACAAATCATGTTTTTCATGTACGCATTTATAATAGTAAAATATGTATTTTAGAAGGGGTCCACTCACAAATACTTCACTGTCAAAGAGCCATGCAAACAAGAGAAGACTGAAACACCATACACAATTGCACCTAAGCACATAAAGGTACCAATTAAAAAAACTATACTAAAATGGTTCAATTTCCAATTTCCAACGGTCATAACCCCTTTTGGAAATTGATGAGAATAACGTCTACCACCAAATAAACTCCCAAGAAAAGTATCTACTCTAAAGTAAAAACAACACTTGAGAATTTGACGTACAACTGACAGTCGATGTTTAGCGAACTTGACCTCGTGGTTGGAGTAAGCAAAAAGATTATCAATAGAACAATCGCCGAGAGTTATTCTAAAGATCCACATGAATTTCCTCAGAGTGAGTGAGTCCAAGGACATTGATTCGATCCCACTAACTAACACTTACTAAACTTCGCAATGTCTAATGCTTACTCGCTTTCTCCTAAACATTCGTCGAATGTTTGGAACAATTTCCATAAAGATATGACTCTACCCACCAATCCTAGGAAACGCATGATGTAGAGTAACATCACCGTTTTAGATCCCCATGCACAAACCACTTATATTTTTCCGTTTCACCACACTCTTGTGTAGATACGAATCTGCCCGCAATTCCTTGGGAACGCATGTCGTAGAGTCGCATCACCTTTCCGGTTCTCCAGTTGGCCTTAACCAACTCATTCCATTAAAATATTTTCGTTTCCAAAAACTCATATGTAGATCCAACTCTGCCGCAATTCCTAAGGAATGCATGTTGGAGAGTATCGGTTCGATGTTGAACGTCGTCCAACAATGCATTTTGTCACCGATGAGGCATAATCCTAACACGAATTCTTATATTTCAACCAGAAGGTGACAAATCAAACAGAGCAATGTTCATACAACTTATCCGAATGGCACTAAATCCGAAAATCGTGACATCCAAATGACGTAATGACCGACACACTATTACAGTAACAGAAGATCCTAAGTATGCTTTGAACAAACCATGCTCTGATACCAAATTGACACACCTAATCCTAATATTCTCCAAACACCAGGGTAGGCACGTGTTGGCCGACACCCGAAGGTGACGAAGTCATATTAGGATGCATGAGAACTAGAAATAATTAATCAACATAAATAAAGCTGGTAAATTTAATTATAATGAATATGCAATTATGGAACGTGTTCAGAGCATACAACTAAACAAAGACACTAAAAAGGAATAATATAAAATTGAATGAACAAAGAGGTGGGCCCTACAACGAGAAGACTCGAAGACGTCAATGTAGGAGTGCCTTGAGGCCGGGATTATACACCTCGATTCTAAGTCCTAAGAAGGCGCAAAACAAATCATGAGTGGACCAAGTTGGTATAAATAATACTAAAACCGTTAAACTTTAACATACTAACACCCGGGTTTAGAAAACTCATATAGCATAATAAGTTATAGGTTTTTCCGAAAACCCTAGCATGCCATAAAACCTTTCATAAAACATATATCGTATATAGGGTGCTTAGTAGTAGTAGCACAAGGCATACACACACACACACACACACACACACACACACACACACACACACACACACACACACACATATATATATCTTTATTCACCCGAAGGCACTACATCTCCCGGTTGAGGCCAATATAAATATCTTCCGGCCGAAGCCACCAACCTACACCCGGCTGAAGCTATATATAAGTATCATTGGCCCGTAGACAGTATCATTCGCCCATAAGCCCTACATCACCCGACCAAAGCCAATTAATGATTTCATTCGCCCATAGGCCCTACATCACCTGACCGAAGCCAATTAATGATTTCATTCGCCCGTAGGTAGGACCATTAAGTAAGAACATAAAAACATTAACATAATATTTCTACTATATATATATATATATATATATATATATATATATATATATATCTCAAATCGAAGCTCAATAACTAAAATGTCATATCGTAAAACCACGTTCATGAGTAGGTATATAGTCATCAATCATATATACCACAAAGAATGTAAAATCGATAAGGCATAATATATCATAAAGTGTAAATCCAATTTACTCATAAATGTTTCATAAAACGTAACAAACAAACCGTGCTTTTCATGTATGCATTTCTAATAGTAAAATATGCATTTTAGAAAGGGTCCACTCACAAATACTTTATCATCAAAGAGCCATGCACACAAAAGAGGACGGAAACGCCATACACAATTGCACCTAAGCACATAAAGGTACCAATTAATAAAACTATACTAAAACGGTTGAATTTCGGCAAACGGACATCGTAAATGGATTTAGGATGTCGAAAAACATAAGGGGGACCTTAGGTACCCCCACGCGCTACTGCACGCGCCTTCACACACCGACATGGGGAAGCAGCCTGGACGGCCAAGCGCCGCCACATGCCAATTTGGGTCGTCGGAAAGTTGATTAAAAAAGTTGATGGCGTCCCCGTCCACTATGGTGGAGCACATTATTTCCAATGGAGGCTTGTGTGCTCCACGCGCCAACCAAGATAGGCGCATATGCGTGCCTACACGTAGGCCCATGCGCTGGCCAAGGTTTTAGGATAGGCCAGTTTCTGGGTTAGGGCCGAATACTGGGTTGGGACGAAGGTTAGGTTGGGCTTAGATTATCGTCTGGGCTGGGTTAAGTAACCAGCCCTGGGCCTAGTTTGGGTTAGGTCTCATGGTTGGGCTGGTCTAGTGTTGTTAGATCAAGTTTGACCCATTTCCAGGCCGGGTTGGCCGTTTTGAGGAAGAAGAAGGTCGGAGCTTCCCAAGGTCCGGTCAACCTCGAACATCAACCATAACCTACATTCTACCTACCAAAATGAAGACAAATAAATGTAGATTAGGGTGATACCTTTGGTTTCCTTGGTTGTGATTGGAGTTGGCCAGAAATTAGCTCACAAGCTGTCGGGTTTCGATTGAAAACAGGAAAGGAGAAGAACACGTATGAACAGGGTTAAAACCTTTGGTTTTTCAGCTAAAAAACAACCTGGATTCCCATAAACTTTCACTAGAGATTAAGTTATAACCTAAACTCAACGAACTCACCTCGATTCGTCGGGTTCTGAGTAAGCCCAGTTGTAGAGTTGACAGAGACAAGAGGGAGCAAACAGAGTGATAATCTAGTTGTGATGGTGATGACTGTTCGTGTGTGTGTGGTCCTCAGAGAAGAGAGAGAGCACCGAGTGTGTGAAAATGAAAGGGAAAGAGATGACTCACAGGGAAGGAGAAAGAGAAGAAGTAATGGGTCGGGGGACAAAATCAAAGGGTCGGCCCCCTTGGGCACACCAATTAAGGCTATAAAGCAACATTTCAAACAAATATCCCACAACCAAAATGAAATTACCAAATTGCCATTCTGATATGTCAAATTTGGGACAGGTTGTTACAATCTACCCTCGTTAAGAAAATTTCATCCCGAAATTTGAAATAATTTGCTATACCAAAATACTCGGAGATAGGAAGAAGAATATACATATATGTAAAAAAGAAATCAAGTTAGAGCAGTTACAGAAAAAGGTGAATGCCGCACCGTCGTGATCGGGTTGCAATGATTCTCCTTTCATGCCTCCAGGCTCACACATTCTTCCCTCATCAGTATAAAAGTAGAAAGATACTTTATAAGGATATAAAGTTAAAAATATATAATAGCGCAAGATCAAAAGTATGTACATAATATACGATAACGTCAAAATATATATGTATTAGCATAGAAGTCGAAAACTCGTACTCAATTTTAAACTGAAAGTGGAGATGACTCAACGGAACATTTGTAACATCAAAAATACAAATATATTACTATAATAAAGTAAGTTAAAATACTTGTACTGAAAATTAAAGTCGAAAGTGAAAAGTAGCTCTCGTCTAAGCATTTGTAACGTCATGTACTTCGAGAACACATGTGTTTTTAGGTCGAGCACCAACAATAACTAAATAATACCAACTATTGTAGACGGGCCTACCTGTCCACTTGCTTAATGAACCCAACAAATAAGCCATCGATATCACAGTCGACTGCCCACGATATCGACAACATATTATTATCTCGATAAGCAAGTAGTAATTTCCTAAGGGTGCTAACATACCAATTTGTCCAACCACCAAGGCGATAACAACACAAGCACATAGTTTCTCAAATCATAAAATCAAACATCTGAAACCAATTCGCAAAACTCTATTGTCTAACCAGTGCTGCCAATAGAATCTATCATACCAAGTATCAAATAGTGCCATACACAAACTGAAAAAAATAAAACTATCGTCGTAACTACTCTAAAAGAGATTGGTGCAAAATCTAATCATTCATAAACCACTAATCAAAAGAACACAACATGTCTTCTAAGGTCTAGATAGTTCATTCAGACTGTCCAACAATCCACGAATAAAAATGCGATACAGAACAAACAACTTAGTACTCAAGGCCTTCATAAAAACTTCACAAAACTTAGAAGTGAAACGCGCATCACGATGGGGTACAAATAGTGACGGCACACCATAAACCAGAACAATGTGACTTATAATGCCTAGGCAAGCTGATTCATTAGAAATTTCTCTTGGATTTAGTGAACAGTTATGCTGAGAAGGCTAAGAGAACACTCAAGAATTTAAGGGTCAAAACAAGTCCAACAGGTCTAAAGTACGAGATAACTGGAGTGAATGCATAACTTTGATGCAAGAACACGTGCGAGTAGCCTTGATTTTTGTGGTGGAATCAAGATGGTTGAGTGCATACTCGACTTGGGTGGTACTCGACTTGGGTGGTAGTTTAAAGTAATCTGATGGACAGGAACTCAAACTTTTTCCCCATTCTAACTTTCACAACAACTTGTTACAACGATAAGCTCAAGGATATATAAACACCACTGGTAATGTTTTACTCGATAAGATGTTAATGGGTGATTGAAAAACTGATGGTTTCAGCTAAAACTTTTGAATCTTAGTGGTTTTCCTGAATAGCCTTTCTGGTTTGGAAATGATACAAAGTGTTTTAGGGTAAACACGAACCCAAAGTTGACTAAAACGTCTTCCAGTACCCGGAGGTGAAACAGAGATTTCAGTCGAAACCGATGTTAATTAAGACGTCAGTCAAACAAATTATAGGATGAAGAATTCTGCCAAATGGTTAAAAGTATAGTCCTCGCGGAATGGTAGATACTACGCTAAGTGAGTTGGCCATCAAGTATCGAAACATCATCATAGTTTCCACGTGTACTAGGTGGTTTATACAGGAAATTTGTGGTGACACTCACACACTTCCATTCTCATCCCCAGTGGGTCCTTGACAACCCAAGAAGGACAACCATGGGAATTTCTTCCCATCTCCACACAGGAATAGAAAGAATTTGAGATAAGCCCGATGGCTTCCATCTCACCACTTTCACCTATCAGTAAATTAGATATTCACATATTCAACGATATACCACACATACAAAACTAGTAATAAAAGGGACGAACACAGTGGTACCATTTAGTACTGCAAGCATGCATGGCATATGCTGAAATGTGAGTCGACAATACTCATCGTGGGTCGGACACCAAAGTAAAGCTAATTCTTCGAAGAGAAAACGATAGTGGGACATGGATAGTTCGGATGAAGGTAAACTATCCATGGGATTCTTGACGAAGAGCATCAGCTACGATAATTGCCTGACCACGATGGTACTCAAAGGTGTAATCAACTCACAGAAGAGTTCCATCCACCTTTTCTGTCTCCAACTCAACTGTTTCTGTGTGCAAACACACTGCAACTTCTTTGGTAAAAAAGGATGCAACATTTCTCGCTGTAGACAAAACGTCACCAGATTTTTCAACAAGGAAGATCGTTATTAGCTCTAGGTCAAAGATAGGATGGTTCACCACATGCGGTTCTAATCATCAAAAGGCACACTCGTTTCTCAACCATGCTATATCAACATGCAACCAAACATTTAATAATAATATACCACCGTAGAATTTGAAAAGTGTAAGAACTACGATCAGATGAGACAATACCCCGTTGTCAGAAACTTCGTTCACTGTTAACATCGAAATAACGTTGACTGGTTTCTTAGCCAAAAAGGAAATAGGTCTAAGCTTAAAAGAATAATTAAGAACTGCTTATAGGATTTGACAAGACCACAGACATTTCGTATTTCACAACATCTTGTGAGGATTTTCAATTTCCAACGGTCATAACCCTTTTTGGAAATTGAAGAGAATAATGTTTACTACCAAAGAAACTCCCAAGAAAAGTATCTACTCTAAAATAAAAACAACGCGCGATGAATTTGGCATATAGCTAACAGTCAATGTTTAGTGAACTTGACCTCGTGGTTGGAGTAAGCAAGAGGGTTATCAATAGAACAATCACCGAAAGTTATTCTAAAGATCCACACGAATTTCCTCACGGGAACGAGTCCAAGGACATTTATTCATCCCACTAACACACACCTACTAAACTTTGCAACGTCTATTGTTTACTCATTTTCTCCAACATGCAGTTCGAATGTTTGGAACAATTTCCATAAAGATATGACTCTGCATGCCAGTCCTAGGGAATGCATGACGTAGAGTGACATCACCGTTTTAGATCCCCAAACACAAACCACTTAAATTTTTCCGTTTCACCATCTCTTGTGTAGATTTGACTCTGCCCGCAATTCCTAGGGAACGCATGTCGCAGAGTCACATCACCTTTCCGGGTCTCTAGTTGGTCTTAACCAACTCATACCATTAAAATATTTTCGTTTCCAAACACTCATATGTAGATCCGACTCTGCCCGCAATTCCTAAGGAATGCAAGTTGCAAAGTATCGGTCTGATGTTGAAAGTCGTCCAACAATCCATTTCGTCACCGATGAGGCAAAATCCCGACACAAATTCTTTTATTTCAATCAGAAGGTGACAAATCAAACAGAGCAAGGTTCACACAACTGCGCCGAATGGCACCAAATCTAGAAATCGTGACATCCAAATGATGTCATGACAGACACACTACTATAGTAACAGAAGATGCTAAGTATGCTTTGAACAAACCACGCTCTGATACCAAATTGACATGCCCGACCCTGATATTCTCCAAACATCAGGGTTTGCACGTGCTGGCTGATACCTAAAGGTGACGAAGCCATATTATGATGCATGACGAAGCCACATTTATGCAACTTTGTTATCTTATTTCTTTGCATTTATTTAGTTAATTTCTATTTATTGTAGTAATTTAAGTTATTTTCGTATTATTATAGGTCCAATTGGTAAAGATGACAATAAAAGGCAAAATAGAGCATTTTGGAGCTGTTTTGGACTTGGATTGGATAGCAAGCGCGGATAGCATATGGGCTGGACGTTTTTGGTGTTTAAATGGTGCTAGATATGTGCTAAAATTTGGAGAAATTAAGGTTGAGGCTTGGAAGGCAAGGAATTAGACAAGAAAGAGGAATCCTAGTTGGAGAGGAACATTATCTTATCTTATCCAACCTTATCTTATCTCATCCAATCTTATCTTATTTTATCTCCAACTACAAGGAGGAATCCTAATCACATGTGAGTAGTGAGTGGTTATTGTGGTTAAGTATAAGCTCAAGAGTAAGGATGGCTAAAATCTATGTAAGTAGTGATTTTAACATGTCATGTTTCATTAGAAATCCCTGAGGCAATTGTTGGAAGGTTTTGCTCAAGGACTAGCAAAAGCTAAGTGTGGGGGAATTTGATAGGAGCAAATTTATGCGGCTTTGTTGTCATATTTCTTTACATTTATTTAGTTAATTTCTATTTATTGTAGTAATTTAAGTTATTTTCGTATTATTGTAGGTCCAATTGGTAAAGATCACAATAAATGGCAAAATGGAGCAATTTGGAGCAGTTTTGGATTTTGATTGGATAGCAGGCGTGGAAAGCATATGGGCTAGACGTATTTGGTGTTTAAATGGTGCTAGAAATGTGCTAAAATTTGGAGAAATTAAAGTTGAGGATTGGAAGGCAAGGAATTAGACAAGAAAGAGGAATCCTAGTTGGAGAGGAACATTATCTTATCTTATCCAATCTTATCTTATCTTATCTCCAGCTACAAGGAGGAATCCTAATCACATTTCAAGACTCTCTACCTAATTTTTAGAGTCCTAAAATAATTCAAAATGCCAAAACTTTTTCCTCCTTGGATTAAGCCATTCCCCCTATATATATGAAATTCCTGTGGAGATTTAGAGTGTGCCGCACCTACCATTCATCCATAGAAGTTGCTGGAATTTTCAGAGTTCTTTCTATCTTTGTTTTAAGTTTCAATGTTTATTTTAGATTGTTTTTTTAGTTATGATAAACATGTGTAACTAAGTTTCTTTTTAGCTAGAGGTGAATTCGAAGCCATGATCATATGTTTTATATAAATTGATTACATCTAGTTATTGTTTCATAAAACATGAATGCGATTTACTTATCTGCTTTATGGAGAACTTATTCTTGCATGTTTATTAAGGATGCATACTTAGTTTGTATGCAATGATTTGATGCTAGAATATAAGGGAATTTCACCTAATCGTTATGAACTTATATTTTGTAAGTAGTAAAAGTCACTAGTCATGATTGAGTTAAGTAAATTCTTGGGAGGAGTATCATGCTTTTCATAGTTACGAATGCCTTGTCAATGCTTATGATTTTCACATAACTTAATGATCTTTGAGATGTATCTCTATCATGCTTTCATAGTTGGGGAGCTTGAGAAGAATAATTTGGTTGCGTCGCTGAGTCCAATTCAATGAACTTAGGAAAATTTGAGAATTAATTAGTGCATTGTCATTCATGGTTTATAGGAAGAATAACTGGAAATTGATTTGTATGTATATGTTTCATGTGTGGAGAAGAATCCTTTAGCTATCATTTCATTCATATTTCATTCACAACTTAATTTACTCGCTACACTTTACTTTTGTTTTAATTAAATTCGTCCAACATCCCCCCAGTCATTGTTTTGATGTTAGTTTAACTTAGTTTTCAATTTTATAAGTTTACTTTGTGTTGATTAGCATCCCTTCTAATCCCCGAAATAGAACGATCCCTACTTACTCATACTATGGTTGCATAATTTATATGGTTTAATTTGTGTGTTAGTTTCTACCACATCAATAAAGCTTGTAAATTTAATTATAATGAATATGCAATTGTGGAACATTTTCAAAACATACAACTAAACCAAGACACTAAAAAGGAATAATATAAAATTGAATGAACAAAGAGATGGGTTCTACACCTTGAAGACTCGAAGATGCTGATTCGGGAGTGCCTTGACGCCAGGATTGTACATCTCGATTCTAAATCCTGAGGAGGCGCAAAACAAAACATGAGTGGACCAAGTTGATATAAGTACTAAAACCATTAAACTTTAACATACTAACCCCCAGGTTTAGAAAACTCATATAGCATAATAAGTAATAGGTTTTTCCGAAAACCCTAGCATGTCATAAAACCTTTCAGAAACATATATTGTATATAGGGTGCTTAGTAGTAGTAGCACAAGGCATATATATATACACATATCTTCATTCGCCCGAAGGCACTACATCTCCTGGCCGAGGCCAATATAAATATCTTCCGGCCGAAGCCACCAACCTACGCCCGGCCGAAGCCATATATAAGTATCATTCACCTATAAGCAGTATCATTCACCCGTAGGCCCTACATCACCCGACCAAAACCAATTAATGATTTCATTCGCCCATAGGCAGGACCATGCGCCCGTAGGTAGTATCATTCGTCCATAGGCCTTACATCACCCGACTAAAGCCAATTAATGATTTCATTCGCTCGTAGGCAGGACCATTAAGTAAGCACATAAAAACATTAATATAATAATTCTAATATATATATATATATATATCTCAACTCGGAGCTCAATAACTAAAATTTCATATCGTAAAACCACGTTCATAAGTAGGTATATAGTATAGTCAGTAAAGCATAATATATCATAAAGTGTACATCCAATTTATTCATAAACGTTTCATAAAACGTAACCAACAAATCATGATTTCCATGTATGCATTTCTAATAGTTAAATATGCATTTTAAAAGGGGTCCACTTACAAATACTTCGCCATCGAAGAGCCATGCAAGCAAGAGAGGACTGAAATGCCATACACAATTGCACCTAAGCACATAAAGGTACCAATTAATAAAACTATACTAAAATGGTTGAATTTTGGCAAACGAACATCGTAAAGAGATTCAGTACGTCGAAAAACATAAGAGGGGACCTTAGGTACCCCTACTCGCCGATTTGGGTTTTCGAAAAAGTCGCCAGCGCCGCCATGGACGGCTGCAGAGCACAATGCTCCATGCGCTAGCCAGGGTTCTGGGATGATATGGTTTTTAGGTTTGGACCTAAGACATCTGGGTTGGGTCGAAAGTTGGGTTAAGCTTGGATTGTCATTTGGGCTGGGTTAAGTAATCGGGCCTGGGCCTAGGTTCATGGCCCAACTCGTTAGGCCAGTCTAGTGTTGTTGGATCAGGTTTGACCTGTTTCCAGGCCGAGTTGGCCATTTTAAGGAAAAAGAAGGCCAGAGCTTCCCAAGATTTGGTCAACCTTGAACCTCAACCATAACCTACGTTTTACCTACCAAAATGAAGACAAACAAGTATAGATTATGGTGATACCTTTGGTTTCCTTGGTAGTGGCCGGAGATGGCTGGAAATTGGCTCGCAAGCCGTCAGGTTTCGCCAGACAACTGGGAAGGAGAAGAACACGTATAAACAAGGTTAAAACCTTCAGGTTTTCAACTAAAAACAACATGGGTTCCCAAAAACTCTCATTAGAGATGAAGATACAACCGAAACTCAACGTACTCACCTCGGTTAGTCGGGTTCTGAGTTAAGCCATCAGAGGAAGTCGTTGTTTTATTGAGTAAGCGTAGTTGCAGAGTTGACAAAGACAAGAAGGAGCAAACGTAGTGATAATCTAGCTGTGATGGTGATGACTGTTCGTGTATGTGTGTGTGTATGGTCCTCAAAGAAAAGAGAGAGCGTTGAAAGTATGAAGAGGAGAATGAAAAAGATGACTCACGGGAAGAGGGAGAAAGAGAAGGAGAAATGGGTCGGGGGACAAAATTAAAGGGTAGGCCCCTTTGGGCACACCAATTAAGGCCATAAAGCAACATTTCAAACAAATATCCCACAACCAAAATGAAATTACCAAATTACCCTTTTGATTCCTCAAATCCGGGACTGGTTGTTACAGGATTATTCGATTAGCAAAACTGAATTGTATTCCCTTAGAAATAACTAGAAAGAAATTGTAGGAATGTGATGGAGAAAGAAGAAAGAGCAAATGTAGACAACAAATTTCTAAATGATTTCTCTTCTACTAATGTTACCAATATATATAGAGAGAATTGCACCTTTTAGCCATATCCTTTGGATTTGGGTGTGCCCTCTCACCATGAGATACAACTGAACATTGCAACAGTATTTCTAATGGGTATGCCTGATACAAGAGACCAATTACCAATGATCATATCTATTCGTAAAGGAATGTATCTGTTCAAAATGCATCATGTCTTTTTGCCAAATAGAAAAAGGTGCAGTGTTTAATTTCAAAGAGTGTGATTGTTGGGTCAATAACCCAATTTCCCATCCTCTGTCAAACAAAATATTATTAAGAACATGGATTGAAAACACCTTGAAAACAAACTTGAATCGTCAAAGGCTCTCTATGCCGAATTCTCCAAACTAATGCGTGTGTTCTTAGTAGTGTATGTGTTCTTCTCTAAACCCTAATGGCTAAAAAGCCTGATTTATACTACTACAAAATAAAATCCATACTAGAAAAGGTCTTCTAAAGACTAGGAAACATAATAACTTAAGAGAAACTAGGAAACAGAATCCTGATCAAATTTGGGAAATCTACCCAGCCACAAATCAGCCACATTTTTAGACTTTTAGGGCTTCAAAACAGGCCCAAAATGACTTAAATTAAAGCTTGAGATGTCCCAAACATAATTGCAGAAGGCCTCGAACCTAAAAGACATCATCTTGAACTCCAAAAAAGCCCAAATAAGCCCAAAATATCAGTTTGACACCACTGCGCGCTGCTCCTTTATTTCATCACCATAAATTATCAGCTTGGTATAAAGTTCTGAAACTTTAACATGAACAAGTTGAAAGACACACGAACATCCTCCAATTGGCTCCAAAATTTGTCCATTTGACCACTTTTTACTCAAGGAGAAGTTCAATGCCCTACATTGGAAATATAAGTCAAAGTATCAAAATTCTCACAAAATAATTAATAAATTAATATTAAGATTAGGGTAAAATATATAGTATATTATAGACTCACCATGCATCATTTCATAATTTAATTGAAACCTTTAAGAATCATATATATCCATTTGGTGATGGATATAAATTTTCACTCACAATTGCTCACTAGTACACAACCATTTCAAACAATGTTTCTAATATATTTGAAATTTTCCAACACTTCTCCCCATACTTCAAATATATGTACGTCTTCTATGATACTTCAAAATAAGTACATAGCATATGAGGTGTCCTTAACCTTGAACCCCTAGTTAGTCCAAATATATCAAGGCTTTGTCAGGTGATGTGGTAGTCGCAACTTTGAACCAAGGACCTTACATGGCTTAGTCAAATATATTGAACATACTTAGTATGGATCTCTCTAGAATTCTTTAATCCACGCTTTATGGCTGTGTGCATACCCTGTTTCATAATTAAGTAATCCTAAAGAAATGTCATTTAATCTCTTTCGGAAATGGCCAAACTTCCTTACTTATATAAAAATCTATCTAGGATGTCCTTGTCTTTACATCCTCGCTATTCGCTATAGATTTATTAAGAGTAAAATACCATACTCAACCTCTACCAGATAAGTGTCCTTATGTTGCTAGAACTAATATGACATTTATAGATGGAACTATAAATATTTTCTAGCATTCTTACATATTCACATATTCGATTTGTTCTTACCTATTGAACCAAAGCCTATATTTCAAAACTTTGGTTGAGTTTTTGTCGAAGTGTTTGTCATTTAATAAACTCCGCCTATGTCTTACATGGCCGGTCCCAAGCCCGGATAAAGGAGGAGGGGGAGGGCGTCAGGTAGTCGACAGCCGGCATTCCATGATCACGTCGAATCCTTATGAAAATGAATCCAGAACAAAATCGCGCTAAAGCTAGGGCGTCACCCGTAAGTGGCGCGCTGTGTGGCCCGAGCACAGTGATAAGTGAGCAAGGGTCGCTGTATCTCCATCGGCACCCGGATGCAGTGTTAAATGAGCAAGGGGGCCATAGAAACTTCTTTTCGAACGACTCCACTCAAAGTTGTTTGGGAGCATATGCTCCTATCAACTTTACCCGGGACACACAAAAGAAGTACTTTGATCCTATTAGACGGGGGAGGGTGAAGAAGCTAGGACAGAAGGGTAGAGTTCAAGAGAGCAAAATGCGTTTAGGAACGTGGAATATAGGAACCTTAACGGGAAAATCTATGGAAGTAGTGGAAGTTATGGTGAGGAGAAGGATAAATATTATGTGCCTACAAGAAACTAAGTGGGTTGGTAGTAAGGCAAAGGATCTAGAAAACTCAGGGTTTAAACTTTGGTATTCGGGCACAAATAGAACGAGAAACGGTGTTGGCATCATCGTGGACAAGACCTTGGTACAAGATGTTGTAGATGTCAAGAGGGTAGGAGATAGAATCATGGCAATCAAGATTGTAATAGGACAAGAACTTATCAATGTGATTAGTGCGTACGCACCTCAAGTAGGGTTGGATACGAGTTCGAAGGAGAAATTTTGGGAAGATCTTGGAGACTTGGTGCAAGGAATTGCTCAGACGGAGAAGTTATTTATAGGAGGAGATTTAAATGGACACGTGGGCAGGGAGACAGGCAACTATGGAGGTTTTCATGGTGGCCATGGTTTTGGGGAGAGAAACGAGGATGGGGAAGCTATCTTGGATTTTGCAATGGCATATGATCTCTTCTTAGCCAACACCTTCTTTAAGAAGAGAGAAGAACATGTGATCACCTACAAGAGTGGGTCGTCAAAAACACAAATAGATTTTCTTCTAATGAGGAAAGGGGATCGTATAACTTGTAAGGATTGCAAAGTTATACCAGGAGAGAGCGTGGCTAATCAACATCGCTTGTTGGTGATGGATGTACATATCAAAAGAGTAAGACAAAAGAACAAGACTTGGAAGTGCCCAAGGACTAGATGGTGGAATCTAAGAGAAGAAAAACAAGCCATTTTCAAAGAGAAGGTAATCACCCAATGTGTGTGGGATAGAGAGGGGGAAGCTAGCCAAATGTGGGATTCCATGGCTAGTTGTATCCGAAAAGTAGCAAAAGAGGTATTAGGAGAGTCCAAGGGCTTTGCCCCACACCAAAAGGAATCTTGGTGGTGGAATGAGGAGGTACAAACAAAGGTGAAGGCTAAGAAGGAATGTTGTAAAGCCTTATACAAGGAGAGGACCGATGAAAATGGTGAAAGGTATAGAAAAGCGAAGCAAGAGGCGAAGAAAGCTGTCAGAGAAGCTAAGTTAGCGGCTTACGACGATATGTATAAACGACTAGATACCAAAGAAGGAGAGTTGGATATCTATAAACTATCTAGAGCAAGGGAAAAGAAGACAAGGGACCTAAACCAAGTGAGGTGCATCAAGGATGAGGATGGAAAGGTTCTTGCTACAGAGAACGCGGTTAAAGACAGATGGAGAGGTTATTTTCATAATTTTTTCAATGAAGGACATGAAATGAGTGCTTCTTTAGGGGAGTTGAGTAACTCAGAAGAGTGTAGAAACTACTCTTTTTATCGTCGAATCCGGAAGGAAGAAGTGGTTGTAGCTTTGAAGAAGATGAAGCATAAAAAAGCAATAGGCCCAGACGATATACCAATCGAAGTGTGGAAACTTTTGGGAGAGACAGGTATAACATGGCTCACTGACCTTTTCAATAGGATTTTGAAAACGAAGAAGATGCCAAATGAGTGGCGAACGAGCACTTTGGTGCCTATTTACAAGAATAAGGGCGACGTACAAAATTGCATGAACTATAGGGGTATTAAGCTAATGAGCCATACAATGAAGCTCTGGGAGAGAGTCATTGAGCATAGATTGAGGCAAGAGACACATGTTTCGGACAACCAATTCGGGTTCATGCCAGGGCGCTCAACCATGGAGGCAATCTATCTCTTACGAAGATTGATGGAAAGATATAGAGATGGGAAAAAGGATTTACACATGGTCTTTATAGATTTGGAAAAAGCGTATGATAGGGTCCCAAGAGACATTCTTTGGAGGATTTTAGAGAAGAAAGGAGTACGAGTAGCATATATCCAAGCTATAAAGGATATGTATGAAGGAGCAAAGACTGCCGTAAGAACTCATGAAGGACAAACCGAAAGCTTTCCCATAACTGTAGGATTACATCAAGGCTCATCCTTAAGTCCTTACCTTTTTGCGTTGGTAATGGATGAGTTAACAGGACATATTCAAGATGATATTCCTTGGTGTATGCTTTTCGCAGACGATATAGTGTTGATAGATGAAACTCAGGAAGGGGTAAATGCAAAGCTTAACCTTTGGAGAGAAGTGTTGGAATCTAAAGGTCTTCGCCTAAGCCGATCAAAGACAGAATATATGGAGTGCAAGTTCAGTGCAAATGGAGGCCAAAACGAGTTAGGGGTGAGGATCGGAGATCAAGAAATACCAAAGAGCGACCGTTTTCGTTACCTAGGATCTATCTTGCAAAAGAACGGAGAATTAGATGGAGATCTCAACCATAGAATACAAGATGGATGGATGAAGTGGAAGAGTGCATCCGGCGTGTTGTGTGACCGCCGTATGCCACTGAAGCTCAAGGGAAAATTTTATAGGACGGCAATAAGGTCGGCGATGCTGTATGGCACAGAATGTTGGGCGGTGAAACATCAACACGTACACAAAATGGGTGTAGCGGAGATGAGGATGCTTCGTTGGATGTGTGGGCACACGAGAAAGGATAAGATTAGGAATGAGGATATCCGGGGTAAAGTAGGAGTAGCCGAAATTGAAGGAAAGATGAGAGAAAATCGGTTACGGTGGTTTGGACATGTGCAAAGAAGGCCTACTGACGCTCCGATTAGAAGATGCGACTATGGGACAGAGGTTCAGGGCTGAAGGGGTAGAGGAAGACCTAGGAAAACTTTGGAAGAGACTCTAAGAAAAGACTTAGAGTACTTGGATCTAACGAAGGACATGACACAGGATCGAGCACAATGGCGTTCTAAGATTCATATAGCCGATCTCACTCAGTGACTTGGACTTTCCAAGTCTCCAACCGAGAAGTTTTCCTCACTCGGGAAATTAAGGGAACACTACCTTAACCTACATGCTCCACTCAGAAAGCTTCAACATACAAGCTTCAACAAAAGAAAATTCAAAGAACTTAGCGAAGAAGGCTTTGGTGTATTTAACACAATACGTTGAAATGAAGGAAAGCTTATTTATTGATATCCCCGATAAGCTACAAATATGTACATATACATGAGTCAAAATAAACACACAAGAGGGAGCCTTCACAAAGGTTGCTTAGGAGAAGTCTCAGCAGTCGGTAGAGCCCCAGAAAGAGAAGGCACCGGAGGGGGATCATTTGGAGCCTCAGTACTGGACAGAACCCTAGAAGGAGGAGGCATCAGAGGTTGATCATTTGGAGCTTCATTACGCGGTACAGCCCCAGAAGACGAAGGCAATAAATGCCTTTGGAACAAACCCACAAATCTCTGATGATCAAGTAAAACCTGACCATCAGTTTCCTTCATCTGGTCAAGCTTCCTCTTCATGTTTGTAGCATAGTCATGTGCGAGCCGGTGCAACTGTTTATTCTCATGCTTGAGCCCTCTAATCTCCTGTTTGAGACTCATCACTTCAGCCGCCAATGATTCAACTTGGCGGGTTCGAGCAAATAGGCGTTGAGCCATATTAGACACAGAACCTGCACACTGAACACTGAGAGCCAGCGAATCCTTAACAGCTAACTCATCAGACCGTTTGGAAAGTAGTCTGTTATCTTTGGGAGTGAGAAGGTTCCTGGCCACCACCGCAGCGGTCATATCATTCTTCATCACGGAATCCCCAACGGTAAGAGGACCAGTTGGGGAGACGAAGGATGGGCGCCATATGTTGTCTGGAGAAGGCGGGGCTGCCTCTTCAACAAGGTTCAAGTCAAAACGACGGTCGGAGGGGCCAGACATTTTCAAAGGTGTTGAAGAGAGAAGAGGTCGGACAAATCAAGATCTTAGAAGTGCAAGAATGAAGCTTCTACTGGTGGAGATTCAAGTGTGCTTTGGAACTTAATGCCAGCCCCTATAAAAATCTGCACTCGACGGAGCTTCAGAAATCGAAGAGGCGCCTGCTCAGAAATCGAAGAGGCGTTTGCTTTCTCAAAAGTTGGGCTGCTTAGAGATCACGAGGGTTGATCTCAGAAATCGAAGAGGCGTTTGCTTTCTCAAAAGTTGGGCTGCTCAAAGACCACGAAGGCCGATCTCAGAAATCGAAGAGGCGCTCGCTTTCTCAAAAGCTGGGCTCCCCAGAGACCACGAGGGCCGATCTCAGAAATCGAAGAGGCACCTACTTTTCCAGCCTTGTCAGCACCTGTCACACGCACACTCAGCTTTGCGGAAATTATGGGCATTCTGTCAAAGACTTCTGGGGAAGTAGTCCCACACGCAACAATAGCTCATGGGTACCACAGATAACTTTGCCAAAGTTCTCTGCCAAAGTTGAGCACGTGAAGCTTGCAGCTCCCACTACACCGCTCTGACCAAGAAGGGTAAAAGAATAGCAAAGAAACAGCACTAACAAAGTTTAGACCCATAAATTTTGAAGGTCTAGCTACCATATTATTACCCACAAGGGTAAAGGAACAGTACCACTGTTGGATAATTGGAAAGTCCCTGTGTGTCAACCTCTGTACTTCATGGCAAGGTAGACTAGCAAACATGCCCAACCTTTACTCACATTCGAGAAAACACTCCCAACAAGATTGCTTGCTCCAAAATCGAAGAGGCACCGCCCTCCGAATCTCGAGAGCCACTCTCCCAACATGATTACTTTCTCAAAAATCGAAGAGACACTGCTCCCCAAATCTCGAGAGCCAGACCCCCAGCATGATTGCTTTCTCAAAAATCGATGAGGCATCGTTCTCCGAATCAATTGAAGAGGCGCTCGCTTTCTCAAAAGCTGGGCTGCTCAGAGACCACGAGGGCCGATCTCAGAAATCGAAGAGGCACCTACTTTTCTAGCCTTGTCAGCACCTGTCACACGCACACTCAGCTTTGCAGAAATTATGGGCATTTTGTCGAAGACTTCTGGTGAAGTAGAAAGCACATGAATCTTACTGTTCAATCACCCACTTCCCACACGCAACAATAACTCATGGGTACCATAGATAACTTTGCCAAAGTTCTCTGCCAAAGTTGAGCACGTGAAGCTTGCAGCTCCCACTACATCGCTCTGACCAAGAAAGGTAAAAGAATAGCAAAGAAACAGCACTAACAAAGTTTAGACACATAAATTTTGAAGGTCTAGCTACCATATTATTACCCACAAGGGTAAAGGAACAGTACGGATAATTGGAAAGTCCCTGTGTGTCAACCTCTGTGCTTCGTGGCAAGGTAGACTAGCAAACATGCCCAACCTTTACTCACATTCGAGAAAACACTCCAACAAGATTGCTTGCTCCAAAATCGAAGAGGCACCGTCCTCCGAATCTCGAGAGCCAGACTCCCAACATGACTACTTTCTCAAAATCGAAGAGAGGGTAAAGGAACAGTACCATTGCTGGATAATTGGAAAGTCCCTGTGTATCAACCTTTGTGCTTCGTGGCAAGGTAGACTAGCAAACACGTCCAACCTTTACTCACATTCGAGACAACACTCCCAACAAGATTGCTTGCTCCAAAATCGAAGAGGCATCGTCCTCCGAATCTTGAGAGCCAGACTCCCAACATGATTACTTCCTCAAAAATCGAAGAGACACTGCTCTCCGAATCTCGAGAGTCAGACCCCCATCATGATTGCTTTCTCAAAAATCGAAGAGGCATCGTTCTCCGAATCTCGAGAGCCAGATACCACAGACCACTTTTTCAAAGTGCTCTGACAGAGTTAAAACATGTGAAACTGGCAGCTCCCACTACCGTGCTATGACCAAGCAGGGTAAAGGAATAGCATTACTACTTGTTGTTAGGGAGACTCCTATATATGTCGACCTCCATCCCCAACGGACAGGCAGACCTGCAAAAATGCTCAACCCTTCATCATATCTGAGAGGGCACTCCCAACGAAGCCTTTCGAAATATTCAGCTTTCTTTCCCCCCGATAATACCTCTGCAAACAAGCTATACTAGAGCAAGAATATCTCATATCATCAGGGTTAAAAGCAAGAGTATCCCATATCATGCTTTTTCCCTGTCTTTTCTTTTGGCCTTGTTTTTACTTGCAAGACAAGGAGAAAGAGAGCAATCAGTCAGCACTTGGAATCAAGCTTCCAGCCAGGAAGTGACTGCCTGGAACCCCTTACCTGATTACTTACCTGGCATTGCTCTCGAGTACTCATCTTCAACATCTTATGTTTCCAGGAAAGATTCCGCATCTGCTTGAGGAACAGATAGGGCAAGTGCGAAGGATACAAGGAAGCATGTGGAGACAAGCGTAACAGCACACGTGCCGATACATCCATTACTCTGTCAAAAGCAAAAGTATCCCATATCAGCAGGGTGGAACGTACTCTAGATTTGATGGACTTGTTTTGACCCTCAAATTCTTCAGTCGGCCTTATACTCTGGAGGAAACCAGAAAACCCTCCAGCTCAGTTCAAGAATAAGCCTGTGGAAAGTTACTTCTTCAAAAGCAAAAGTATCTCATATCATCTCTTCTCATTTTTCTTCTCTTTATCCTTCATGCTGCTGCAAGATGGGGAGAAGGTGAACAATCAGTCGGAGCTCTGATTGCTTACCTTGTCTGTCACCTCTTTCAGCAGACCCCCTAGCTCGGCGACTTGGGAGACTCCTACTACATGGTTTGTATCGCGCTTGACCAAGCCTGAAACTACAAGTAAGCTTCAAGTGAAATTGATACATTACCTTGTGCATCTCCACCAGTTAAAGATACCACCCCTGATGGAGGAAGAGTACTTCCAGAGAAGATGCCACATCTACCTATGAGACAGATAAGGCAAGTCAAGACGACACCACACTCCGATACTTAGAAGTTTCGTGATTACGAGATCATTCTCCCACAATATTTCCTAATGTCATTTGTACTAAATCATTCACTTGTACTCACTAAAGGAGATCTTGAACCTATGTACTTGTGTAAACCCTTCACAATTAATGAGAACTCTTCTATTCCGTGGACGTAGCCAATCTGGGTGAACCACGTACATCTTGTGTTTGCTTTCCTATCTCTATCCATTTATATACTTATCCACACTAATGACCGGAGCAATCTAGCGAAGATCACAAAAAGCGACCGTTTTCGCTACCTAGGATCTATCTTGCAAGAGAACGGATAATTAGATGGAGATCTCAACCATAGAATACGAGCTGGATGGAAAGAGTGCATCCGGCGTGTTGTGTGACCGTCGTAGGCCACTGAAGCTCAAGGGAAAATTTTATAGGACGGCAATAAGGCCAACGATGTTGTATGGCACAGAATGTTGGGTGGTGAAGCATCAACACGTACACAAAATGGGTGTAGCGGAGATGAGGATGCTTCGTGGGATGTGTGGGCACACGAGAAAGGATAAGATTGGGAATGAGGATATCCGAGGTAAAGTAGGAGTAGCCGAAATTGTAGGAAAGATGAGAGAAAATCGGCTCCGGTGATTTGGACATGTGCAAAGAAGGCCGACTGACGCTCCGGTTCGAAGATGTGACTACGGGACAGAGGTTCAGGGCCGAAGGGGTAGAGGAAGACCTAGGAAAACTTTGGAAGAGACTCTAAGAAAAGACTTAGAGTACTTGGATCTAACGGAGGACATGACACAAAACCGAGCGCAATGGCGTTCTAGGATTCATATAGCCGACCCCACTTAGTGGGAAAAGGCTTTGTTGTTGTTGTTGTTGTTGTTTGTCATTTAATAGACCTTAGTCCCATCACTTTTGATGTTTTATAAACCATGTCTTGTGTGAGCCCTTTTGTTAAAGGATCCCCCAAATTCTCAATTGATTTAACATATGTCAAACTTATTACTCCACAAAGAAGAAGTTGTTTTATATAATTGTGTCTAAGACCAACATGTCTAGACTTTCTATTATATGTCTTGCTCATTGCACGAGTTTGAAGGGGCTGGTTTCTTCCATAAAGGAATTTCCATCACCAAATCTGTAATCCATTCACCTTCTTTATAAGTGATCCCAAAGCAATCAACTCAGATTCCATTGTCGAGTGTGAAATGCATGCTTGTTTCTAGGATCCCCAAGAGATTGCTCCTACACCAAGAGTAAATATCCACCCACTTGATTATTTGGGCTCCATATCAGTATTCTAGCCAGCATCACTATATCCTTCTAAAATAGAAGGATAACCATGATAATGTATCCATAATCAATCATTTCTTTCAAGTATCTAAATACTCCTGAAATCCCTTCCCAATGTTTATTGCTTGGATTACTAGTGAATCTACTCAACATTCCAACGGCAAATGCTATATCGGATCTTGTACAATGCATTAGATACATAAGACTGCATACAATCCTTGAATATTGTAATTGATTTATGCATCTACCATAATTGTTTACCAGTTTAACACTAGAGTCGTATGGGGTTGAAATTGGTTTTTGATTAAGATAATCAAATTTCTTTAGTATATTCTCAACGTAGTGAGATTGTACTAGGGCTATGAAACCATTGTTTCTTTTGATTTTAATTCCCAAAATCACATCTACTTCCCTCATATCTTTCATGTCAAAACTAGTGGATAAAAGCTTTTTGGCTTTCATTACACATACTCTAATTGGGTTCCATAAAAACTTTTTGGCTTTCATTACACATACTCTAAGTTGGTTCCAAAAATTAACATGTCATCTACATATAAGCAAATGATGACTCCACCATTGGTGTCAAATTTACTATATATGCATTTGTTTGCATTATTGACACTATAACCATTCAACAAAATTACACTATCAAATTTCTCATGCCATTGATTGGGTGCTTTCTTTAAGCTATATAAAGATTTAATAAGTTTACAAACTTTATGTTCTTGACCCAATTTAACTTACCCTTTTAGTTGTTCCATATCAATTTTGTCATCTAGATCTCCATTCAAAAAAGTTGTTTTCACGTCCATTTGATGGATTACTAGGTTATGAACTGAAGCAAGAGAAATTAGAAATCAAATTGAACTAATATGTGCCACTAGTGCATATGTGTCAAAAAAATCAATTTATTCCTTTTGTCTAAAACCTTTGGCCACCAAACTAGCTTTAAACCTATTTATTGTTCATATGTATTTAATTTTCTTTTAAATACTCATTTACAACCTATTGGTTTACACCCTTGTGGTAAATCTACTGACTTCCAAGTCTCATTAGATGTAATAGAATCTAATTCATCTTCAATTGCCTATCTAGAAAGAAGCATCTAATGAAGCCATTGCTCCATGGAAAGAAGATGGATCTCCTTTTGTATTCATCACAAATTTTATTTCCTTAGTTATTTTTTCTCTATTGCCTTCAATGAGATAAAGATAGAAATAGGAGCCACAAATTAGTTTGTGACTCTCACTCTTTTACGATATCTAGGATTATCATCTTGTGAAACAAATTCATTATTGTTTGAATTTTCATGCAAACTAGTACTATCATCTTGCGAACTAATGGGCTTATCAATATTAAACTCATTTTGTTTCATTTTATCTATACCGTATATATGCTCAAAGAATTACACATCTCTTGATTTTATAACCTCATTTGTTCCAAGATTAAGGGATATATAAGCTTTACTATTTTTTGCTTATCCTATGAATGAATATTTATAGGTCTTAGGTCCTAATATGGATATTTTAATATTTGGTATTCATATTTGGTATTCTTACATAAGCAAGACATTCCCATATTCTCAAATAATCCAATTTAGGTTTCCTGTTAAACCACATATGAAGTCATGTTGTACTTTTTGTGTGGTATTCTATTAAGAATATAACAGGAAGTCAGTAAAGCTTCTCTCCATATATTAGTTGGGAGTCTTGAACTTATTAATAATGTGTTAACCATTTCTTTTGAGGTTCTATTTTTTCTTTCGGCAAGCCCATTTTGTTATGGAGTGTAGGGGACCAAAACTTCATGTCTAATCCATGAGTTTCACATAATTTTGTGAATTGCTCCGGAAAATATTTAACTCCTCTATCACTTCTCAATACTTTTATCTTTCTGCCCAGTTGACTTTCCACCTCTACTTTATAAATCTTGAACTTATCCAATGCTTCATCTTTACTATTCAATATATATAAGTGTACCTTGAATAATGATCATTAAAGGTGAGAAAGTGTTTCTTACCATTACGAGTTATAAAACTCTTAAGATCACATAGATCCAAATGGACAAGTCAAAGAATTTAGATGTTCGTTCAACTTTTTGAAATGGTTTTCTCACTATTTTTGCTTGTGCACATATTTTTCATTTTGATATACTACTACTATCACATTTTCAAATTAATCTTATATTACTCATACATTTGATAGATTGAAAATTTACATGTCCTAATTGAAATGACTCAAGCATATAAATAGAATTCATAGCTTTATTAATATTGAGTTTAATCATACCATTGTGAATAACCTTTTCCCACAAATATCCATTTAGACAAGATAAACTTATCTGATTTATACACTAGTTTAAAGTCATCCTTGTTCAATAAATCACCAAAAACTAGACTTTTCCTCATTTTGGGAATATGACGAACATTCTTCAAAGTGACTGCTTTTCCAGAAGTGAAATTAAGTTCACCTGAACAAATTCTCATCATAATTGCTGCTTGATTGTTCGCCATCTTGACACTTTGCCCATCTATGATTTTCTCATAATTTGAGAAAAAAATCTCGATCATTTGCAACATATATAGTGGCTCTAGTATCAAGCCACCAACCATAATTTGAGAAAAAAAAAACTCGACGTCTCGCTTACAAGATTCTTCTTCTATATGAAGGTGTCAAGTTATCGCCTCTGGAGTAAATTTCTTCTCTTGGTGTTTGAGTTTCTATTTATAATCATTTCATTTTGGTGGTAATTTTGCTATAATCACACCAACTTGGAATTCCTCATCAACCGTTATTCCTCCAATGGAAATATCATCCATGAGTTGTAGTTCCTCAACTTGGGGAATAATAGACTAATTATCTATCATTTTGAAATGCACATAAATTATCGATAAGAAATTTAGGTGTACTAACCTCTTCAATTTTGTACTTGTTTTCTAATCGTGTCCAAAGTTCTTTTGCCGATGGAGCATTTCGATGCATATTGCAGAGAATGGTTGATAAATTATTGAGAATGTGTCCACTGCATAAAAAAATCATCTTCCTTCCTCTTGTTCCTTTGATCTTTCAAAGCATTTGACTCATCTGCAGTTTCTTCAAGAATTGGTGGAAGACCATCTTGAAGAATGTAGGTCAACTTCAAGATAGTCAGGTAGAACAAAACATTTTGTTGCCATTGTTGGAAAAATTGACCATTGAAGCGATCGAGACGAACCAAATCTTGATTCATGACTTGAATTGATTGAATAGTAGTTGCTAATGCCTCCATTGATCAAATTAGTCTTAAAATTATAAGAATAATAAACTGAAAATAACGATGGTAGTAGAGAAGAAGAAAAATGAGAACATTGAGCCAAAGCACGAATTGAATTCGCTTTCTTTAAGACTAATTTGTCTCTCTTTCTTAGTGCAAAAAGAGTTGTAAAACAAATTGTCTCCAAGATACTATGAACTCAAACTCACTTGGTATTATTTCTTAAGATTTGCACAACCTAAGAAATAATATGAAATTTAGAGACAAGGAAGAAAAAGAAAAAGTAAAGATATATTCTGATTGTTGAACTCATGTTGTATTTATAGAACTCTAAATAATGTTTCATCAACAGTTGTATTTCTCCAATTCTATACCCAATAATTTATATGAGTAGAAGGATGCATCATTTCATAATTTAATTGCAACATTTAAGAATTATATATATCCATTCGATGATGGATATATCTTTCCACTCACAACTTTTCACTAATACACAACCATTCCAAACAATGTTTCTAATATATTTAAAAATTTCCAACATATAAATGATGCATCGTCGAACTCAACAAGCAGATGTGCTAATTGTATTGTTCCTATCGATAGTTGAAAACTGTCATAAATTTCTAATTGGACAAAAAGGGGCTATTGATGCACAAAATTGGATCGATGATAAGCTCATATTTATATATATTTTACATCAAATTCACTTGTCTTTTCTTAGTTAGTTCCTTATATTTTTGAGCTATTTACTTTGTTTTTGTGTTTTGTAGGATTTGTCAAGCAAAGAAAAGAAAAATAGTACAAGTGGGATTTTAAGTAACAAATTCGTCAAAACTGTCTGTGCAGGTCATCTGACTTTGGAAGCAATTTTCGAACAGAACAGAATGAATTAGAGAATGAGCCTTATATGTTTGGAAAGCTACGGATGTCTATTTTCTGGAGCATTTCAAGGATTGTTAATATCATTTTTCTAGAAGAAGTTATGGCCGTTTTAACACTAAAAGGTTCACAAGAGATTGAGCAGTTTGTAACTGCAATGAAAGCAATAAACCCAATAAATCTAGCAGCTAAAATTGATGAAGTCAAGAACAAGTCAACTGACACCTATTCAAATATCAGAGGAAATTGATTTAAAGATGAGGATTAAGAGGGAGTAATTGGCATAAAAGGCTACTAAAAGAGTTACAATTGTTTTACCATTTTCTCTCACTTATTGTCATCACTAAATGGCTGTTAGTAGGGTGAGTTATGGAGAAGAAACTGGGGCAGCAAGCAAGAACAAAAAGGCTGCAGGTTGTAGCGGTAAAGAAGAGGAGAAAAAAATATAGAGCAGAAAGAAAAGGCAAGGCAGCAACGTTGGGGAAGGAAGGAAATGAAAGAGGAGGCCTCAATTGATTTCTTTTGGTTCTATCTTTTCAAACTCATGTCTTTCCTTTGGTTTTATTTAAGGATTATGTATAACTAATTTTTAGAAGTTAGGGGTTGTTTTGAAGCCCCGAATATGATTGCAAGTTTGTTATGACATTTTGTTTGAATTACTTTTATAAAATGATGAAAATTGGTTGACAACTTGTCTCATTGATGAATTCTTTATGTGTTTTCTAAGGATGCATACTTAGTAAGCATATCTAGGATTCTTATGCTATGAATATGTGTGTGTCTGCCCTTGTCGAATGAAGACCTACATACGTTCTAGAGTAGTACTTGTTAATTGCGATTAACATGTGAACCAATTTCTAGGATAAGTAAGACAATGCTAGTACTTACGATGCCTTGTGATGACTCAAACTCTTTTCATTCTTAATGATTTTTACTTGTTAAATCTATGAACACGTCATTCTAGATTGCATGCTAAGGACTAAGTTAAGTTGAAAACGTCATTCTCTTAACATATTACATAAGAAAGAGTAATAAGTTGAGTTCTAACATTGAGCCAACTTAAGCATCTTCATCCAGATATAAAAAGGATTTGAATGAAACATAACATGTTTGCATGATTATTTGGTGGTGGATAGCAATTCCCCTAACTCGTTTTTCTTAATTTGTGAACTACTTAAGATCTGTTTCTGTCCTGTTTTTGTTGGATTTAATTTTAAATAGCAAATCTACTCCAAAAATCCCAAAAATTTGTGTGTGTGTGTGTGTGTGTGTGTGTGTGTAGCTCTGTGTGTCTAGTGTCTTCATATAAAATTTCGTAGACTTTAGATAAGTGTAAGTCGGTCTAATAATTATGTTTCTGTGGCTAGTCAGTAGGGGCAACAACCCAGTTTTTATGATATTTTAAGTAGTTAAATAAAACAATCTTCTACGGGAAAGACCCCTATTTTCATATGCTACAATTGACAAATCTTAGTGTTAATAAGGAAAATCAATAGGACATTTGTGTGCTACTTTGTAGTGTGTTTTTAATTCTATCAATCGACCTTAGATTAACTTGTAAATGAAGTAGACGTCCAGAAGAGTGCTTCGGTAGCTTGGTAATAGTGCTTTGGTAGGTTGGCCTTGGCAACCTACGAGGGAGAATGTAGTTTGTATCGAAGAGTGCTGACACTAGCCTCTGATGCTGAATTTGTTGGAAAATTTAATAATAATATTATTATATTAAATTTATTAATTGAATGGAAATTAGAAGTGGAGCATTTTGGTAGAAAGATGTGTCTACTCAAATAAAGAGTTGCAACTTTTGACTCTTCATGAATAGTCATATACTTTCCAAAGAGGTATCTCACATTCTATAAATAGGGAAGCCCCCTATAATAACAAAAAAACATTTTTATTGTTTTACATAATCATACCTATAGTACACTAAATATTAGAGAGTCTCATTGAGTCCATACAAGAGTTTTCAACACAATTGCGGTTCATGAAGCCTTATGATTTGGAGTGCTACTATTACAAGGATGGAGTCATTGTATCTTGGGAGACATGTGCCGATTAATCATGAGCACCATAGTGGGACGTAAACTTGTCTTAAGGACAAAGTGTCCAGCACTTGCCTCGACCATATTTTATAGGTTTTTCTAATCCATTATATCATGTTCATTTAACATTGGTTACTCATGTGCATGCATTCATTTTGATATATAATTGCATGAATTATTTCTTAAATTTTTATGTGATTTAATATAGCAATTAGACCCTAATTTTTCCAACAGAATTTAGCAAAGAGTGTTTAAGGTGTCACGTGTTGTGGTCAAGACTAGTAAATGGACATTACTTTGAGAATGGAATAATGTTCTCCCTTTATAGAAGTGTACTTGGGAGAAATTTTGTTTTGGTCGATGGGGGACTCTAAGGATATTACTGTGAGGTTGACACATATTTCCATGGTGAAGGATTTGGGAGCTCCCCATTGGTTACGAGCTTAATTAGCTAATGGCTTGGGATTTGGATCCTCTCCTAAGCTAATGGAGAGGATCCTCCTGATCAATCATCGTGGGCCATTGGATTTTTATCCAACGGCTACAAATAAGAAGTTCCTTTAAAGTTACAATAATTATAGCCGTTGGATTTTTATCCAACAACCCACGATGATTAGTCAGGAGGATCCTCTCCATTGGCTCAAGAGAGGATCCAAATCCAATGGCTTGTTGCCGCATAAAGTAGCTCCCCATGTGTTGGAATCACTTTTCTTTGGCAAGTGGTATGGAGCTCAAGTGTCGAGTGAGGGAAAGAGTTGTCTTGGCAGGCACACGCCTTCGGCAGCCTTGCCTCAGTACGTGGTGAAAACTGGATGGTTACGGGATCGATCTCATGTTGTACAAACAGGAATCATAAGATTTATGTGCTACACTAGAGTTAAAAGTTGATTCTAGCTTCTACTTAATAGTGTTATCATTAATAGAAAAATAAATATGGACATTAAAATATGAAACTGCCATGACAAGAATAAATTTTTTACTGTGTCCGTGTGTAAATGTACATTTTCCCTTTTTCAATTTGGTAGCGAAGCTTGTGTATTGAACAACAACAATCAAATGCAATAAGCATATATAGTATGGGTGTCTCACTTCTTATTCAAAAAATAATTAGGAAAACTAATAAAAAAAAGTTTGAAAACTTTGAGTTTTAACTATAAGAACAAAATAAAGGGTAAAGTGAATAGTACCATGATTGATTTTTTTTATTGTAAAAATGTGACTTTTCGTTAAATTAAACAATACTGTAGACTTTTCGTTAAAACTCTCAAAATAATTATCTGATGATAAAAAATTACTGTTGTTTATAAAGTCAAACGATCAAAAAAAAGGTGGAACATCAAAAACTCAATAATGCGTTGATGGAAATTGCAGTATACAATTTATCAAGTTGATCAAATTCTTTGAAATTTCCCTCTCCCATTACATCATTGACGGTTGACGTCAAGCCCAATTGTGTAGACTTTTCTTTATAATCAATGTTTCATATTTAATTGGGTTTTTATCATAAATGGTCTTTGAAATTGACTCACCTAATCAAGATGGTCTCTGAATTTGAAAATAGCAATCCCTGAAAATAATTGTTGCAAATCAAGATGGTCTCCGTTAACATTTCTGTTAAGTGCTGAATCAATGTGATCCTTCTGTCACAATTCCGTTAAAATTTCTGTTAAGTGCTGATGTGGCACATAAATGGGTTCTACAAATTTAATTAAATATTATTATGTGAATAAAAAAATATTTAAATAATAAAAAATAATTGTTATTTTTTATAATTAAAATCTTAATGAAAAAAAAGAAAGAGATGATTGAACACTATTCATCATCTTCTTCGCTTCCTATTCACAGAAATGATGAAATTGGAAGGAGAAAATCCAGTTCCCCATATGAAAGTCATAGCAAACTCATAAATCCACAATTTAAAAAAGGACCTCATCGCCCTCAGTCACCAGATTTTAAAGCTCTTTGAGGTTTTTTCAAAGGCTTTGCATCGCGTCTCCATCGCCACTAGTGAATCCTCCACCTCCACTCTCTCTCTCTCTCTCATAATATCAATTTCTCATCCTCATCATTCGAACACAGAAAAAAAGTGAAGATTTTCTCTTTTTTCTTTTAATTTTCCCCCTTTTTTCTTCTGCTCGCTTTTTCCTTTGGCGTTAATTAGAGATTGATACTTGGTGTTTGATAAATTTATTATGAACCTCATCACATTAAAGCTCTAATCTTTGTTGGATCTCATTTGGGAAACAAAAAACTCAAGTTTTGTGCTTTTTATTGTAATTAGAGAGTATTTGCATTTTTTGGATTTCGTTTTCTGTGGCAATTAGTTAGTGTGGGAATTATTTCAGATGTTAAATGGCTTCGAAAGCGAACGCGGATGGTCGGACTAGGAGCTTGGGATTTCTCCTTCCAATTTCATCATTTCTGCGAATAGGAGGGTAAGAAGATGATGAACAGTGTTCAATCATCTCCTTCTTCTTCTTTTTTTTTTTAATATTTTAATTATAAAAAATAACAATTGTTTTTATTATTTAAATATTTTTTATTCACATAATAAAATTTAATTAAATTTATGGGACACATTTATGTGCCACATTAGCATTTAACAAAAATTTTAACGGAATTATGATGGAAGAACCACATTAATTTGCAACAACCATTTTCAGGGACTACATTGATTGATTTTCAATTTCAGGAACCATATTGATTGGGTGGGTCGATTTCAAGAACCATTTGTGATAAAAACCCTATTTAATTTTCATATATAGGTGCAATTTGCATAACATGTTTTGGGAAATGAATCCTAGTGTGAAAGGGAGAGAACGATTTCCAATTCTCAAAACTTCGTTGCCAAAAGTCTGAGTTCTTCATGTCACGCTCATCTGGAAATTGTCTGCCATAAATTATTGAAGAAATTAGGATACAACAAGAATAAATATCTCATAGAAGACCAAAAAAGAGATTCGAGGCCGTCATGGCAGGTGATTCCAAAGGCGCCTCTCTGGAATACACTCCGACATGGGCACTCGCCACCGTTTGCTTCATCTTCATCTTCACCTCCCTCGCCATTGAGCACTCCATCCATCTCCTTGTCAACGTAAGTTTTTCTTTCTTATTTCGAATTCACAATTTGACATGTCTCAAAAACATTTATAATGAGTTTTGACGTTAAGACGCATCTAATTTGTTGCAGTTTCTCAAGAGACAGAGAAAAACAGCCTTAACAGACGCGGTTGAGAAGCTCAAATCAGGTGCAATAGTCAAACCAAATGAATTACTCTTTAACTATTTGATTTTAATTGTATTGGCTTAACGGCTTAAAGTTTAGTTGGTTTATTTGTTGTTGTGCAGAGTTGATGCTTATGGGATTTGTGTCACTTTTATTAGCAATAACCCAAGATTCGATATCTAAAATCTGCATACCTGCCAACCTGGGAAACATCATGCTTCCATGTCGCAGAAAGGAAACAACCGAAGAAGCAGACGACGTCGAGAAATTTGTGATTTTGAATAAGATTATGACAACCTTTTCGACCGGCTCAAACAGTTTGTATGATGAAGTACTAAGGCAAATATCAGTGCATAGGCGACTTGAAGAGAAGGAGGATGCAGCTGCTGCAGATTCTTGCAGTGAGGTAATGCATTAATAGTTCTGATCCTGTAGTTCGGTTAATTTGGGTGCTTTGTTATTAATTTGGACGAAATTTTGCAGGGAAAAGTACATTTCATGACTACAAATGCTCTTCGTCAGCTTCACATACTTATTTTTGTGCTGCCAGTTATGCATATTGTGTACAGTGTTCTTACCATGGCTCTGGGGAGGGCCAAGGTTTGTGTTCGTTTCAAGATTGTTCTCAGCTTTATCAATGCCATTAAATTATGATTAGGCATACAAATTAACCTAAATACTTTTATTTTCTTGTATAGATGAGGCGCTGGGAAGCTTGGGAGCAAGAAACTCGAACAATGGAGTACCAAGTTGAGAATGGTACGTCTTATTCTAAGATATTAATTAGTAATGCAGTTAGTTAAGGTGATTAATAATGCGGTATTTCAAGTTGAAATGAGAATAGCATGTCTCGTTTTTATCAGAGATATAACTGAAGTAATGCAATTAGTAAATATGCATGGTTTGATTGGAAAAAGTTTTCTAAGAAAATGGAGTTCAGTACATCAAAAGACACATTAATTATAGCTTATCAAAAAACTGTTACTTATAGCTATAAAGACAAAAAGTCATTTTGATCATAGATTCTAAACATGCTTTTATTGACTTTTATATGTATTCCTGGTTTCTTTTGGGGACAAGGATTGTGTGTCCTCTTTGTTCCCCGTGCCCTCCTATGCTCTCTTGTTTATGTGATTAGAGTTAAGTCACGTCAACATTTTATATTACAATTCATTTTTATCTTATTATCTCTATAAAAACATAATATAAAATGTTGACGTGGTTTAACCGTGAACACACAAAACAGAAGGGCACAGGAACAAGGAGGGCAGACAATCCTTGTCGTCCTTTTGGAGGTTGTCTGCCCTCTGTTTGGGTGCCCTTCCTATTTCTTTTTATTTGTACAGTCACGGTTAAGTCACGTTAATATTTTATATTCTTATTACTTTTTATCTTATTATCTCTATAAAGAAAATTAATATAAAATATTAATATGAATTAACTTTAACCGTATAAAATAGAAAAGAATGAGAATAATACCGAAACAGGAAGGAAGACAATCTGCCTCCTTTCCTTTTTCTTGTATTTGAGCTAACTGACCCTGAAAAATGATGCCCTCAAAAGGCTGCTATGTTTATATTTACATCCCCTAAAAATATCTCAAATTTATCACTTACTCTATTTTTTGGATAATGTGATTTATTTTATTTTTTTTTTTTTGAACTTTTTATTTTGCTGAGCCACCTGTGATTGGAAAGTTATTCTGGTTCCGAAAAATACATTTATTTGACCTTCCTGATCTTTCGAAGACGTTGGAAATGAAATTTTTCTTTTTCATGCATGTTTTCAATCATAAAAGTCAGAATATGACTGAAAATAGGAGTTGGATTGTTTGCTCTTCCATTTTCATACTCTTTTTATGTTCTTTTGTGATATATGATCACGGTTAAATTACGTCAACATTTTATATTATTTTTTTATAAAAATAATAAAACAAAAAGTAATAAAAATATAAAATGTTGACGTGACTTAACCATGACCACATAAACAAAAGGAGATGAAAAGAGTATGAAAATGGGAGGACAGACAATCCACCTCGCTGAAAATATCCCAACAAACTATGCAGCCAATCTAGACCGTATGCAGTGAAACCAATTTATGTTTTGCGTTTCACTGTTTAATCCCGTAAGATTTACCACTAGTAAAAGAAGGTAACAAACGAACCGAGCTTTATTTTTCGGTCAGGTTTTAGGGTTTAGGGTTAAAGGGTTAAAGGGTTTGAGGTTTACAGCGGCCTAAGCACTGTTACTTCTCGTTTAGTCATCTGCATGCTCTCCAAATTGAATATTTTATGTTTCATTGGCCTCTATTTTCATTTTCACATTTGCATTGCTTCTTGCTAAGATGGTTAGCATGCATGCAGATCCCAACCGGTTCAGATTTACCAGCCAAACAACATTTGGAAGAAGGCACATGAATTCTAGTTCGGAAACATCATTTCATCTGTGGATGGTGAGTGCTTTTACTTGTTTAATCTTATAGAAAACGTCATTTTAATCCTTGGTAAATATGACTTTTAGACTAAAATCATGAGTAAGATCAAAATATAATTTTAGTCCCTTGATACATTAATAACCTCATTTATTAATTACATTTTCATGTTTTAATTATTTCTCTTTTTCTTCCTAATTTTAATGTAGTGGTTTTATTTCATTATAATTTTCATTTTCATTTCTTTCATTGTAATATATTTTGTTGTAAACATTTAGATAAACTAATGTTTGTTATACAATATATTTCGATGTACTTTGTCTTCTTTATTTCGGTGCATACATTTAGGTACACACATTTCAATACAAACATTTAGATACATTAATTCAATATAATACACGTCGACACATACATTTCGGTACACACATTTAGGTACATTAATTTAATATAATACATTTCGGTGCATATATTTCAATACATACATTTTCTATACTAACATTTAAATACATTAGTTCAATATAATACATTTTGGTACATACATTTAGGTACATTAATTGAGTCTTTCAAGTTTGAAGAATGTTACATAAAATTAATAAATTTAAAAAAAAATTTGGTCAAAAAAATAAATTAAAATTTGTATATTAATAAATTTAAATATTTAATGAGAGACATTAAATAAATGCACATTAATTATTTTGAATTAAGGACACATCAAGAGACTATATATAATTTTATGGAAAAATTAGTATCCGATCCTTAGTTCTTACTGTTCATTGACTAAGACCTTATTAGTTCTCAAACTTTGATTCAAGTCCCTAGCATTAATGTGATAATGAATTTACATCTTTATTATATAATTTTTTAATATAAAAATTAGTAATTAATTTAGGGTTTAATACTCACACCTCTATTCAACTTCTAATTAATTTTCAATTCAAACATTTCCAAAATAATAAAAAATTAAATTAAGTTTGTACCTATTAGTTTTTTTTATATATATAAAAAGATTCTCAATTTTTTAATCTTAAATGTACCCATTCATATAATTTTTCAATTTTTTTAATCTTCAATGTACCCATTCTCAAATATATCAATTTGTTATATGTAAAATGTACCCTTTTTTAAATATAAAATCCATTCAAATTTTTTAATCCATGTTTAAACTTATATGGGTACTCTTTTTCGTTGATTTGAGAATGTATCTATGTTTTGGTACAATAAATTTTTTTGTTAATTTTGGTTAATGTACCCATACATATATGTACACACACACACACACACACACAATATAATAGAGAGTATAATTTATATTTATTATTTTTAATCCCATAAATTATGGGTTTTATTTAAAATCTCATTAATATAAACAATTCAAAGTTCAATTTTTAATTTTTATTTTAAAAAATATAGTAACTTACATTATTGCTGTTGATGCACAAAATCGGAGGTCTTGGAACAACGTAAATCCGACCGCGAATCTACATGAAATGTAAATAACACAAGATGTATCGTGGTTCACCCTAAGATTTGGACTACGTCCACACTGATATCATATTTCTGAGGGGGAGAGAGAAAGCCTCTGTAATGAATCTGAGAGGGGATGTGAGAGGATGAGAGCTTAAGGCCTAGGAATTGGCCTCCTCCAATTATGAGGGTGAGGAGTCCTTTTATAAAATAAGGGCTCCTCACTTATTACATATTTGCCCCTTCCTTTATCACATAATTATATTTAAGTCCCCCGAGTATTTGTACGAGATCTAAATACGAGGCCTTAAATATGGTATAAACAGTAGTCCCCCAAGTCTTCAGTCAAGAGAGTCTTTTGGTTGGAGACTTGAAATTCAGTCCATGTGTGAGCCGAAGTAACTAGATGTTGTCTTGAACTGATGTTCGATATGAGGCGTTGCTCAATCTGAAATGATGCTCAACTAGAAATAGCACATGCTGCGAGGTTGCTCGGCTCGTGGCTTATGTTGCCTTGGTTGGCTCGGCTTGTGGCATTGAAGGTGAGGGAGTCCCTTTTATAGAATAAGGGATCGCTCCTCAATACATAAATGATGGGCTAAAGTTGATGCTCACAGCGAGGCGGTTGCTCAGTAGGCGGTGATGCTCTCTAATGATGGTGAGGGAGTCCATTTTATAGAATAAGGGCTCGCTCCTCAATACATGAATAATGGGCTAAGTCCCCCAAGTATTTTTCATGAGGCCCAATTGAGGCCCAATATATGGTACATAATGTAGTCCCCCAAGTCTTCGGTCAATAGAGTCTGTTGGCTAGAGACTTCAAATTGAATCCATGTATGGGCCGAAGTGGCTGTTGTTCAGAGGCGATATTTGTATACCCTGCGTTGAAGCTTTGTAGGTAAAGCTTTGCAAGTGAAGCTTTGAAGCTAGAGCTCTGTAAATGAAGCTTTTGAAGCTGGAGCTTTTGTAAATGAAGCTTTTGAAGCTAGAGCTCTGTAAATGAAGCTTTTGAAGCTGATTGAAATGAGTGATGCTCATGAATGTTTATGTATGATTGTCATGAGTGATGCTCATGAATGTTTATGTATGAATGACATGAGTAATGCTCATGTATAATTTGGAGTACTGGGCGTACTTTTCATCACCTGGTTGGTGGCATGAAGGAGAGTACGGGTTGTACATTTCATCACCTGGTTGGTGGCATGAATGGCTAGTTGCCAAATGATATTAGAGTACAATTTGTACATTTCATCACCTGGTTGGTGGTAATAGTGGCGGGTTACCAAATAATTTTGGAGTACTGGGCATACTTTTGATCACCTGGTTGGTGGTAATAGTGGCAGGTTGCCGAATAATTGTGGAGTACTGGGCGTACTTTTGATCACCTGGTTGGTGGTAATAGCGGCAGGTTGCTGAATAACTGTGGAGTACTGGACGTACTTTTGATCACCTGGTTGGTGATAATAGAGGGCTCAGCTCTTATAGGCATATGGGCCTTTGCCCTCCACATAACATTGCAGCCCATTATTTTGGGCTTGCCTTTTTTTTTTTTTTTACCCTTTGATGGGGTTATACATATATCTCTGAAAGATACGAAAAATAAATTACATCGTTCAAAAATAAATAAAGTAAATCACATCATTCTTGCGAGATGTTTATTCCTTGCTTTTGTTTTTCTGTTTTGCTTTTGCTTTTCCCCCTTCATTTCTTTCTCTTTTTCTCTTTTCCTTTTGCTTTCCACTGCGTCTCTGTCTCTATCTCTTGGCAAAACTGGAGGGCTAACTGCACTTGCTTTTCTTGGACAGCCTGGTCGTGCCCATCATTCTTCATTTTTCTTTTTCTCTTTTCCTTTTGCTTTCCACTGCGTCTCTGTCTTTGTCTCCAGATTTTGAGCATTTTAAGTGATGTCTCATCTCTCTTTGTCTGATCACTCATAAAATATGAATAGATAGGAGAAAAATAGATGCATAACCTGAAAGTGTATGCAGTGGAAGTGGTGGCTAGCTTCGAGGCAGTGGCGAGGGTTAGGATCCGCACCATGAGCAGGTATAAACAAGTTGAAAAAATGAACCTGAAGCAAAGTTTTAAGTCATTCCAATGGAGCAACAGCCGTGCGTGACACTCCACCGGCTACTCCGCCAGCAACGAGAGACTTGCAGACGCTGAGCAACGTGAGGTTCGGAGCTTTGACCATGCCCTCCCTCGCCATCTTCGCCTCCTCAGCCAGGTTGACGATCGTCGAGACCGCCGGTTCACTCGGTTTCACATCCTCCGAAGCCATTTGAGCAAAAATAGCGATAGAGCAATCAATCAGCGAACAACGATTCAACCTTCCTCATCGGAACCCTAGGTCGTTGGAGCGATTAATCTGAACCTTCACTTTTCCCGACGCCAATCGATCAGCACAGATTTTGAAGCCTTTCGGTGTTGTTTTATGGGAAAGAAAGCCTCTAGTTCATCGTTTTGCGTGTGGGTGTGTTGTCGTTGTGCGAGTATAAGGGTAGTGACAACTTTCGGAAGCTGAAGGTGAGGGGGAAATTTTTTCTGGTGAAATATTTTCTGCAGAAGCAACATAATCAGCACTTACGACCATTCTAACCTCCTGGATCTCAATTGGTACATAATTTTGAACAGGAGAAATAGTCACGATCTGATCTACTATTGTTGCTTCCGATGATAACAACGCGATTTCAAGAGCTTCGGGATCCTTGAAAGTAACAAATGCGGTCTTTGATTTCCCTGGCTCACGTTGGATATGAATGCGTTCGATTTCCCCAGAGAAGGAGAAGAAACTCGTGAATCTCTCTCTTGCTAGCTAGATTTGACAGTTGCTTTACTTGGACCGTCCTCGTCTACTGCTGCATTGTGAGCGTGAGCTCTATGAAAGAGGGAAAGTCTTCTCCTTTCAGAAGGGTTGTTGGCAGTGGCGCTGGTGGGTGGTACAGCTAGGACTTGGGGGGGGAATTGAAGTGCCAACCACCAGACCAGTGAGAGAGAGAGAGAGATTTGGAGCTTTTCTGTTATTGGGTTTTTGGGTGGATTTTGCAGATTCAAGGTGGAGATGAAAAAAAATGAAAGAACCGACATAGTTTTTCGTGTCGATTCCTACAGACGGCGCCAAATGTTGATGCACAAAACCGAAGGTCTTGGAACAACGTAAATCCGATCGTGAATCTGCATGAAATGTAAATAACACAAGATGTATCGTGGTTCAAATGTTGATGCACAAAACCGGAGGTCTTGGAACAACGTAAATCCGACCGTGAATCTGCAAGAAATGTAAATAACACAAGATGTATCGTGGTTCACCCCAAGGTTTGGGCTACGTCCACACTGATATTGTATTTCTGAGAGGGAAAGAGAGTTTGTGAGGTGAGAGTGAAGCTTATGGGGGTGAGGAGGCTTCCTCTGAATATGAAAGACCTTAGGCCTAGGAATTGGCCTCCCTGATTATGAGAGTGAGGGGTCCTTTTATAGAATAAGGACTTCTCACTTATTACATATTTTTCCCTTCCTTTATCACATAATTACATTTAAGTCCCCCGAGTATTTGTACGAGATCTAAATACGAGGTCCTAAATATGGTATAAACAGTAGTCCCCCAAGTCTTCAGTCAAGAGAGTCTTTTGGCTGGAGGTGTGGGCCGAAGTAACTAGATGTTGTCTTGAACTGATGTTCGATATGAGGCGGTGTTCAATCTGAAATGATGCTCAACTAGAAGTAGCACATGTTGCGAGGCTGCTCGGCTCGTGGATTATGTTGCCTTGGTTGGCTCGGCTTGTGGCGTTGAAGGTGAGGAAGTCCATTTTATAGAATAAGGGCTCGCTCCTTAATACATGAATGATGGGCTAGAGTTGATGCTCGCGGCGAGGCGGTTGCTCAGTAGGCGGCGATGCTATCTAATGGTGGTGAGGGAGTCCCTTTTATTGAATAAGGGCTCGCTCCTCAATACATAAGTGATGGGTTAGAAGTGATGCTCGCTGCGATGCGGTTGCTCAGTTGGCGGCGTTGCTCTCTAATGAAGGAAACATGCTGGGAACAATGACAAACCCAACAAAACCCAACAAAGTTTGAATCTTGATGGCATCTTCGGGGTTCGGGAAGTGAACACGGGCTTAGCCCACAGGGGTTCGAGGATGAAGAGGAGGGTTTGGACAATGCATCCTCATCGTCGGAGTTTGTCACGGGAATGAGAAGCACAAGCCCAAGCACACAATTAAAAATGCTTAAGACTTACTTAGCCAACAATCAAAAGCTCAAAAATTCTAAATGATTGAACTTTTAACCTGCAATTCTGCTCCATCAATTGACTGTGACATGGACTCAAGCTGCAAACCTGCAAACTGATCCTTCTCTGAAAATTCCTACGTTGAAGGCGCGCCACGTGTTCCTCGTTCTTTCGGCCCTCCTCATTCTGCTCGATCGACGATCAGCTCAGCGGTCGGAGTCGAACTCTGTTTCTCCCCCAAACAACAACGTTGTGTGGGTCTTGGTTTCCAGCAACCGAAGACGATTTTTCTTCTGCGTCAGCTTTTTTACGCAGGAATGAAGGAATTGTGTTTTTTTTTCTGAATTCTTGGATTTCTTGAAAATGCTTAGGGTTTGATTGATTTGATGGGTGAAGGGTTGGTGGTGTCGTGGAAGTAGGAAAAAGAGAGAGACTGGCCTTGGAGAAAGGCAGATTTGATGGGAATCAAAAAGTTGCTGCTTGTGAGCGACTTTTTCAGAAATGCACCAAGTACAACACCAATAAATAAAACCCAGAGAGAGATTGAGGGTTTTCTGGGAAAACAAATCCAAAAGTAAGGTTTTGGGCTCTTGGGTTTTGCAGATTCATGGCAAAGATGAAAAGTTGAGAGAGAACCGACATAGTTTTTTGTGTCGTTTCCCACAGACGGCGCCAAATGTTGATGCACAAAACCGGAGGTCTTGGAACAATGTAAATCCGACCGTGAATCTGCATGAAATGTAAATAACACAAGATGTATCGTGGTTCACCCCAAGGTGTGGGCTACGTCCACACTGATATTGTATAATTTTGAGAGGGAGAGAGAGTTTGTGAGGTGAGAGTGAAGCCTCTGGGGGTGAGGAGGCTTCCTCTAAATATGAGAGACCTCAGGCCTAGGAATTGGCCTCCCTAATTGTGAAGGTGATGGGTTCTTTTATAGAATAAGGACTCTTCACTTATTACATATTTGCCCCTTCCTTTATCACATAATTACATTTAAGTCCCCCGAGTATTTGTACGAGATCTAAATACGAGGCCCTAAATATGGTATAAACAGTAGTAACTAGATGTCGTCTAAAGCTAAATACTCGATATAAGGCGGTGCTCAATGTGAAATAAGGCTCAACCAGATGTAGCACATGTTCCGAGGCTGCTCGGCTTGTGGCTTATGTTGCCTTAGTTGGCTCAGCTTGTGGTGTTGAAAGTGAGGGAATCCCTTTTATAGAATAAGGGTTCGCTCCTCAATACATGAATGATGGGCAAGAGTTAATGCTCTCTAATGATGGTGAGGCAGTCCCTTTTATAGAATAAGGGATCGCTCTTCAGTATATGAATAATGGGTGCTCTCTAATGAAAGTGAGGGAGTCCCTTTTATAGAATAAAGGCTCGCTCCTCAGTACATAAATAAATGCACAAAACTGGAGGTCTTGGAACAACGTAAATTCGACCGTGAATCTGCATGAAATGTAAATAACACAAGATGTATCGTGGTTCACCCCAAGGTTTGGGCTACGTCCACACTGATATTGTATTTTTGAGGAGGAGAGAGAGAGCCTCTATAATGAATTTGAGAGGGGATGTGAGAGGATGAGAGCTTAAGGCCTAGGAATTGGCCTCCTCTAATTGTTAGGGTGAGGGGTCCTTTTATAGAATAAGGACTCCTCACTTATTACATATTTACCCCTTCATTTATTACATAATTACATTTAAGTCCCCCGAGTATTTATACAAGGTCTAAATACGGAGGCCCTAAGTATGGTACGAACAGTAGTCCCCCACGTCTTCAGTCAATAAAGTCTTTTGGCTAGAGACTTGAAATTCAGTCCATGTATGGGCTGAAGTAACTAAATGTCGTCTAGAGCTGAATACTTGATATGAGGCGGTGCTCAATGTGAAATGAGGCTCAACTAGATGTAGCACATGTTCCGAGGCTACTCGGCTTGTGGCTTATGTTGCCTTGGTTGGCTCAACTTGTGGTGTTGAAGGTAAGGGAGTCCCTTTTATAGAATAAGGGCTCGCTCCTCAATACATGAATGATGGGCTAGAGTTGATGCTCTCTAATGATGGTGAGGAAGTCCCTTTTATAGAATAAGAGATCGTTCCTCAATACATAAATGATGGGTTAGGTCCCCTAAGTATTTTCATGAGGTCCAATTGAGGCCCAATATACTAAATGTTGTCTTGAACTGATGCTCGATATGAGGCGGTGCTCAATCTGAAATGATGCTCAACTAGAAGTAGCACATGCTGCGAGGCTCATGGCTTATGTTCCATTGGTTGGCTCGGCTTGTGGTGTTGAATATGAGGGAGTCCCTTTTATAAAATAAAGGCTCACTCCTCAATACATGAATGATGGGCTAGAGTTGATGCTCTCTAATGATGGTGAGGGATTCCCTTTTATAGAATAAGGGTTCGCTCTTCAGTACATAAATAATGACCTAAGTCCCCCAAGTATTTTTTATGAGGCCTCGTTGAGGCCCAATATATGGTACATAATGTAGTCCCCCAAGTTTTCGGTCAATATAGTCTGTTGGTTGGAAACTTCAAATTAAATCCATGTATGAGCCGAAGTGGCGATTGTTCTGAGGCGGTATTTATATACCCTGCACTAAACCTTTGTAGGTGAAGTTTTGCAAGTGAATCTTTTGAGGCTGTAGCTCTGTAAATGAAGCTTTTGAAGCTAGAGCTTTTGTAAATGAAGCTTTTGAAGCTAGAGCTCTGTAAATGAAGTTTTTGAAGCTAAAGCTTTTGTAAATGAAGCTTTTGAAGCTAGAGCTCTGTAAATGAAGCTTTTGAAGATAGAGCTCTGTAAATGAAGCTTTTGAAGCTGATTGACATGAGTTATGCTCATGAATGTTTATGTTGATTGACATGAGTAATGCTCATAGATGTTGACATGAGTGATGCTCATGAATGTTGACATGAATGATGGTCATGAATGTTTATGTATGATTGACATGAGTGATGCTCATGAATGTTTATGTATGATTGACATGGGTAATGCTCATGTATAATTTTGAAGTACTGGACGTACTTTTGATCACCTGGTTAGTGATAATAGCGGCAGGCTGCCGAATAATTTTGGGAGTACTGGGCGTATTTTTGATCACCTGGTTGATGGTAATAGCGGCAAGCTGCCGAACAATTTTGGGAGCACTTGGCGTACTTTTGATCACCTGGTTGGTGGTAAGGGTGCCTAATAATTTTAGAGTCATAAGGCCTGACTCTTTTGGGCGTACGGGCCTTCGCCCTTCACATAATATTGCAGCCCATTATTTTGGGCCTTTAGTTTTTTTTTTTTTTTTTTTTTTTTAATTACCATCTGATGGGGTTTATACAGATGTCTTTGAAAGATAAGGAAAATGAATTACATCATTCAAAAAAAAAAAAATATGCCCATCTGCTCAATGGGTCACGCCCATAATTCTCTTTTCTGCATGCCATCATTACCGTAATTATGTCTGCTTCTTTTTATCTTCTTTTGCTTTTTGCTTTTACTTTGTTTTTCTGTTTTGCTTTTGCATATAGACGATTAACCACTTAGGTTTACAAACCTAACCCTGGTTACATGCTCACCGTAGCTTACATGATTAAAGCTAAAGTGAACAGTCTACCCATGTGAAGGAATCTGAATAATTTCTTCACTTTCGGTGTCAGCATCGATCCTTGTATTCTGAGTGTGTGACTTCTTTTTCTAAAGTGGCATTGGATTCGCCAACTTTAGCATCCTTATGATTCTCGGGGTCTTCAAAAGCAAAGCCTTCCTTTCTTCGTTGATTTTCCAGCTGTTGATGCCTTGAAGAAGACTATGTTCCTCATCTACTCCATCGCATTTGACCTGGTGCAGAAAGATGCCTGTGATCAGGATATCAAGGACGCAGACGCAAAACCATTGGAGGAGCGACACTTTCAAAGACTCGGAGGCCTTCTTAAGCTCAATTTCGAGCTCCATCATAGTGGTGGCCTCACTAGACTGAATTACAAACGCTAAGGCCCGATGGAGATTGAGGAGGATAATCAAGATTTTGAGAGCAGAATCCCATCTGGGTTTCACCATTTTTCTCGTCTCGAAGCTGAACTCTTGAGATCTGTCTGGCATCATCTGACACAAGGACCTTTGGATGGTGGACAGTACATCTCCAGATCTGCCCCTTAGGAGTGTGGCAAATATGTAATTAGTTGTCACAGTTCTTGATTCCTCTTATATATGTCCCTTCATCAAAGCTGAAGAGAATCTGGAGCGCCGAAGTGAGGGAATCTAGAACGCCGAGCCTACTGGTCCGCAGGCGACTCAACTGCAAACTGGAGCTACGAGACATCAGCCAGGTCAACTTGGCACTAAGGGCACCGGAACCTCGCGAGGCCATAAGGCACGTTGAGGATGGCCTTGCAATTAGCGCAGGGAAGCTGGTTCTTCGAATGATCAACGCCGTGAGGCGCAACGTGGGGTGGAGGGGGTGGCAAAGGAGGCGGAGCGAGGGCCTGGGCATATGCCTGGTCTCGGGTCATCAGTTGGGCTCGAGTCATCAACTCGGATTCTAGCTTCTTGGTGAGATTTGATGCCAGACTTCTGGACGATAGAGTCGGCGAGCAAAGGGTTCTTGAGGATGTGTTGTCCCTTGGACTTGTGGAACGATATGCCTCCTTAGTAGGGCATGTGCCTGGCTGGCCTCAGACATGTGTCAAGTAATTTATTCAATGCCATCCACAATCTTCAACTGCAGTGAGTGACTTCCCGAATCGTTTTCCAACTCCAAGGTTGAGGCTTTTGATTCTCCTCCCAGCCCAAAATTCGTGGCTGCCAATCAATTTTATGATTGACCCAAGTCCTCTAGAAAAGAAATAAAAAAATTATTGCTTTTCGTTGTTTCCTTCTCTGGGTTGGAAAAAGGTTTTGTCTTTTAAGTTTGTGGCGTGAGGATTCTGAAAGTTTACAAAGAAATCATATGAAATGGGGAGATGGGTTTTCTGCAGATTCACGATGAAGGTGAACAATGAAAGAGAACCGACACAACTTTTCGTATCGATTCCCACAGACGGCGCCAAATGTTGATGCACAAAACCGGAGGTCTTGGAACAACGTAAATCCGACCGTGAATCTGCATGAAATGTAAATAACACAAGATGTATCGTGATTCACCCCAAGGTTTGGGTTACGTCCACACTGATATCGTATTTCTGAGGGGGAGAGAGAGAGCCTCTGTAATGAATCTGAGAGGGGATGTGAGAGGATGAGAGCTTAAGGCCTAGGAATTGGCCTCCTCCAATTGTGAGGGTGAGGAGTCCTTTTATAAAATAAGGGCTCTTCACTTATTACATATTTGCCCATTTCTTTATCACATAATTACATTTAAGTCCCCAGAGTATTTGTGCGAGATCTAAATACGAGGCCCTAAATATGGTAAAAACAATTACATTAATGTCAGGGACCTCAATCAAAAACTAAAAACTAACAAGGTTTCAATCAAATAATATTGATAGTTAGGGACCGCATTCAAAGTATCCCTAATTTTATATGTAATCTAGCACCAGGTTTATTTTAAATTTCAATTTTTTTGAATGATTAAAGTTAGAAAAACCCCTTAATCTTATATGGATAACAGCACAGCAGAGAATAAGTTCACTTCTAATTCTTTTGGTTTTGGATTATAATTGTGAATATGGAGCAGAGATGTTTTTTCAGGCAATTTTATAGTTCAGTGGCAAAAGTTGACTACATCACCATCCGACACGGCTTCATAGCGGTAACTTAATGAAGATCAAGTCCAACTTTCTAACTGTTTTGATTGAATCAATTGAGTTTGCTGCTAATGATCAACTTTCTGCAGGCTCATTTGCCAAGCAGGCCAAGCTTCGATTTCCAAAAATACATACAGCGATCGTTGGAGGAAGATTTCAAGATCATGGTTGCAATCAGCCCTTTAATGTGGTTTGCGGTAGTCATTTTTATGCTCGTCGATGTGTATGGTAAGAAATCTTTATCTTCCCCTATCAAGACCGCTGAGGCTTTCTTTTGAGAACGTTCTTAATTATTAATTCACATGTTATCAGTCAAGCATCTATGTATGCAAACAACAAAGGCCGTCAACTGAGTGCTACGTTAGAAAAATTTTAAAAAAGAAAAAAAAAAAAAAAAGTTAACTTGATGGTTAGACTGAAGGAGTGGCCAAGAGGATACATAACTTATGTTGTTTTTGTTAATTTTTAAATGACATGGACCAAATTGAAGGAGTGGCCAAGAGGATTCATTTATGTTGTTTTCGTTAATTTTTAAACGACATGGACCATATTGTCCTGGCCGCAAACTAGATTGCTCCAATGTGTAATTGACCCTTAATTGTAATTAGTTTGTGTTGTGATTGAGATTATTGAGAAGTGTTATTCTCATGGCATTTGTTTGAACTCTTACCAGGTTGGCATGTATATTTCTGGCTATCCTATGTTCCACTCTTGGTAAGTGCATTTGTTGTATATATGTTTGCAGTACTTTAGTTCTTATGTGTTTCAAATACAATAATTGGCTTTTCTTTGTAGGCCGTTCTGGTTCTAGGAGCCAAACTTGAGTATATCGTTGCGAAAATGGCTCTTCAAATTAAAGAGCAGAACAGTGTGATCGTCGGAACACCACTTGTGCGAGTGAACGATGGTCTCTTCTGGTTCAGGAAACCTAGATTTGTCTTGCTGCTGCTACATTATACTCTATTTTTGGTATGCCCTCTTAACTTTCCTAAGATTTCATTGTGTAACATTAATTGAACTGATTTTACTTTCTTTGGACCTTGTAGAATGCATTTGAGTTCGCTTTCTTCATTTGGGTTTCAGTGAGTTCTCTTTCCCGCATGTATTTTTATATAAATAGAAGAGGATTAGATGAGATTAGCTATTTGCTCTAAAAAAAACGAAGAAATTTTAAACAACGTATGACAAACAATATACTTATGGTTAATTCTCTCCTTGCTATTAGATCCAATTCGGTTTCAAATCTTGCTACCACGAGCACACTGTGAGCATTGTTACGAGAATTTCCTTAGCGTAAGACTACCTAGATTTTTTTAATTATGATCAGAGTTCAAAATTATTCTATTTACTTGAAATTGTTATTAGTTGATTGCATATTAATTCCTTTGATTTTTTTAGGGTGACCACTCAAGTCCTCTGCAGCTACATCACTCTTCCTCTCTACGCACTTGTCACACAGGTGAAGTACATTGATCTGAAGTGTTGTTCTTACAGCTATATCTTGATCCAAAAACCTAATTTTTCATATCTGAAGTAATTTTGTTTATATATATACACAGATGGGTTCACAATTCAGGGGTAAGATAATGGAAGATAACATGGCAGACATTTTAAAGCAATGGCATGCTGAAGTGAGGAATAGAAGGAGAACGCAACAGCAACTTCTGCAATCAGCAAGAACATCATTCTCCGCAGATTGGAGCTCTGTGAGGAATAGCTTTTCAGAAATGCGTCCTTATATAAGAAAGGTTTCCAAACTAGATGAACCAGCTGAAAGCAGTGTCCAGTTGTCTAACAGAGGGAATGTACAAGACGAGATAGTAGAACTAGATGGAAGCTCAAGGGGTTATTGAAGAAATGGAGAGATAATGGGACTTGAGTAGATTCAGAAAGCTATAATATCAGTATATACAGAAAATTACAGGGAAATCACACATCATAGTATAGGAAAAGACTTCTATGATCCTATTTGTTGTAAATTGAGTAACCATTACCACGTTTGGTCCAAATTTGGTCTGACTTTACACTATATCTCTATACAAAATAGTTTAGAAACTAAATTATTATTTAGAAGACTTGATGCCAATTCATTTGGAATGCACTAATGAATCCAAGGTTTCAACCTAACAAGTCTACACTATTTATCTTTTTATTTTAATATTCAAAGAAAAGAAAATAATATAATCGAGCAACTAATAATTCATCTCGTGTAAGTTTAATATACATTGCTGGTGAATTTCTTGACAGCTTAATCTTTTTTGGACTAGTGATAATCTAATAAATATAACAGTCTTCTTTTCAAGTAGTTTTGATTTCAGTCCATGGTGAGGTTGCACCTATTATTTGTCTGTTTTTTTAGCACCTATCCACCTCTCCACGTGCAAGATGAATTTGCATGTAAAGAAGTGTATAAATTTATGACTCATTTTCAAATGATTTAAGCTTTTTAAGCCAGTGCTAATCCAAGACTCGTGCACATCCATTTGTAGTCTAGTCAAGGATAAACATTAGAGTCCGAAAACAATGGACATGGCCACCAAAATATTGTTTATAATAATTATTCCAAAGCATATCCTGACCATCGATCACGACATACTATCTCACTAGCAAATTTTTGCACATTTGCCATTTTGCCTCTTTAAGATATGTGGAGTCAAGAGAATCCAATATTTCTGACCACATCTTCGACTATTAGAGTTTCCACCACTTCTACTAACTCATTTGCTTTCACTTGTTTTTGTTCTTTCGCTACAATTCACAACCACAAAAATCCACTTTATATACCTCTAGATTTCTCTTGCCAACACCTCCCTCCCTCCTTCCCTCCCTCCCTCCCTCCCTCCCTCTCTCTCTCTCTCTCTCTAGATTTCTTGTTTTTGTTCATCTCCATGGCCAATAACTACAGTTTTTTATGTCTTATAGGAGCCATAGATCGTCTATGGTTTCGCCAAACCATTCTTTTCGCTGAGCCAATTTCATTATTTAGTCCCAAAGGTAGTACCATTGAAGATCAAACACCTCAGGACTCCATTGTCACAGATTCTTTTACTTACCCATCATCCACCATCTCCTTCTTGCCTCATGCAGATGAAGAATTCGATTTCTCACCACTTTTATATGAAGACAACTCATCAGATTCACCACAAATGACCACTCCACAGGTATTAAACAAAGGATTGAATACAGTTTTTGTCCTTGTATATATTTTAACCATATTTTAATTTCGTCTGTTTTTCGAATAGGTTAAATTGAAAACAAATTGACTAAAATTAAAATTCGATGGAGCAATTCCAGTTCTTTAATTCCAAGAAAAATACCGGTAATGATTTTGTTACACACAGTTGGCCTAGCTGATGTTTCGTATGCTGCAACAATGACTAGGATGATTCCAATAATGAAGAGGAGGATGACATGAACTCGAACGAATTCGTCAACGTGCAGAAGAACAAAACTAGACCAACAAGATTAAATATGTTGGCCAACAGAATGTTAATTCGGTCTCAGTCATCTGATCACCAAAAACGTCCCCGGAAAAACAGAAGATGCTCATCATCCACATCATCACCAGGTTATGCAACGGCTGCTGCAGCGGCGCAAAAGCTTCAGAAATCGATGAGCTGCCGGAGCTTGGGGGAGCTAGAGCTCGAAGAAGTCAAGGGGTTCATAGACTTAGGGTTCACGTTTAAGAAAGAACACTTGAGTCCAAGAATGATGAGTTTAGTACCTGGCTTGCAGAGACTTGGTGTGTCTAATAGTAAAAAGTTACGGAATAAAAATGATGATTCTGCTGAAATTGAAGTACCTAAAGAAGATAAAGATGATGAAAAAGAGGGTGAAGTGATGAGGCCTTACTTGTCAGAAGCGTGGCTTATAAAACGGCCAGATTCGCCCTTGCTAAACCTGCGGTTGCCGAGAGTCTCCGCAGCTGCTGACATGAAGAAACATCTGAAGTTTTGGGCTAGAACTGTTGCTTCTGAAATTCAACAGGAATCTTAAACTCATCATTCTCTGTTTTGATTTGTACTATTATGTCGACAGCTTTTGCAATTGTAAACAGTGTGTTTTTCGGTGGCCGTTAAAAAAATGTTGTAATTGTTACTAGCATAGTGTATTTCGCTCTAGTTGCAAGTGAGAAGTCTTAGATTCAAATATGAGTTTGATACTAAATTAGTGTTGAATTATAGTTGTATAAAAAGAGATTGTAATTGTATAAAGTAGTAAAGAAGTGGAAAAGCAAAGGGTCAGAGAACCTGTTTTCAGTCTCTTCTTGGTCGAAATAATTTTATAATGCCAAAGGCTTATTTTCATTGTCCCTTACATTGATTTTTAATGCCATTTAAACATGGAAATGGCGGCTGGCCAGTTGATAAATCATCTTATGCTTCTGAGGTTTATTATTAAAGCATCAACATGGTAAAAGGATTACAACATATAGACAAACACATATGAACATACATATATATGGAGATATGTATATATGCATATTGGAATAGAGAGTCTGCAGAAACCTTACCTGCAGTTGAAGACGACATGGCGATATTAGTGCTAAAAGGGCGTCTTCTACTCTCAGCAAAACTATAATGCTCTCACTTATAGGATAGGCTTTAAGCTCGTATTGACAACGTGTATTTGTGAGAGCAGAGAAAACCTATATGCATGGTTTAGGTAAGAGATATTAACCAAATCACCATGGTATCCCACCATAACAAAGAATATATGTCTTGCAAAATGAGGATTCTGACTCCATGATTCCTACTCAATTAGGGTTCCAAGATCTCTTAAGTATCAAGTAAGTCAGTTGGACTGAAGTCTATTGACGTTCATAATGAGTTTTGCTAAATAAAGATTACCCTGATATAATAAGAACCATGGTGATGATTGAGCCTTCATAATATGCAATTGTTCCTCTTAACAACCTGTCACTTTGACTAAAATGCTGAACCATGGAAAACTAAATGCATATATATATATATATATAATATATGTGTACATTACTGCATTTGCACTCCATGATTACATACACATCTAATACAATGTTGACAAGTTATGATGTTCAGACTATACAGCTGATGTTGTATGTCAATTTCTTTAACATGAGAATTCTGTCAAAATCAAACTCAAATAATTTTATGAGAATAACAAAGTTTATTGAACAAACGAAATCCGAAAATAACTAACAAAGTCACAAATTAACAGAGAGATGGTTTAAACAACTGAGTGTTCACTTCTACTCATTAATTGAATCAAAAGTCTCTCCGAGTCCCATACTGAAGACATGGTTTTTTAACACTCTCACTATTAAGGCTTTTGTCAAGGGATCCGCTATCATGAGATCTTGCCAATATGTTGAATGTCAATAATTCCCTCTTGATTCGTTCAAACACTGTACGTCCATTAGTCGACTTGCCAAAGACTATATTTTTTCTTGAAAAGAATACTGATGCTTTATCATCACAATTTATCTTCAAAGGTCCTTCAATATTGTCACCCACTCTCAAACACTTCACTAAGTTTCTGATCCAGATGACCTGTTTAGTTGTTGCACAACAGCCAATAACTCAACTTCCATTGTCGAAGAAGCATTGCAAATTCTGTTTTGCACTTTTTCATGAAACTGCTCCTCCATCTAGCAGAAAAATATAACCATTGGTTGATTTTCAATCATTTACACAACTGTTAAGTTAACATGAAGTCCACGGTTCTCTTGACATAACTCAAGACATTTTTAGCTGCAACCCAATGTGTTGTACCAAGATTTGCTAGAAACCTCCCTAGCACACTCACTGAAATGGCTATGTCTGGTCCTGTACATACCTGAGCATACATTAGGCTGCCTACTAAAGATGCATAAGGTTTGTCCTTCATATTTTCTTTCTCAAGTTCATTCTTGAGGCTTTGTTCATTGCTCATCTTGTCTCGTTTGCCAACTGGTAATTCTCCGCTTGAACAATTTTGCATGTTGAACCTTTAGTGATTCTGTTAATGTGGTTCTTTTGAGACAGACCAAGAACTCTCTTGGATCGATCTCTTTTAATCTCAGTCCCAAAAACATAATGAGCTTCCTCTAAGTATTTCATATCAAAACCAGAACCACTAGTCAACATTCTCTTTGATGACTGTAATAAGTTAATGTCTGAACTAGCTAGTAAGATATCATCAACACATTAAACTAAAATTATTAATTTGGAGCCAATGGCCTTGAGATAAATGCACTCATCCACTTTATTTTCTTCAAAATCAGAAGCAGGCCATTACTTGATCAAACTTCTTAATTCATTGCCTAGATGCTTGTTATAGTCCATAAATGGACTTGTTAAATTTGCGGACTGTAGACTCCTCCCTTTCAACAAATTCTGGTGGTTGTTGCATGAATATCTCTTCTTCTAATTGTCCATTGAGGAAAGCCGTTTTACATCCATTTGATGAAGTTCCAAATTTAAGTGAACAGTATGAGCCACTATATTCCTCGTGGAATGTTTAGTGGAGAGAAGTGAAAATGTTTCATTGTAATTGATTCCTTCTCGCTTATGTAAAGCCCATGGCCATAAGTCTAGCTTTGTGCTTCTCTATGTTGCCTTGTGAGTCCCTTTTAGTTTTAAAAACTCACTGGCAACCAATGGGTTTTGCAGTAGCTGACGTATTAGATACAAGAGTCCAAACTCCTTTTTTCTTCATGGACTTACTTTATGCCATAAATCTGAACGGGTACTATTGACAGCTTGAGTGTAAGTTGCATAATCATCTTCATCGCCAATATTGTATTCTGTTTTTTGCAAATAACACAAGTATTCTGAGGAAATTACAGATTTATGCGTTCTTTGTGATTTTATCAGATTTAATGCTTCAATAATGTTGGTCACTGCAATGTTGTTGTCTGGATTCATACCATCTGCCTCATTTGTCTCAGTTGGAAGATCGATGTGAGCTGCTTCATTTGTATAGATGACATCAATAAGTAGTACCACATTTTCTACATCCTCCATTTGAGAATCATGTTCAGCAGGTGACCGTAGAATTATTGGCAATCTACTGGTGATTTCTTGTGGAGCAAGTAACGCTTGGATCCAGTTTCTTTCATTTGAATTATAAAACCTAGCTTCGGCTTTACATCCCCACGCACGAAAATGGTAAAACCAAGGTTTTTTTACCAATCTATACTTCAAAAGGAATAACTTGTACTGACTTACTTGGCACTTTATTGATGATAGAGTTGAATATTTTCAAAACTTCACTCTATAAGAAAATAAGTAATGGTGAATGTGCAAACACAGATCGAATCATGTCTTTCAAGGTCCTATTTCTTCTCTCTGCAACTTAAATTGGTGTTGAGTTTCTGGGGTTGTTATTGAGAAATGATTCCATTTTGTTCAAGATATATTGCAAATGGTCCCCCTTGTTGTCTGACTTACATGTACCTGCCAAGTACTTACCACCCCTATCTGATCTACAATTTGCATATGTTTATCAAGTTGGTTTTTGACTTCCAATTGCAAGATTTTAACACACTCCAAAACTGAAGTATGATATCATATAAACATATCCAAACCTTGAAAATCGTCAATGAAAGTGACAAAATAAGAGTTACCACATAATGTTTTATTCGGGAAAGGACTACAAATGTAAATGTGAATAATTGCAAGGAGATATTGCCTCCTCTTGGGCCCTATTTTTCTAGCGTTTGCAAGTTTTCCCTTAAAGCAGTTGACTAGTCTTTAAAATTACTTAAATTAAGTTGTGGCAACATGTTTTTCTTTGTTAAAGCGATGATTCTTCCTTTAAGAGATGTGCCTCAACCTCTTATGCGAAAGCATGGAGGAATTTTCATGAGTGAGCAACCTTTTGAAACCAACATAATTAACATCAAAACATTCATTCACATGAGTATGATCGATTTGCCACATATCAATATTAAATAAAGCAACACCAAGCAAGAATATACTTCCTCTGTTATAACTTATTCAAATTATTCTCTAACCTAGGCATCGAAGCCTCATTGGACACCCTCCCCTTTTTTCAGGTGTTGTGAATTAGGCTAATGATGTTTCTTGTTCAATAGGTGGTGTTTCACCAATTCATCAACTCGGGATGAAATTTGTATCCACACTACAATTGGTATGTTGCTTTAGATCATGACTAGAAAATAAGCCCGCGCATTACAGCAGGAACCACTATTTCAGACATAACTATATGAACAAGACACATTTAACCTGAATAAATTCAACACAATCATGAATGAACAGAGGAACACGTGAGTGAATGAGGTCCATAAGATAAGCAGCTTGGCTTTTACATGCATTCAACTGAACATTGCACAATATGAATCACCTTAAGGAAGGATGAATCTCATCACCGAAGTCAGAATCCAACCCACTTAAGATACCTCTGATGTCCGCCTCAGAATACGTTTCTCTAAACGCCTTTAATCTCACCATTAAAGGTGGCAAATCTCCAGCCATAACTTTCCCATTCTGAGTCTTCACTGAATTAAATAGAAAAGCACGAAAAATTTGTAATTAACTCAAAGCCCACATATCAAAGAAAAACTATCACTTAAGATCCACAAGTACCACACGATATCAAAATTCGGATAAACCTCCTATACTTTAATCCTATCAAAGTCGACGAATTCAGAATATTAACCATCACAGCTGATGGCATTAGAAAAACTGTTGAGCAAGAAAAATAAACACACCCAAGAATCATAACAGTAAAATTCAAGGAGAAAAAAGCTCAGAGCTGCTATCTTTACTAATAATATCTAACTGAAATGCTCTATAAACTTCAGCAATTAGAAGATCATACCAGCAAATGCATCAAAAGAACAAAAAACTATATAAAAATTTTAAAAACTCTAATATGTAAACAATAAATAAAACAATCTTTATTCAAATTACAGGAGATAAATCAAAATATAAAAAAGATTAAACTTTTCAACCATCAGAAACAAATATGTAGGAAACCCAAGCTTTTCTGGATTTAAAATTTCTTAAAATCAGAACGGGGGGCCAATTGCTTTTCTGGGTATAAAATTTCTTCAAATCAGAATGGGATTCAACTTGGATTTTCCCAAGATTCACTAAATCAAACGACAAAAAATTAATCACAACAAAGCAAACATAGTGCAAAATTTGTCGAATGCAACAAATCCATCAGGCAAAGGAAATTTGACCACGACATGAAAAACAAAAAGGTGTGAGAGATAGAGAGAGACGAAACTTCTTGCCTGCCAGGAGTTCCGAGCTTGAGAGAGAGCTCGAGAAAAAATTGTTCTGGAAGCGAATGAAGAGAGTGGAATGAGAGAGAAACTCCCAGTTCCCCCAACTTTTCCAGCTTCCTTCTGTGCCCAGATGAGCAACACGTGTGCATCCAGACTCCTCTTCCTGGATGACCAGCACGCATACGTCCAGCCTCATGTCCTCCTTAGATGACCAACACGCGTACACAAGGGGCAAACCAGTAAATTCACTGTGCAACACAGATAAAAGACTGAGAATAAAAACAAGGAAACTTTAACGAAAAGCACCTGGTACTGTTCACTTTAACGAAAAACCACATTTTTACACTAAAAAGTCAATCATGTTACTATTCACTTTATCCTTTATTTTGTCTTTATCATTAAAACTCAAAGTTTTCAAGCCCTTTTCATTAGTTTTCCTTAAAAACAACTGAGCTCATGAACAGTACTTTTTTAGTGTATAGATAATGTGATCTTTAAACAATGATGAAAAAAAAGTACCCGTATACGTAGGGGTGGATTTTTTTGCCAAATTACCATGCCAACCGAATTATCAATCGTGTCATACCGATTTTGTGCCAAATTTTTTGTACCAATTGGTAATGGTACGGTATTGTACCGTACCGAAATTTCATGGTACGGTATTGGTAATTGATACCATTACCACAATATTACCGTACCATACCGAAAATACAATATAATTTATAATTTATATAATACATAATTATATAACACATATTTATAATATTCTAATAATTTGAAAATAAAACCCTACTTATATTAGCATTGTTGTTAGTGACTTTGATATCTTAGAATTGTGGAAATCAAACACAAAAGAGTTCCTAATTCTTTCACAAATAGCCAAAATATCTTTGTAACCCCCACTTCTACTGTTGCTAGTGAAAATGCATTTAGTCTAGGGAGGAGGGTTGTGAACCCTTTATCCTTGACTCTTAAAATAATGGAGGCACTAGTCTCTACTAGTGGTTGGCTTAGGGCAGATGAAGTAAACTTCTACAAGGACCAACGGAAGATATGCTTCAATTTTACAAGGAAATAGAAGAAAAGAAAACAAGAAAGATATGCTTTAATTTTTTTAGTAAATTTGTTATTAAATGGTTTTCAACTTTAATTCTTCTTGCTACTAATTAATATGTTTTCTTTGTTTGTAATGTAGGCTTGACACAAACAAAATCTTCTACAAGTTCAATGTCTCCTCCAAAAGCTTCAACATCTCAAGCTTGAATAACTGATCAATGAATTCTCTTTTTTGAAGTTTACTTCCAATTTTCATTTGGTTTGAAACTTTAATTTCTATTTGGATTGTTAACTTCTATTTGTTTTGGTTCGTAACTTCTATTTGGATTGTAAGCTTAATTTTCATGATGAATCTTGATGCTTCATTTGAATTATTATGTGTGTGAATTGTGAATGATGAATAATAGATGAATTTAATCTATAATGTATGAGATAAAGGTACAAAAAAAAAAGTTTTGCCCTTGAATTGGGTTAAAAAAACAAAAACATATTTTGTCCCAAAACAAAATGGCAATTACCATTGCCATACCATGCCAACCAAACTTTTGGCAATATCGAACTTCAGTATACCGAAAGTTTGGTACGGTAATGGTAATAGATTTTACCAAACCGAAAGTTTGGTACGGTAATTGATACAAGGGTTTTGGTACGGTAACCGTACCGAACCCACCCCTACGTATACGCTTACAAAAATGATATATTATCAAGAAAAAATTAGAATATCAAAGTCCTCAACAAAACATGAGGCACAATTATCACAATTAGAAAAATCACTACTTCTGGTTACATATATTCAATTCGAATCATTTCAAATAAAATGCACATAAATTCAAACCAGTACATGCACACAAAGGTAGGGAAAGTCATAACTCAATCAAACATAAAAGACACATTTAAAAAAGATGCTTAAGAAAACATTTTATCGATGAAGATTCGAGAAGGAATATGGTCAAGAACGAAACTATGAGGAATATCAAATACCTCACAGGGACACAAAACTACTTGAATGTACTCCAACGAACGTAAATCCAGCATTCTTTAAAAACTATCTCCATCCTACATCATCATTTACCCTTAAGCACAACCACTAAAATTGTAAAAGACCCGAAAACCATGATCTACACCACAAATAATACTACTAATCCATAAACCAATCAGTCATCAAGCATATTCTTTTGTCTTTTCCTAATTTGATTGTATATTGTAGTTATTTGCAATGCACCAAAACAATGAAATGCACATGATTTCTCTTTTCCTCCTAATCTGCAAAAACAAATCAGTATCCAATCCCAATTTAAATTAACAGATAGGGGAAAAGAAAAAATAAAAAAAAGACAACTTGAATTCAAAAGATTTCCACATGATGTACCACACCACCATTTAGATTCAACATTTAATGTATTTAGATTATTAGGGTGATTTGCTATCTAAGACTCACTTGGGAGTTGGGAGAGAAGTTATAAGTCGCAAGCTCTTGAAATACAGTAATGAATTTGGATAATATTTGACCTGGAAGAAAATATCACATGCACAGCAAGCTACAACGACAATTAAAAAAAGAGATCTTAAGCAAAACCATGAATCCAACTCAAAAATGAAATCTTGCAAATAACATCTCAAACCATAACCCAAATCAAATGCACCAAATCTCACATCAAAAAATAAATTATATAATTGACATATTGGTAGAAACCCAACAGAGATTTTAGCGAGAGAAAGAGGGAGAGGGGGGGGGAGAGAGAGAGAGAGAGAGAGAGAGAGAGAGAGAGAGAGAGTACCAAAGGGAGTGAGATATGGTTGTACCTCAACAGCTAACGGAGCCAAAGCCAAACCCTAGAGATTCGAAGGGCAGAGACAGGAAAAGACCTTCTTCTTTCCCACTGCTGCTGCTACCACCTTCTCTCTCTAAAAACCAAGTGGAAATTGTTTAAAGAGAGACAAAAAGGGTGATGATGATTGGACGAAAGAAGTATGAAAAACTAAAATACATGCAAGCTTGAATTCGAGTCCCAAATTGAAAAGATAAGGGAGGAGTGTAAGGGTGGTTTACCGAGGTCGGGAGCGGTGAGTCTCGTAAGAGAAGCCGATGAACAGTGGCAGTAGCCAATGCACAGTGAAAGGCATTCGCCTGTGTGTCTTGAGCAGAACGGAGTGAGTGGTGGTGGTTCTGTGGTGATGTTTCGCCGAAAAATTGAGGCGTTGGTGTGCCGGTGTGTCCTTGATTATATATCAGAATTCATAAACAAAGTCAGAGGAAAATTGATGATTATTGAGCCAGTATTAAATAATAGGTATAAGATTGAAACTTTTGGATGCTCAGCCTTGTTTCCAGATGAAAATAACCATCCTAAAAAACAAAAACAAATCAACTTAATATAAAAGTTTGTATTACCCACCTCAAATCGGCCGGAGAACTCATATTGGAATTTCTATATACCTTCCAATTTTTCTGTAACCTTTACCATCTCAGAATTTCTGAATAGGACATGGATTCTACAACATTAGATAAAACTATCTATACTACACATATGTAGATATATTAAGATAAAATCAAGGTATGAACTATATCAATTTAGGGTTGGAAAATCACCTTCAAATTTCAGTGGAGTGAGAGTGAGCGAGAGTTTAAGAGGTGTACCTGTAGTGAGTGAGTGAGTGAGTGAATGAGTGGGCGAGTGATGCTGCGATTGTGAGAGCCTGAGAAGAACATGGAGATGGGATCGAAGAAGATCAAGGATCTGCAGCAATGGCGCTGAGATCCCCACTCTTCCCTTTCCTTCTTTCTCTGTCTCCCTCTCTCCCTCTCCCTCTCTTATCTCTATCTCTATCTCTATCAGCATGGCCTCCCAACTATGAAACCCTCAGCGAGGGATCCTTACTCCTCCCTCTCCTACTCTCTCTTTCACGTTGTCTCCCTCTCCTTCTCCATCTCCCTCGAATCATACATCCCCTGTGACTCTGTCTGCCTACAAGCCGCATGCCTTCCTCTCACCAAATCCCTATCTCTCTCCCTCCCTGTCTCTCTTCTCTCTCAGCTCGCTCTCTCTCTCTCCTGATGGCATGGTCTCACCGAGTCCCACTGCAGCTCCGATGAAAGTCTCTAACCCACCCAACCCATTCAAAGCCCTACAGACTAAAATGACCATCGCACCCCTGCCTTTCCAGATTATCAACACGTGGCATGAAGATCAACGACAGATAGAGTCAGTGGCAGCCTCGTAAATAAAGTGAAATTCGGGTCCAAATACTATTCATTTGTACAGTGCAATTGAAAAGCCTTCTTTAGACTAAAGTAATAACTTCATTATACTTTCATTCATTTATATATATACCAGATTGGTAGGGTTATGTTTGAACGAGGAATTTTCAAATCTCGAATGATTGAGATCAAGTTAACGAGGAATGAACCACAAAATTTTATATAAAGGGGACTTAGAAAGCCCCTTGTCGAAAAATTGCCTAAAGAGTGTTTTGCACGGTGAATCTGTTTGGTTGGTAATGGTAAATAATTGTAGTGAAAGTTAATTTGTGTCAGTTTTTACTTTTGCAGAAGTTGAGATGCCTATGGTGTATAATCTTGTTTCAATTCATCTGGATGTCTATAGACTTGACTCCTTTGATGAGATACTATACATGTCCCATGAATTGAACATGTAAACTCCTTTAAAAAAAAAAAAATTCAAAACCTCAATCTTATACATGTATTGAACGAGTACCTAAACGTTTATAAACAGTTAATTGTTTGAGACATGAATTTTTATGGGTTATATTATTCTCTTTGTTGTTTGTGCGAATCGTCCTCCACATCGAAGAATTAGTTAGTGAAGTATATTACCCATGTAGATGCCTCTTGCAACTCTTTGTTTCATAAATGGAATCCGAGCAACTAGTGCAATATGGATTAAAATTATGTTTTCAATTGTAAATATGATTCCAAACCACTAATCTATCTATTATGAATGTTGACAATTAATCCATTAGCGCCTTAAAATATTTAGTGGCTTAGAACGAACCTATCCACTAAACATAAATATGATGCAATGCATCAACTTACAAATCCACCAATTCAATTTTCTCTAAACATTTCAGAAATAGAAATAAATAAACAAAATTATCTGAACACCTTCAAGTGTTTGACATAATTCTCTGCGAATCTTACAAGCTACATTATCAGATCTGCCATTATCCCATCTCGTCCATTATCTATTTAATAATTAGTTTGGAGTCTTTGAACGGCAATTTAACTCATTTGTTGTATCTCTATTCTCTACCGTCTATCTACGTATGCACAAACATTTTGTCATTTTAAAATTGCTTGTTTTATATTATTTTTTTGGTGGATCGGAATTATAACTTGGAAAAGAATTTTATTATGAGATATTATTTCATATAGACTTCCTTTGCATTCCTTGGCATTTTAGAGGCATAACAAATTCTAATCCAATCCAACATTTAGTCTTGTCTCGAAGTCCTTGTTCAGTTTCCCTTCTCTATTATCACTTGTATGAAAAATAAAATAAAGATGACTCAACCCAACCTTAATTAAAAAAAACCTAAACCCAAATCCAACCCTAACATAACCTGAATATTTTAGGCATCAACAAACACGGTAGTATAATAATATTTCTATTGACTATAAGTCTCATATTTGGCTCCTAAAATGTTGCGTAGTAGAATATCATCAAGAGAGAATAAGAAAAGAAAAAGACATAAAAAAAAAAAAGGAATCTCGATCATACTTATATCCCTACAATTTTTACTCTAAGCTTTGCGGAGAACTTATTCCTACAATGGCATGAACTTTCTCCCTCTTTTATAGCTAAAAGCAAAAGGATAAACTAGATAAACCTAGTTCTTCTTCAATACATCCACCTGCATGACAGCACAACCGGATTAAGACTCTGGAAAAGGATCCTCTCTAGATCCTCTTTGTGAGGATTTGAGGTATCAATTAATCACGATCGTTTATTGTACATCGTGCGATCAGAAATTATTTTAAGTTTAAAATTTAAAATTGAATATAAATAGCATCTAACAAAAATTGTGTACGATGAACGGCCGTGATTGATGGATCCCCCGGACTCCCACAAAGAGGATCCGGAGAGGATCCTTTTCCTTAAGACTCCAAGATTGATTTGGAAACCTAATTGCTTTTGCTTTTTTTCTCCGTGTAACCGAAATTATTTTTTCTGTTTAGTATTTGGCTTTGTATTGAAATCCTTAATTTGTACTTTTTTTTAAGGAAATCTCAATGGTACAAAAGAAATGTTATTAAATTAGAAAGAAAAAAAGTTACACCTAGTCAGGAAGACATAAACCTTACCCCCTCGAAATAAAAAATAATAATAATAAAGTGAACAAATACAAAAGAAGAAGACAAGGGACATAAACCTTACCCCCTCATAATAATAAGAAAACAAATTAATAAAGTGAACAGATACAAAAGAAGAAGATGGGGGACATAAACCTTATCCATCTTCAAAAAAAAAAATACAATAAAAGGGTGGGGGGGATGTCTAGCCTTAACCCCTCTAAGACCATCTCCAACCATTGGGTTAAAATCTAAAATTTTTAACCTAAAAAATTTAGGTTTTAATCCCGAAACAATTTTTTTAGCTCCAATAGTTCTGAGTTAAAATTTTACCCGAAATTATTAAGGAAGATTTAGGGTTTAGGCAAAAAAAAAAATAATAATTTCGGTAACTTTTTTCAAATAAAATTTATGTAGATATTATCATAATTTAGTTTTATTGACAATTTAACATACAAATATTTAGTTTCCGAGAAAAGTTGAAAATTTACTAAACTGACCCCATGAAACAAGTATTTATAGAGTTTTTTTTATTTATGAATTATGGTTTAAATAATTTTTTTAATTGTTTTAGTCATTAGATTTTTATTTTTTGTTTTACTGTTAAATTTGACCATATTCGATCTCAACCGTGAGATTTAATGTATATAAAAATTTAACAGTTGAGTGTTTGATAAACTGTATTTTTAAAAGTGTTGTGAGTATGAAAAGCAGTGTCTAGAAGGGTAAATAATGTCATTGTCTAAAATTAATGAGCTTATTACAGGACTTAAAAATATTCTAAAGGCTCAACTTCGCTTTTTTATTAAAGTTGACACACCCCAACCTAGATCAAGGCATGTTGGCCGTCACGTGAGGGTGACGTAGCCATGTGCACAGTGCAGCAACAATAGAGATAAAAGGAAATGCAAATAAACAAAAACCAAATCAACTAGAGTACAAGACAAGATAAGGTGCAAGTGCAAGATTAAGTGTGAAATACACAATCAGAGCATGAATAGCCTAAGTGCAGTCCAACTGGACAAGTACTAATTATACAACACCCAAAGATGATCCTACATTTGAGATGTTCTGTCAGAACCACCGACAAAATCCCCGTAAGCCACCAAAGCACTTCTACCTAAAACCTGAATGGGTGCAAAACAGAAAGTGTGAGTGGGAAAAAACAAAGCTTTTCAAAATCATTTCATTTCTCAAAAGTTCTAACCCCTCACCGTAACACCTGTATAATTTCCTAGAAAAATAATAATATATGCTATATTAGAAATCATGCTCAGGATTAAAATCCATAGAAATATACAATGCCAAAGTATCTCAATGAAAAGCTATAAGTAATCCAATTAAATGTATCAATACCAGATATCATATCAACCAGATCCACCTAACGTGACTGACACGGCTAAGTCTATCACTCATAACCAATCCCAATCATATCAAATCCCGCACACGAGTCAAAACTACCTAAAGTGGTTTGTACGACAAGACTATGTGTAAAATAAATATGCTCTAGTGCTACGATCACGTGAAGACCGTGCGAATGATCGCGGGTCACCTATGAGTCGGAACCATCTAAATTGGTCTGTATGACAAGCTTGTGCACCTAACTTAAATACAAGGTAAGCATATAGTGCGGGAGGTGAACATCACGTGAAGGAATGTGCCCTAACTCTGGGCAGGAGCACTAACACCGGGGTGCAGGTTTATGAGCTCTCAATGCATCACATCATATCTTGCATAACTAAAGCAATCTCATATCTTTAATTTATGAATTTACTTGACACTTACATGTGCATCCGCAATACCAATCATAAATATAGGCAACTACTAATGCATAAATAAAATAGGCAGATACTTTGCATGGCATTTCAAAACGTATAATCATTCAAATTCAATTTATGGGAAAAAATCTCAAGTATATAGGTATATACGGAAAATCAAAAGCCCACTTACTGATATGTCGAAGGGTCGTAGCCCCCAAGCCTCGATTGATGGCGCTCGTCCTCCGGATAGGTCTCACCTATATGCGAAATAACTAAATAACGTTATTTAAAGCACATGCACAAAACTAGGAAATAACTTCTCATACATTGCTCAAATGGGGTATTTGAATATACCACCAAGACCTACTCAACCTCAGGAACATCCCCATATTTTTAGAAAAAATTTCTTATCATCCATGCTCCCTCAGGCACCGGCCAAGGCACTGCCAGACCCGCCCCTACGTGCGGCCAACCCTAACGGAAACTTAACTGCCGTTAGGAATATTATGTGGAATATTCTGTTAAAACCTTAACAGAATTTAACGGCGTTACCTAACGCCGTTAGAATATTCCGTCTGACTTGACAAAATATTCCCCTTCGTTTTCCTTGGTTCGCCAGAGACAGTTGCTGGGTCCGCTGCAATCGCCGGTTTCTGGAAAAACTTTCAAACTTCATATTTTCTTCATTTTTGCACCAAAATCCATGAAATTTGTCTCAAAATGAAGCTTAGAGTGAGTAGAACACATTCTTACCACTTTCAAGCCTTGAAATCCACAGAATCTAGCCGGAGAAACCTCGATAATCCGGCCAAAATTGAAACTCGTCAACCTAAGCTTCCCGACGTCCAAAACACTCCAACTTTCTTCCCCGAGCTTCGTGAAGATGTTCTAAAGCTTCTTATGACCTTAAAACTCATTGAAAATTCCACGATCATGATCACATGAATAGTGCTCAAAATCTGGGATTTTTGGGTTCTCGGGTTTTCGAAGGATTCACGTTCTAAAATGGTATAGGTATGTTCCTAAGTTCATAAGGAACACGAAGATGGCTTCCAAAACCTCAATATGTGCCTGAATTGATTGGTTCACGAGTTGACCGTACAATTGTACAATGGATGAAAACTGAGAGAGGGATGAGAGAGAAAGGTCAACGGGTAAGGGTATGGTGTGTGTGAGTGTATGTGGTCCATCTTTGGGTTACTAACAACAACAAAACTATTAACTTTAAGTTCCAAAAACTTAGGAACTAACTAGATTAGTCTAAAACCCAAACTCAAACCACACCACTACACAATGTGCTCAACGTCGAAGGGTATAAAAGGAATTTCCACACTATCGAGGATAAAATAATTAGGGACACGCTATAACATAAGTCGTTTTTAGAAAGAAAAAAAACCTTAAAAGCTGCTATTTAAAGGCCATTGCTTTTAAAATAATCAGTATTTTTTTTTATTAAACACTTTTTTACTGCTTACTTTAAAGTGAAGTAGTTTTTGGTGAAAAAAAAACAATACCAAATTGGGCCTTAAACCTAAATTTTGGTGGGCTAACCCAAGGGTTTGAGATAGTCTAAAAGAACAAAATCTTTAAACGAAGACAAACAAGAGCACCAGTAAAATCAATTTTCAACCAAAGACCGTGCCAACCACATTGATAAGCCATTTCTACGCCAAGAATAACAGTCAATTGTTCTGCAAAAATTGAATTGTGATGGTTTGACCTTGATAATAACAACTAAGAAATCGACCATGAAAAAATCTTTGAAAACTCCTCTACAAGCAGCAGGACCAAGATTTTCTTCACCCAAACCATTAGTGTCAAGCTTAATCCAAGAAAACCAAGGAGGAGACCAAGGCACAACACAAATAATTACGGCTTTTCGAGAGATAAGTTGAATACCCAAAGAAGAGAGAATGCGAAAATCCAAACCATGTGAGTATCCGGGGATAACCTTGCTAGCACGAATAATTCAAGAAGCAATAGCCATACAAAGGTGATGAAAAGAGATTGGCCGATCTTCAAAGATATACTTATTGCATGCCTTCCAAATAGTATAAACAGTAAATAGACTGGCAAAAATCCAAAGATTATGCTATTGACAAGAAAAAAGCTTACGCACAAAAGCGTTCCAAAATAGTGGCAAGGAATTAGAAGAGGGCAAACAAGTACCAAATTGACCGGTGAACCACATCTAAAGTTGCTTAGATACCAAACGTCGGAAGAAAATATGAGCATAGATTCCTTAGAAGCACAACATGAACAATGAATGGATGCCAACAAAAAAAAAAAAAAAAAAAAAAACCCTCGTTGTTGAAGTGCGACCTCTCAGTGAGAATTTTATCATGAAAAAGGTCAAGTCAAATAGATAATTGTGAGGGTATGAAATGCCACCAATAACATTTGCCCAAATCACAAACATTATGTTTATTGTGAAGAAGATCGTAACCATAACTAGAAGCAAAGAAAACAAAAACACTTCAATATATAGAGTTGAGCCCTTGTACATCATTATTGGATAGAGATGAGATTACACACCTCTTTATATAATACTTTTCTTGAACTTTGCTTCTTTGTAATTCAACACCTTCGAGTTGCGAAACCTCGTTTACTCTTCACCATTAAGGTAAAACATGAATCACGTAAATTTCTTCCGTTATTTGATTTCATCATATATATATATATATATATATATATATTTATTTATTTTTTTCCATCACGGTCCATATATAACTCTGTCATCATATAAAAACAATAAGTTGGTATTATTCATGGACCACAAAATTTAATTATTTGCGATTGTTAAATTTCAGATTATATTATTTGGTTTTAGTGGAACCTTCACGCGTGAGACATAATGTGAAAACGTCAAAGATAGTGGCTCGGTGGAGAGAGGCTTAATTCTTGGGTTTCCATTTTGATCCAATCCTACTAACTAGTAACTACCACATCCCACAATTCCAATATAAAGGTCAACACATAGCTCACATAGATCACACAAGCAAGAAGCGTAGGAACAGCTAGAACTGCTAAGCAAGATGGCCTTCTATAAGCACCACGCTTTCTCAAGCTTCTTGATGTTTTTCTTGTTTCCATTGCTCTTGCAATTTCAGTTTGGTACATATTTTCACCATACCTTTTACATTTATTTGTGGATTCTAACTATATATGCATGTGAAAAATATAACTATCCTCTACGTACGTCATTTTAATCTATCGATACGTACCTGATTAAATAGAGTCTGTCAATCTGGACTATTGATTAAATAGAGCGTGTTGAACATCGAGATGATTTTTTTCCTTATGTAGGAGTTTATATATAACGAGAAACTGTAAAGTTCGCTAAGTTGACAATGTTGTGTATTTTGACATTGACATAGGTAAAAGTGAGCTGCAACTTAACTATTACTCCAATAGTTGCCCAAAAGCTGAAGAAGTCATCAAGCAAGAGGTCACCAAGCTATACCATGAACATGGGAATACAGCCGTTTCTTGGTTAAGAAATCTCTTTCACGATTGCGTTGTTCAGGTATGAGTTGTCTTCCTTTGACTTTTGAGCACTAATTAATTTAGTAACAGAGATCACATTCAAAATTTTCATTAATTAATTAACATTAATTTGTGGCATGCAGGGATGTGATGCCTCTCTATTGCTAGAGAGTGTGAATGGCATAGAGTCAGAGAAGGCATCGGGGAGGAGCTTCGGGATGAGAAATTTCAAGTACGTAAACACAATCAAAAAGGCCCTTGAGGACGAATGCCCTTCCACAGTTTCTTGTGCTGATGTTGTTGCTCTTTCTGCAAGAGATGGAATTGTCATGGTATGCATTATAGTGAGTTATGTTCTCCTAGTCACCACGTGACTAAAGATTCAAAGTCACCGCCTTTGGATTTGATATCAAGATTGTAGATTGAATGGATGTACTTTTGAAGTTTTTACCTCAAACTTTGATATCAAATCCAAAAATGAGTGACTATGCATTTGTTGATCACATGCTGACTTAGAAAACTTTAATATTACATGCCATTTATTTGCTTCAATTCTTTCCTCTATCAAAATCTCTTTATGATCTTTGCAATAAAAAAAAAGGATGTTAGAAAATTAAATTATCGTTTCAGATGACTTTCTTCATGTTCGATATTAATTAGTTTTTCTTTGAGGGGTTAGGCTCTCTGTCTCGTTGAGATTAGTTACTTAGGAAAGTTTAATTGCAGTTAGGAGGGCCACGCATTGACATGAAGACGGGAAGGAAGGACAGCAAGGAGAGTTATGCAAGTGTGGTGGAAGAGTTTATTCCTAATCACAATGATTCCATATCTTCAGTGCTTTCTCGCTTTCAGTCCATCGGCATCGATGCTGAAGGAACAGTGGCCATTTTAGGTAAATTTCCATTATCTTTGACATCAACTCTTGAATATGTCATGTATTTGAATAAATGTTAGCTATCTGTATAATATAATAATTCAACCAAAAAACAAAAAATGTCGAAACAAAATCTCGTTCTAATAATTTCACAATAAACAGATAAATAAATCTCTTATCCTGAAGAACAATAAGTCTAGAGAGGCGGTTACTCTGTATCCTCATGCTTTGTAATGAAAATAGCTTAAGGGTCAGCTAATTTCGATCTTATTATACAAGACAAAAACTAGGGACCTCCATATCTATACCAAACGAATAAACCAGTCATCAGGTCCATATCATAAATTGTACAAAATTAAACTTAATAGTTAATTACTATCTATTGAATTAGATTACAAAATTGCACCAACTATTTCAAAGTTTTTAGGACCAAGTGATGTGATAGCATGTCGATCGTTTATAACTTGTTAACAAATTAAATCCGTAAATCTATAAACAACAAAATACTATCACATCAGTTGAGATTTGAAAAAGTTATGACATAAGTTAGGTCCCTTATGATTATTCTTGATCAAATGGTAAATCCTCAATCGAATGAGAACACTACTAGTTGAATATCAGACCAAAAATAAAAATACTTCTTGAATATAATAACCAAAGCATGTCCATAACAAAGTAAGTATAATAATATGGCAAATAAGTGCAACACTCGATTTTCATGAAGAAGAAAAAAAACACCTTATTTAAGGATGGCAATTTGATTTTCTATGCAGGAGCTCACTCTGTGGGTCGAGTCCACTGTGTGAACCTGGTAGATAGGCTCTACCCAACCGTGGATCCAACCCTAGACCCTGACCATGCCGAATACCTCAAAGCTCGGTGCCCAACTCCAACCCCAGACCCAAAAGCAGTTCTCTACGCAAGGAACGACCGTGAAACACCCATGCTTCTCGACAACTATTATTACAAGAACCTGCTGAGCCACAAGGGTCTGCTCACCGTCGACCAAGAACTAGCTTCCGACCCAGCTACATTGCCCTTTGTGGAAAAGATGGCTGCCGATAACGGCTACTTCAGCGAGCAGTTTTCTAGGGCTGTCCTTCTTTTGTCTGAGAACAACCCGCTTACTGGAGACCAAGGAGAAGTTAGAAAGGATTGCCGATATGTGAATGCAAGTTAGTTGAGACTATTGGTTGCATGTCTCTCAGTATATGTAAAATAAATTATCAACTATTGATTTTCGCTCTTTGGTATATGGTAATGGAATAACCAATTGTGTTTCTTCTTTTGGAAAGGATAATGCAAGGAAAATCACATTTTTAAACTAAATAATGTGTTACCAATAAGAAATAAGTACGTTAACTAATAATTAAATAATAATTCAATCATCAATAACCATATCATTTAAATTACAGATTTGATTTAAAATTTTGATCTTCCTAGCATTATCTTTTTGAAAATTCATCTTCATTAGAAACAAAATTACAAACATGAACCATTAGACAAAGGGTTTGTGCAAACTATGGGCTTGATACATACAAGTTTGGTCCATTTTTAAAGGAAAGAAAAATCCAAACTGAAAATTAATCCGATGGATGGATTACTTGGGCCGTTGATGATGATCTTGATTATGAGGGATCTATATAGATATGAATCCATGCAAGCAAGGGTTGGGTCATCTAAGTGATGCATTAAAAACAAAGGGAAACTAATGAGAATGACTTGAAAACTTTAAGTTTTAACAATAAAGATAAAATAAAGAGTAAAGTGAATAGTATCAGGATTTACTTTTTATGTAAAAATATGATTTTTCGTTAAAGTGAACAGTACCAGAAACTTTTCTTTAAAGTTCCCTTAAAAACAAAGGGTTATTTTGTTAACACCCATATTTTGTTGACTACACCATGTTAGGGAATAGAGTGTATGGATGGTGTGGATTGATACATTTGTCACTTGATAAGCGTAAGAGTTAGTTAGTATTGTTAGAATTTGTTAAGTGATAAGGTTGTAGAGATTAGTTGTGCAAATTACCTTTACATTGGTGAATCGTCGTATCCTTCCAATCAAGAAATAAGAAATCTCTTCTTCTCTGTGTGCTCTCTCTCTCTCTCTCTCTCTAAAACCTTCAATTTTGTTTCAATGCTTGTTGTGTTTCTTTATTTTAACATGGTATCGAGCCATTAAAGGTTTTGATTATCGAGCCATTAAAGGTTTTGATTAAAGGCTTATTCGATCCTTATATCTTGCATCCGTAATACATTTCTTATATTGTACTTGCTTTTTCTCTGGGTTTTTTTCTTTTTCCTGGGCATCTCCGATTCTCCATTTCAGCTTTCTACGTTCTTCAAATTTTGGCACACCAGGTGTTCGATCTTTTGCGTCAGTCAAATTTCTTTGCAATTTCTCAAAATGGTCACTGCAAATCAGTTACAAATCTTACAATCGCTAATCATTGGCTTGATTTCTTCGGTCTCTACATCCGTTTCTGTCAAGATGGACGAGACCAATTACCTTTAATGGCACTTTCAGATATAGTTGATGCTTGAAAGCTATGGGATTTTGGGATTTGTTGATGGAACAAATATGTGTCCTGCTCAGTTTTCTTTTACTTCTTTAGGAGATTCAGAGGTAACATCTGGCACTTCATCTTAAGAGTTGAAACTGATGAATACAAAGTCTGGAAAATGTATGATCATGTTTGATGTTGTTACTTACTACAACATTTTGTTCATTCGTTATTTCTTGTGTGATTAGTAGCAAGAGTTCTCGAGAGATATGGATTTGTCTTCAAAACCAGTTTTTCTTACCTATCACAAAAACTAGTATCATAAAGTTAAAGACTGATCTTTACAACATTAAGAAAGGATTTGATTCAATTTCCCAGTATCTTCGAAGAATTAAGGAGGCAAAGGATAGACTTTCTGTTCTTGGTGTCAATTTTCTTAATGAAGACTTTGTGATCATAGCCTTGAATGGACTCCCTGCATAATTTAACACATTTAAATGTGTAATCAAAGGGTGTGAGAGTGTCATTTCACTCAAGGACTTTTGTGCACAATTGCTCGCTGAGGAAGCCATTGTGGATTGTGCTCCTGTGACCCATATGGTAGCTAAATCTGGTAAATATAAGACAAAAGGTTCTTCCTTTCCTCTCTCTTGCTCTCATTTTCTTGCTAGTCAATCAAGAAATAGCAGTGGTTATAATGTTGTTACTTGCTAGTTACAATGGTGGTTATCATGCTCAATCCAATTTTAATTCAGGCCAATCTAGCTATGATAATGGGGGTTACAATGGTTATATTTGTGGTCAGTCAAGCCATGGTAAAGATGTCAGTGGTTATAACGATGCTTATAGGAATTTTCAGTCAAAGAATAGTGGTAAAGGTCGGTTTCGTTACAATAATGGTGAAAGATTTAATACCTAATCAATTTTCAGGATGACTGGACAAACTAGTTTGAATTAGTGATCTAAAGTGCTTTGACATGATTCGGGGCTTGAAACTGAAGACTGAGTATAATGTATGGGATAACAATCAGCATCAAAATGATCCTTATATGAACAAATTTGATGTGTAGGAAAATCAGGTGGTGGAGAATTAAGATATGAAGATGGCAGTAAGTCAAGATATGAAACACCTTTACAGAGCCATTCTGATGTTGAAATTCATATGGATTGTGATTGCAAGTCTGGTTCTGACTTCATTGTTTCAAAAGATGAAATGTTTTTAGATAATGCAAAAGACCAAGTTTTGGAATGAATTTACAAGGAAGGTGCAGAATCTCAGTTGATTTCATTGGGTTTACAACCGTGTATTCAAGTGACATTTCCAGTTCTTATCTCTGACAACAAGATGCACTATTGCACTTGAGTTCTGAGGATTTTATGTATTTCAGTTATGCCATGGTGGAAGTATATTTAATATTCAGTCAGGCTACCATATTAGAATTTGTGATAAGGGTGGGGGCACCAGGTTTACGTTGATTTGGGTACTATGGTACGCACGATATATAGTGGTAAATTACAAGCTCCAGATGCTAGGAAGATTTTCTTATTGCAGAGTCTTTTGTGCGACTGCCTAATACTTCACTCTTCAATTGCAAGGACTACTTTCCATAAAGATTTTAGAATATAGATTTTGACATAACTAGCAAGAAACTGTTAGTTCAGTTTGTTTCCTCTTCTGAGCATTTTGCAAACATCCTTACAAAGGGATTCAACTCTTCACTCTTTCGTACTCATTGTTGCAATCTCATGCTTTAGACCTTCCAATCATTAGTTTGAGAGGGCATGTTAGGGAATAGAGTGTATGGATGGTATGGATTTATGCGCTTGTCAGTGGATAAGCATAAGAGTGAGTTAGTATTGGTAGAATCTGTTAAGTGATAAGGTTCTAGAGATAAGCTGTACAAATCACCTTTATATTGTTGAATCGTTGTTGTATCTTTCCAATCAAGAAATATAGAATTCTCTACTTCTCCCTGCTCTCTCTCTCTCTAAAACCTTCAATTCTGTTTCAGTGACTACTGTGTTTCTTTATCTTAACACACCACACATAAAGATTTAATATTAAATGGATCATATGCTCTAAATAAAATGACTATTTAAGCCCTAAAATATTCTTAAAAAAATAAAAAGATTCTAAACATGCACCCCAAGTTCATTTTTTTCAGTAATGCTTAAAATTTACTTCTATGCTCGAAAAATTTCCGTAAAATTAGCTGTTAACCTAAGTAATATGACTTTTTTTCCAAAAAAGAATGAACATGTTTTCTGTAAAAGTTTGAAAGCTCAATGTGAAACTCCGTCACTTCAATATATATGCATACATGACCTAAACCCTCTAAATTGAATAAGCACCATTCGTCCTAAAAAAAATAACAAACAACAGTTGAATATATAATAATAAGCAACAAACCTAGAACCCTTTGCCCTTAAGTCTGTTCGGGTGAGGTGTGTGCCCTTTTGTCTTTGCTTGAATGACAACCCATTTCAACCAAAAGAAAATTTGAAGAATTATATAGGTTACTGATATGCAAATTGAAAAGAAACCTGGTGGAAACTTTTGTTTCGGGAGGTCTGGTACTTCTGTGCATGATGTAGGCAACAAAGTTTGTGAAGATGAATATGAATTTGATGTGGAGTATATGTGAAGAGCATGGGGTGTGAGGGTAGTCTGAGAATTATGTGGGGTGTATTAAGATAATTTTTAATTTAAAAGGAGATGTTAAGTGTTTTCGGAAACTGAGTGTAACTAATAAAATGTGAGATGTCAATAAAACAACCAAAACAAAATTAACTTAACAATTATTCTAACATAGGGGCTAGAAGTGTATGATTCTGTAACTTTTTTTAGAAGACATGCACCAAAACATCATCGTACTCGAAAGTAGAGGGGTATAAAGGGATGATTTTAGAGAAATTATCTTTTAGATCATATTTGTAGGCCACTTGATGTGTCGGCTGATGATTGGATTCCTTCTTTAAATCGTTAAAAATGGAATATAGCCATTAACCACCACATAATTTAGTATATACAAAATATGATTTAAAAAAAAATGTTTTCTCTAACATTTTTCTTTATGAAAAAATGCTACCAAATTTTTATATAATCTTCTATAGTGTTTTGATTACTTTACTAAAAATTGTCATGGCCACATAAAGTTCCTTTGTTAAAGAAAACAAAGAAGGAGAAAACTAGTCAAACCATCAGGTCATATATGTTAGCTATGTTTCCAACCTTTTGTATTTAATTAGTAATACAACTAATTGACAACAAATTAGAAATACAACTTTGATGTTTAATTTTGTCATGTCTGCAGTTTAACATATTATATTGATCACAACCTACGAATCAGATAATTTGAAGAAAAAAAATATCCTTCAATAGTACATATATATTTTGATTTCCCATAAAAAATAACATAGATTATCCATCTTTGAAAAGTGGCTTAAGTAAATATAAATATTTATTAGTCGATATTTTTTGTTCTATCTTTTTAAAAAAAAAAATATTTTTATCAGTACATGATTTTTCTTATTATATAGTATATATGGTATGATTTTTGTCTGGGTTTATGACACCTATAATTCATTATATTGTAACAACACTAGACTTGTAGTATAATTAGTAATGTTAGGCCATGCTCAATATAATCTTGGAGGAACAATAACAAAAAGTTTCATATATTCATCATCTTCATGAACAAGCAAGAATGATTATGTGTTTGACTTAATTATTAGAAATGAAGGAAAACGATGTTGCGCAAAATATCACTAATTAAGAGATCGATCATAATTAGAAATTTCTTGAACTATGCATGCGCATGCACACAAGCACGTATGTGAACTCAGGAACTAGCACAACAGCTGAAGTCGTAAAACAAAGGGAAAAAAATTACGAGAATAATACGTCTTCCATCAATAATATACAAGGATATGTACGCCTATGTTCTTACATTATTAATACAAGATGTTGTTGTAACAATAAAATTCTTATTACACAAATCATTCTCAACGCTAAGGTTAAAAAGTGAAAGGCACTCAAATTCTCTTAAAGTCAAGCTGCCAAAGCATCAATGTCTCCCCCCTTATTCTCGCCTAGAAGGCTTAGACGATCGTTCTAGCTTTTCTTTCCAATCGAACAACCCGGATCAGTCCATAGACTCCATAAAGCTTAAAATAATTAGATGTCTCATGCATCTCCAAGACAGCACCTAACTATGAGTCCCATGTCTCCATATACACATGATGCATCTTAATTTCAAACCCTTCCGTTGGTAGATGATAGCAACGGTTGACTCTGGAAATTAAACAGCCTAAGTAGTGTGAAAGTTGAGCAACTAAGAAGATAGCTATGTTATTTGGTGGTTGATTGTTGATGCGGGCGTGTCATCTCGCTACCGAGTTCGGTCAGACGAGTGTTTTAAATGTGGTGGATGTGATGAAATGCATTTCTGACTCTTGACTTGAGCGATTTTGGCCAATGAAGGAACATCCTTGATCTTGGATTCTAAAACAGGAAGATAAGGTATGCCTTTTGTTGTACATTTCAATAATGGTTTGACTGTTTGCGCGCCAAACACCATTGGCGTGTTTACAAACCCTAATTTAATCAAAATGTGGAGTTGGATTCCGATTATTGGATATACCCTTGTTTTTTAAACTTGGGGGAATAAAAAGAAAGGTGGGACCCACACAAAATAAGGAATTTAATTCCTCATACTGAAGGAATTTGACTCCTTGATTCAAGGTGGTAATCCAATTCTAGGAGTATGGAAGAATCAGAATCAATTTTTCTTACACATTATGCCCTTAGATATTACTATAATTTCACCTTTTGCTGGGTTGATTTTCTTGAATTTCACGTTTCTTTAGACCATCTCCAACTCTTCGGTCAAAACTTAAAATTTTTAACTCAAAAACAATTTTTCGCTTCCAAGCCCTTGAGGTTAAATTTTTAGGCCGGGATTGACACACCCCGACCTCGATCGAGGCATGCTGGCCGTCATGTGAGTGACGTAGCCATGTGCACAATACGGAAGCAATAGAGATATAAGGAATTACGAATAAACAAAAACCAAATCAACTAGAGTACTAATAAGATAAGGTGCTAGCGCAAGATTAAGTGTGAAATACACAACCAGAGCATAAATTTCCTAAGTGCAGTCAAGTAGGACAAGTACTAATTATACAACACCCAAGGGTGATCCTACATTTATGATGCTCTGTCAAAACCCCCGTTGAAATCCTCGTGATCCACTAAGCACTTCTACCTAAAACCTGGGGGGGCGCAAAACAGAAAGTGTGAGTGGGCAAAAACAAAGCTTTTTAAAATCATTTCGTTTCTCAAAAGTTCTAACCCCTCGCCGTAAAGCCTGTATAACTTACCAGAAAATAATAATAATAATCTGAATCAGAAATCATACTCAAGATGAAAATCCATAGAAGTATACCATGCCAAAGCATCTCAATGCAATGTTATAGGTAAACCAGGCAACATATATCAATGTCGAATATTGCATCAGCCAAATCTCTCTAACTCAAACTGCACTACTGAATATATAGCTCATAACCAATCTCAATCATATCAAATCAAATCCTACACACGAGTTAGAACCACCTAAAGTGGTATGTATGACAAGACTAGGTGTAAAGTAAATATGCTTTAGTGCTACGATCACGTGAAGGCTGTACGAATAATCATGGGTTACCTATGAGTCGGAACCACCTAAAGTGGTCTGTATGACAAGGCTGTACACCTAACTTGGATCCAAGATGAGCATATGGTGCGGACGATGAACATCACATGAAGGACTGTGCCCTAACTCTGGGCAGGAGCACTGACACCGGGTGCAAGTTTATAAGCTCTCATCACATCACATCATAACTTGCATAACTGAAGTAATCTCACATCTTTAATTTATGAACTTACCTATGTGTCCGCAACACCAATCATAATTATATGCAACTACTAATGCATAAATAAAATAGGTAGATACTTTGCATGGCATTTCAAAACGTATAATCATTCAAATTCATTTTCTGGGAAAAATCTCAAGTATATAGGTATATACGGAAAACCAAAAACCCACTCACTGATATGTCGAAGGGTCGTAGCCCCCGAGCCTCGATTGATGGCGCTCGTCCTCATGATAGGTCTCACCTATATGCGAAATAACTGAATAAATGTTATTTAAAGCACATACACAAAACTAGAAATTAACTTATCATACAATGCTCAAATGGGGCATTTGAATATACCACCATGACTTACTCAACCTCAGGAACACCCCCATATTTTTAGAAAAAATTTCCGATACCCCATGAGCCAGCAAGGGCACGGCCAGACGCGCCCCGACGCGCGGCCACGTGCCTAGCACGCCTAACAGAATCTTTAACGGCGTTAGAGAATATTCCGTAAAAAAGCAGCATATTCCGTTAAGACTAACCTAACGCCATCAGAATATTCTGTCAAACTTGACGGAATATTCCGTCGTCTTCAACCTTCAAACTCTGGTGACTGATGTCGTCGCCGAAAAACCGAAAAACTTCAAAATCGTGATTTCCCGCTCATTTCTTAACCAAATTTCATGAAATTTGTACCAAAATGAAGCTTAGGACGAGAGGAACAAAACCTTACCACTTTCAAGCCTTGAAATCCACAGGATTTCGTTTGAGAAACCTTAATAATCCAGCCAAACTTGAAACTCGTCAAACTCGAGTTCCCGACGTCCAATTCACTTCTTTTTTCTTCTCTGAGCTTCGTGAAGATGTCCTAAAGCTCACCAGTAACTCTAAATCTCTTAAAAACTTCAATAACACGAGTGCATGAACAATGACCCAAAACTGGGTTTTCAGGTTCTCGGGAAAATGAGGTGACGTTCTAAAAATAGTAAAGATGAGTGCATGATGGTGAGATGAAGATGATGAGGCTAACCGCGAGCTTGATCCGTGCGTGAAATGGAGGGTTCAAGGTTTGTCCGTACAATTGTACGGACATGGAAGAAAATGCGAGAGGGAGGAGAGAGAATCAATGGGATAAGGGGAGGGTATGTGTGTATGTGGTCCAGTTTGCTGTCAACCAACCAAAATCTTAAGTCTTTAGTTCTAATTAGGTCCAAATAATAAGGGATAGAACCTATTGGTCCAAAACCTTAGTTAATACACACACACAACTCAATAATAACAAGGATATAATAGAAATTCCCACACTCTCAAGGATAAATAATATATACATCCGGGACGGGCTGTCACAGGGATTATTAAATAATGAATTTAGAACAATTTTTTTCTTAAAGTAACTTTTAAAAAAAAAAATATGTAGACTACCATAATTAATTTTATAAACATTTTAACCTAAAAATATTTAGATTCCGATAAATATTGAAAAATCACTAAACTGACACCATGAAACTCGTGGAACACTATGAAAGACTATGAAACACATAATTTTTTTTAATTACCTTAGCTGTTGACAGTTAGATCTTTTTTTTTTCACTGTTAGATTTGATCATATGAGATCTTAGTCGTTGGATTCAATGAATTTATAATTATAAAACTAAAAGAAATACATATATATGGTGGGTCAACCCCACTAACCCAGAAAGAATCATGATCTAAATTTGCCTCATAAATGAGTTTTGGGTTAAACTCATATTTGCCCCAAGGGTTGGAGCAAATTGGGGTATGTTTAGAACCTAAAATTTGAGTTTTACTCCAAGGGTTGGAGTAGGTCTTAATAAACATATGAATTGCCATTTAATACTACTATCTAGTGGTATTCCTCTTCACTCGCAAGTGAGAGGTCTAAGGTTCGATTCTCACCAAAGGTGAATATGAGTAATCATATTCATTCTATTCTGATTTAGGTGAAATAGTAAATAACTTATATAAACTCAGTTTTCAATCTTATTCCGATATCAGGTTATTTAAGTGAACAGTTTAAGCAAGAATCTGATTTTAACTTCTCCTCCTTTCAACTCCGCAATTCAATTTCTCCTCAATCCAATTCCTTCTATTTTAATTAGGAAAACGTAAACAAGCCATTAGTTTATTATTTTTACTTTCTATACCTCTTGTTTGTACATTGCTTCTACATCTATATCACAATCACTCCTTCACTCTTCTTCATATCCTTCTTGACACCATATACTTAATTTCACCATATCCCAACAACAAAAGATAAAAATGTTGGATATTTATCAACAACCAATGACAAATATATATATATATATATATAATAAATTCGAATATGTTAATAAACAAATAAATAACAACACTGTATATTGAATGAACAAGACTAAGGTCTAAGTGTGACGACCCATCCCTAATTTTCTATGTAATGTGTAAATTGACATTTATGCCCTTGTTGGCAAGTGATGTGGACGTGGTTATCCGATCTTAAATTATATTTTTCCGTTATCGTAATTAATTAGTACTCGTTGTTACGATCGCGTGAACGTGAATTAGACCCAAATCAAAAAGTCACGCTCCGTTAAAGTACGTTAACAGTGGGTGGATTTGTACACGCATGTGGGCTAATTTATTCTGTGTTGGAAACACTATTTTTTATAAAGGGATAGATTTTCTGAGTACTTTTTACTGTGCAAATCTGAAAAACCCTATCCTTTTTACTGTGCAAATCTGAAAAACCCTATCCCTTTTCCTTTTTAGAACCGGTCCCGTGTACCCATTCCCCTCACCAATCAATTACTATCTTCAAATCTCTCACCCAATCATACAACATTCCTCTCTCTTCTTCTCAGCCAATTAGAGACCCCTCTCTCTCTCATCTTCTTCTTTCTTCTTTCTCTCACGCTCTATTTTCTCTGCAACAACAAAGATCATCTACAAAAACTCATAGATCAAACCTAAACACACTACCATCGTACTCCACTCATCTTCACGAACCCAGCCGTACCCACCAATCACAAAATGGACGAGTTTTGACTCGTCAATTCAGAAGCTCTGACTCGGACGAATTTGTTCCAACGTGATCCTAGCTGAGTTACAAGTTTTTAGGATGTTAGGAAGCCTCTACACAACTTCCCGAGGCTCTTAATATAAGTTTGAAGAAGAACCAACGTGTTAAAGCACGGTTTCAAATAGTCGAGTTTTAGGTCGAGACTTTTGAGGCATTTTCAGGCCTCTTCCCGTCCATTTTTGGACTTCCAAAAGGTATAGACTTGTTCTACTCCTTAAGAGCTTCATTTCCATATAAATTTAATAAAAAATAGTTGAGAAATGAGCAGGTTAATTTGAATTTTTCCCTAGAAACCGGCAAAGTTTTCTAGTTTCCAGCAAAACCAGACGGCGACGGATGGAGGCGTTCCACCGGAAAAGATGAAGAATATTCCGTCAAAGTTGACGGAATATTCTAACGGCATCAGGTAACGTCGTTAAGTTCTGTTACTATTTAACAGAATATTCCTGACTTCTGTTAGTCTCTACCAGGCGCGCACTTGGCCGCACATGTGACCGTGGACTAGGCGGCGCGTAAGGGTGTGTCCGGCCTCTAGCCGGCGAGTGGTTGACGCGTATGGGTCCGTGACATCGAGTAGAATGTTTTCATATATTCAAACCTTCTGTTTGAGCAAACTATGGGGGGTTTTTCCTAGCTTTAGTGTATGTGTTAATTAACTAATTATTATTAGTTGTTTCGCATATGGGGAGACTTATCCTGAGGACATACGAGGACAAGCGAGGCTAAAGGGCTACAATCCATCGACGTATCAATAAGTGGGCATTTGTTTTCGTGTGTGTGTGTATATATATATAAACTTTATAGTTTCCATAAATGCTTTTGAATTGATTTATGCATATCATGCCATGATTAAATAACGTTATAAGAAATGTTGTACTGTGGTGAAATGCTAAATAATCCTACGGGGATGCGCAGCTAAGTTTATTGTCAGGTCAGTTTATTATGTTGACTACAATTTTTGAATTGTTATGGCATGCTTATATTTATGTAGTCTGCTCATCATTGTTGCACCCCAGTGTTAGTGCTTGCCCCAGGCCAAGGCCAATCTTTCCCATGTATGTTCACCTTCGCACCACACGCTCGCCTTGGATCCAAGTAGGTGCCAGTTCTGTCGTACATGTTGCATTAGGCAACTCCAACTCGTAGGTGATCGTGATTAGCACCAGTCTTCACGTGATTATAGCATTAGAGCGTATATTATGATTACACCTAGTCCTGTCGTACAAGTCGCATTAGGTGACTCTAACTCGTGTGCTAGCATACATTGATGAGCATTAGTTCAGTCGTACAGGTCGCATTAAGCGACTCCGACTTGTGTGCTAGTATAGATTGATTGAACCCCTGATTTTACTTATCTTACTGTTGAGATATTGTGATGTGGCATACTTCTGGATTTACTGTTGATTTGCATTTGATTTCATACCTATACATAGTATGATTTTCTAGAAACTATACATGTTTGACAGCGAGGGGTTAGTATGTTCAGAAAATAAATGGTTTTTATAAAATTTTGTTTTTACCACTCACCCTTCTGTTTTTCGCCCTTCCAAGTCCTAGATAGCTGAATTACTATGTGGCGTATGAGGATTAGCCGGTGATTCTGACATATCCCTGTTTAAGTGTAGGAACTTATCTCATTGTGTATTAAGTACTTAATTAGTTTCGACTGCACCCTTTTGTCAACTATGCATTGAATATTTGTATTTTATGGGTTCTACCCACTATTGCGCACTCACTTTATTAGTTTGAATAAATTCTAGTTTCGGTTTTAATTTATTCACATTTTTACATCACGGCCAGCATGCCTCAACTCCAGTCGGGTGTGTCACTAAGAACATTGCAAAACGTCTGAAAAAGTCTGAGGAAAAGATGAAGCCACACACCCTTTATGTTAAACAATCACCTCCCAAAATCATATATGTTACAAATAGGTATATGACTAGATACATGCATCTGCATATCATTCAACAATTGAAAATCATTATTTCTTCCATACAAGCATAATGAGAGAACCACAAAGAAATTCGCCAGAAACTAAGTATTCTGGTGCGGGAATCCTAGTTTAGATCGTTGAATTCTGGTGAAATAGACGCCTATAGAACTACATGCACAAAATGTGGGCGAATTTCTGTTTCAAGAATATTGCGGTACGTAAGCCTCGATCTTCACTTCGTTTGTTTTATATCATTCTTGTTCATTCAATATATAATGTTGTTATTCATTTGTTTATTAGCATATTCGTGTGTGTGTATATATATTTGTTATTGATTGTTTATAAATATCCAACAAAAAATTAAAAATGAAATGGTTATTAAACGGGTCTTTAAAATACGTTTGTTTTTAATATTTATTTTGTGTATCTTTCTTGTACAAATACTTTTATATATTTTCCACCATTCTTCCTCCACCCTTCTATATTTATTTTTCTTTCATGTATTTCCCCTTTCTCTTTATCCACAGATGAAGTAATTCTAGAGTCGAATCAACAGGTCGATGTCGCAAAACATAGAGAGATATTAATGGAACTCCTTTATAACTCGTACATTCCATATCCCATCGCATGGGAATTGTTGGGATGGAATTATGGAACTAGTACAGCCCTCAAACCCATGCAACAAACCTAAAGTGTGTGCAGCCTCATCATCATGCCTTGTGCTTATGAGGAAGCAAAAGGAAGGTGACCACCCAATGTTCCATATTTGGTGCATATACCATACAATGTCAATCTGGGATCAGGATCCTCTCCTGAGCAGATGGAGATGATCCTTCTGACTAGGCCCATCGGGCCGTTCAATTTGAATCTAACGGCTATAATTATTATAACTTTTAGAGAGGCCCCTTGTTTGTAGCCGTTGGATAAAAATTGAACGGCCCGATGGGCCTGATGAGGAGGATCCTAATTCGTCAATCTATACTCTACTTAAAATGTTGTGATGTGATGATTTCCACTATATCTAGCTAGGTCATTTAGGCAGACTTAAAAGTTAATTAAATAAATGGTGTGAGAGTCTTTTTGTTATACGTCAATTGTGTCTCTTGCACCATATTTTGTTAGAGTCCGTTTAGTGAGTTTGATGAGATTCAGCCTTAGGAATGTGATTGAATTGATAGTCATGTACGACATGACTTATAACGCATGTATAATGACAGGTTAGATATCCGTTCTATTGTAGATTCATAACCCATCATGTCAAGTAATGTCCATCTCGCATTTTGTCACAACAAACAACGTACTAGACTCAAGTTCATTTTAATTAATCACAACATGTTCCAACCAGCTACCAAACAAGACCCTTAGGGATTGAGGAAGGCTGTGGGGGTTAGGAAATGAATTGGAGGTATACAAATTTACTTAAGAGCACCATAACCATAGCTTCCATCACACGTTACCAGATGATAAAACATGCATTTTACAAGAGCATCTTTATTGTGAATGTAAATGAGTATCTATATATCTTCAATTTTAACACTCTTTCTTATTGTTATACTTTAATTTTTTATTAGAGAAAAAAAATATTTATATTCTGGTTTCTTAAAAAATTCTCTCATGTCACAAATTTATCATGTGATTGATAATTGCTCATCAAATAAATAGTACATTTTTATTAAGGTGTTGTATCTCATCCAATGTCTTATCTCCCACTCACTTTAAGGAATTGTTTTAGGTTTTTATCACAAATGGTCCTTGAAATTGACCATCACCATCAAGATGATCCCTGAAATTGAAAATCAATCAATGTAGTCCCTGAAAATAGATGTCACAAATCAATGTGGTCATTCTGTCACAATTATGCTAAAAATTCTATTAAGTGCTGATGTGACACATAAATGGGCCCCATAAGTCATTTTTTCTCACAAATGATCTTTAAAATTGACCCGTGACATCAAAATTGTCCTTGAAATTGACACGCGACATCAAAATGGTCCCTAAAATTGAAAATTGATCAATGTAGTCACGCAAGTATGTGTCTCCAATCAATTTTGTCCTTCCGTCATAATTTTGTCAAAATTTTTGTTATGTGCTAATGTAACACATAAATGGGTCACACAAGTTTAATTAAATTTAAAAAAAATTACAAATAGGCTTACTAATTTATTAGTAATAAAAAAATTGTCACCCCAAAAACCCAATCCTGTAATCACATATGATCCCAGTCCACATCTCTCTACCCCATTTGCTCTCTATTCTCTAAAAAAATCATAATACACCCATTTTTACACACTTCGACACCCCTTACCGAATTGCACCTGGATCGAGATCACCTGTGGTGACGACTTGGCCGATTGGCAATGACTTCTGAGATATCACCGTTAACATTTAGGCAATCAACATCCTCACAACCTTAATCTTAGAGAGCTTGTTTGGTGCTTCCCTGGTGGTTTGGTGATGCAAAGAATGACGATTTCTGCCTTGAGATAATGAGGTTATAATCGAGGTGCGTCTATTGTTGGTTGAAAACTATTTCCATACCCCCTCTTAGGCCTTAGAAAAGCCTATTGCCCTTGAGAATTTATGGAAGGGATCTCTCTTCAGAGTAAACCCTACTATAAGAAGAAAAAAATTCATTGTGCAAAAAGGTATTTAGACAACTTTTTTAATTAATTATTAAACCCACATCAACACATAACAAATGTTTTTTTACAGAATTGTGGTGGAATGATCATATTAATGTGCGACACCTACTTTCAAGGACTACATTGATCAATTTTCAATTTCAGAGACCATCTTGATAGTGTGGGTCAATTTTAGGGACCATCTTGTTGGTGTGGGTCAATTTCAGAGGCTATTTGTGATAAAACTCGTAAATCTTGTGGGGCCCGTTTATATGCCACATCAGCACTTAACTGAATTTTTAATCTAATTGTGACGGAATGACTACATTGATTCGCAACACCTATTTTCAGGGTCTACATTGATTGATTTTTAATTTCAGGGGCCATCTTGATGGTGAAGGTCAATTTCGGGGACCATTTGTGATAAAAACCCAAATTATTTTAGTTATAAGTTTGCCTATATATATAAAATAGTGGTAACTTGAAATAGGTCCAATTTTATGGCCTAACATTAGGATTAGTCCAATTTTTAGTTATTTTTTATTTAGGTCCGATGACTAGGACACCATGTCAGCACTTTTTGTTGTTAGGTTGACTTTTTTACATTGTGATCACTATTTTACCCTTTTATAGCTTTTAAACGTTGTCCATAGATTTCCCACGTTTTAGATTTGTATCATCATCAGTTATCCATCATAAAAAAAGAGTAATTCTTCAGTTTCTTTCATCTTCTGCTTTCCAATTTCTTGATAATATTTTTTTGCATTTGAAATACTTATCAATCTATTTTAAGGAGGCTTTTAATTACTTATGTCAGGTTTCTTATTTATCGGCATTACCCAAATTTCTGTTGATCTTTTACAATCTAAGTTACCTCTCATATAAGTGTTTTACAATCTAAACTACCTATCATATAAGTCCTTGTACAAGCTAAACTACCTATCGTATTGTAACTACCTATTGTGGAGCCAAAAATAATCATAAGGCGACACGTGGATTGTTGGACAAAAATGACCAAAATACCCCTGAGGTACACCAGGATCTCTACACGCAAGCAATCGACAATCTTTTTTCAACAAAGTCAAAGATGCTCCAAAAGAGGTAAACAATTCAAAGTCTATCTCATCAAATTCCCTTTTGCAAGGTAACCTCCAAATTATTATGTTAATTGGTTAATTAATGGATTAATTACCCAATTAATCCATTAAATATCAATTAAGTCACTCATTTAATCCCAAAACCATATCAATGGCCAACCAACCCCATCCAAGAAAGAATCCATCATATTTTCTACCTTTTTCTATCATTTTCTCCTTTTTTACACTAATTAGCTAACTAATAAATCCCATAAACAACAAAACATTCCCTTTATGTTTAATTAGCCAATTAATCATAATAAATTGGCTAATTAAACCAAAATTCATTCCAAAAAACCAACCTATGGCCGGCCACTTTTTTCTCCAAAAAGGACCGGCCTATCCCTATATATAGGCTACCATTTTCACCAAAAGGCGATCCCAACACTTTGGCAAAAAATCCCAAAATTCTCTAAACACCCTCTCTCTAAATTCTAACTTTGGCATCAGAGGTTCTTCGGCCAAAGTCCCCCCCATTCATCGTGGGCGCTTGAGGCTTTTGGCCTTAACCTAAGGTGTTAATTGTTTTGTAGTCAGTGTTCTAAAAATCGGCCTAGGCGGCTGCCTAGGCGCTGGGCAGAGAGGTGCTGCTCCGATTAGGTGCCAATCGGTGGAGAAAAGCGGGGATGTGTTAGGCGCCCACTTGGGAGCTCCTAGGCGCTCCTAGGCGGTGGTGCTAGGCGATCTTGTCACTATGTTGCCTTTTTTCGAGCTCGCAGTCACCGTGTTCTCATTGCCTTCCACCTTCAGTCGCACCCGAACCTCAGATCTCCAACAAAATCCAACGAGGGAGGAGTGAAAGAGAGAGAGGGAGGGAATGAAAGAGAGAGAGAAGGAAGGAGAGAAAGACGATTTGCTGTGAAGAGGGATGGGGGAGAAAGATAGCATAGAGAGAAATCGGCAGTCTGCAGATGAGATAGAGAGAAAGGTGGGGGTGGGTGCGGCTTTGTTCTTTAGGGTTAGTAGGTTTTTTATTAATTAAAAGTTTATGGACTTTGCTTCAAGATTTGTAGCAGGCCCAATTTTAAACATTTAAACAAAATAAGACCCAATAATAATTATGGTCTTAAAAAAACTCTAAAATTTTATACAATACTTATATTTTATAACAAATATTTATTTTGTATGTTTTGTATTTTATTTTTTTCTACAAGTATGATTTTTCTGTGTATAAAAATGGACTTATTTATATATTATATTATAAATTTATTTAAAAAGTACAAATCCGCCTAGGCCTCCTAGGCCCCCGCCTAGACTCTGCCTAGCCGCCTAGGCGCTAGGCGTCAGCCTACCGTCCGACTAGCGCCTAGTGTTTTTTAGAACCTTGTTTGTAGGTGCAAAATTGTTCAAGATCAAGGAGGAAGAAATTTGCATCCACACCTATCCTAGTGGAACATGTAATTTTACATTTTTCATTTTTATTTTTTTTTAATCAGAAACATGTATTTTTACATGATTTTTGTTTTCAACAATATATGGTGCAGTCCTCCATCTTGGTAATGTCAAAAGCTCTTGAACACACCATCAATGTCAAAATCCAGTGGAGCAATACTTATATAACACAATCGCATATAAAGCTCGCGCATCATGTATTTGAAATCTCGTGGGGATGTGCCATACCTGTTATCCAGGTAGCAAATACCAGAAAAACCCAAACCAGATATTTGTCATGTTTGCCTTCGTCATCCGCAGAGATGTTCCTTATATTTCTAATAGCTTCATACGAATTCGAAATTCAAATTTGGATGCTAATCCGTAGGAATCACAAGGAATATTCAAAATAGGAGTGGTTAGGGTTGTAGAAACTGTGATTTGTAATTTAAAGTTCAAGTTAATTTTGGAAGAGTCCTAATAAAACATTCAATGGCAATTGGTGTAATTTGATTTCAAAGTATGAACACTTTAATTGCTGATGTGGATGATTGCTCGACTTATTAGACCTCACCTATGAGTGTGTAATACATTGGACCCATATCAAAACAAGCTTATAAAATTGGACCCATATCACAAGACCCCAAAATAAGGTTGGGCGCAATAAGGTAATGGAAGCCCTAGACTTACATTGTGTTTTGAAAGGAATGAATAATATGTAAGTCGATTGGCAAAAAAAAAAAACAAATAAAAAATGAGCATAGAAGAAATTCTAAAATGAAAAAGTGTGAAAGTCCACTCCAATTAGAGGGTAAGAAGCTAGCAACTGATAATAATTTGATATAGGTGGTAGTTATTAGAGTGCATAATCACAGAGCAACAGAGCATTGTAGAGTCATCCATTTGTTGGTAGATTATCGTCACAACCTTAATCTTGAAGCATTTATGAGATATCACTGTTAACATTTAGGCGACCAACATCTTCACAACCTTAATATTGGAGAGCTTGTTCGGCGCTTACCTGGTGGTTTGGTGATGTAAAGAACGACGAGGTCTACCTTGAGATAATGAGGTTATAACCGAGGTGCGTCTATTGTTGGTTGAAAACTATTTCCACACCCCCTCTTAGGCCTTGTGCCTTTGAGAATTTATGAAAGGGATCTCTCTTCCGAGTAGGCTCTAATATAAGAGAAAAAAATTCCATTGTTGAAAAAGGTATTTAGACAAGTTTTTTTTAACTAATTATTAAACCCATCAGCACATAACAAATGTTTTTTACATAATTGTGGCGGAATGATCATATTGATTTGCGACACCTACTTTCAAGGACTACATTGATCGATTTTCAATTTCAGAGACCATCTTGATGGTGTGGGTCAATTTTAGGGACCATTTGTCATTAAAAAAAATCCGTAAATCTTGTGGGGCCCATTTATATGCCACATCAACACTTAACAGAATTTTTAACAGAATTGTGACGGAAAGACCACATTGATTTGCGACACCTATTTTTAGGGACTACATTGATTGACTTTTCATTTCAGAGACCATCTTGATAGTGAGGGTCAATTTCATGGACCATTTGTGATAAAAACCCCATATCCTAGTCTTACATTGTGTTTTGAAAGGAATGAACAATATGTAAGCCGATTCGCAAAAAAATTAAATAAAGAATGAGCATAGAAGAAATTTTGAAACGAAAAAGTGTGAATGTCCACTCCAATTAAAGGGTAAGAAGTTAGTAACTGATGATAATTTGATATAGGTGATAGTTATTAGAGTGCATAATCACACAACAACAGAGCATTGGAGAGTCATCCATTTGTTGGAAGATTATCGTAAGAGGAGACTTCATTGTTGGACAAATAGTATTTCAATTTTTACGAATAATAATGAGTATATAAATGGTATATTAAAGGTTATTTTATAAGAATGATAGGGGGTTGAAAGATATCATTCTAATTTTTTGACTTTTTATAATGAATAAGATTTTAATGTGGGGATTGAGAAATATCTAGTAGCTGTCTTTTAAATACGTGACAAAACATTTGTAAGAACAGTTTTTCACCCGCGTTAAATCTCAAAACTCCATGCAAGTAACTTTAATGATTGACAATTAGGCTACATTATTGACTAACACGTAAAGCAAAATAATTGGTAACAAAACAAAACAAAAGAAGCGTGACAACTGACAACAAATGCTCGTTACACCCCACGTGCCACCGGACATTGTCCGTAAAAGCCCATTGCTATATTTGCTCATGGCGCCAGCCTCCCAAACTAAAATCCAGAAAGCCAAGACCTCCTTATCTTATTGGTCTAGAATAACGTTAATCTCTAAATAAAATGTCAAATTCTAAGTGGAGATATAACTTTGCATATTTAATATAGTTATTTTTTTTAACTGATGTGTTATTTGTTGATTGGATTTGAAGCATTTGTGTTTATAGTTAAATTTGATATCAATGTCAAATTTATTTTTAATTAGCTTAATAGTGGGTCCTTTGTTTCACTAATATTTTAACCAATACAATTTTGTTGCAACAATTTTGTAATAAATACAACCATTTAAAACTCTACATTAATTAAAAATAATAATATTTGACAACTCGGTTAGAGAAACATAAAATTTGAACTTCAGATTGTCATATCAACCATCAATTATAATTTGACTTTCCATTAAAAATGGTCTTAGATATATTAACTTGTTAGAATAAATTTATAAAATATGTAACATGGCACAAAAGAAAATAAATACACTATACAAATGCAATTATCTATAAATAATCACGTTATATGATTTACAAATGCTGACTAAATAGTCTCCTTGCACTATCCATTAGTCTATCACCACCGAAAAAGTAACCGTTGCAAAAGGACACGTGGCGCAATGGCAGTCCACCTGTCTCCCTTGGATTCTCTCCTGTATCCTCTGCATCGTATTCCTTGTTTGCTTCCTCCTCCTCTTTGTTCTGTTTTAAGGCAAAGAATACAACTCCCATCACTCTCTCTTCCTCTCTTCCTCTCTCCCTCTCTCCCTCTCTCTCCTCACTCTCTCGCTTCTCTCTCTGAAACACCAAAACCCCGTGGTTCATTCATTCGTTCCGTTTCAATCTTCTTCTTCATCTCCACAAATACCACAGAAAATTTTCTGATGGGTTTTCTTCGTCGCCATTGACAATGTTCGATTTTCACTGCTTCCTTTACATTCTGATTCTCTGCATTCCCAAAGCCGCCGTGTTCACCGTCGTCGCCGCCACCGAATTTGACTTTGGCACCTTGACTCTGAGCAGCCTGAAGCTCATTGGCGATGCCCACCTGAGCAATGGGAGTGTGCGGCTCACCCGCGACCTCGCCGTTCCCAACTCTGGCGCCGGCCGCGTTTTATACTCCAAACCCATTCGCTTCCGCCAGCCTTCCTCCCCAGTCCCGGCGAGCTTCTCCACATTCTTCTCATTCTCCGTCACCAACCTCAACCCCTCCTCCATCGGCGGCGGTCTCGCGTTCCTCATCTCCCCCGACGACGTCGCTCTCGGCGACGCCGGCGGGTTCCTCGGCCTTCAGTCGGGTCCAGATACTGGGTCGGGTTTCGTGGCCGTCGAATTCGACACGCTTATGGACGTCGAGTTCAAGGACATCAACGGGAACCACGTCGGGTTGGATCTGGACTCCATGGTGTCGACACGTGTCAGCGATCTTGATGCCGTCGACATCGATCTCAAGAGCGGCGATCTGGTGAACTCGTGGATCGAGTACGACGGGTCGAGTCAGGTCATCACCGTCTCGGTTTCATACTCGAATCTGAAACCCAAAGACCCGGTTCTATCATTCTCCCTCGATCTAGCCCAGTACGTCAGCGATTTTATGTACGTTGGGTTTTCCGGGTCGACCCAGGGAAGCACGGAGATTCACAGCGTCGAGTGGTGGAGCTTCAGCTCGTCGTTCGATTCCCCTGTTTCGCCATCCGGGTCGCCGTCTCCGCCGCCGCCGAGCACTACTTTGATGAACCCAACTGCCAATTCAGTAAAATCTCCACCACCTTCAATGCCGCCAAGTGGGTCTTCTTCTAGTAATGCTAGCGGTACTAATCAGAAGAACAGCAAGTCGTCTTCTTCCTGCCATAACCAGCTCTGCAGAGAAGGTCCGGGAGCCGTAGCCGGAGTTGTCACCGCTTCCGCTTTTGTTTTGGCTCTGTTTGCCGGTGTTTTAATCTGGGTTTACTCCAAGAAAGTCAAACAAGTCAAGAAATCGGATTCGAATTTCGCTTCGGATATCATCAAAATGCCGAAGGAGTTCACTTACAGGGAGCTCAAGGCAGCAACTAAGTGCTTCAATGCCAATAGAATCATCGGGCATGGTGCTTTCGGAACAGTCTACAAAGGCATATTATCCGACACCGGCGACATTGTCGCGGTGAAGAGGTGCAGCCACAGCAGTCAGGGGAAGAACGAGTTCTTGTCGGAATTGTCGATAATTGGAACTCTAAGGCACCGGAATTTGGTGAGGCTCCAAGGCTGGTGCCACGAGAAGGGCGAAATTTTGTTGGTGTATGATTTAATGCCGAATGGCAGTCTCGACAAGGCATTGTTCGAGGCAAGAACGCCGCTGCCATGGCCGCACCGGCGAAAAATTCTATTGGGAGTTGCCTCTGCTCTGGCCTATTTGCACCAAGAATGTGAAAATCAGGTGATCCATAGGGACATTAAGACCAGTAACATAATGCTGGATGAAGGGTTCAATGCCCGGTTGGGGGATTTCGGTTTGGCGAGGCAAATCGAGCACGATAAGTCGCCAGACGCCACGGTGGCGGCCGGGACAATGGGGTACCTGGCGCCGGAGTACTTGTTGACAGGCAGAGCTACTGAGAAAACGGATGTGTTTAGCTTTGGGGCGGTGGTGCTTGAGGTGGGGAGTGGGAGGAGGCCAATTGAGAGGGAGGTGAGTGGGGTAGGAAAAGCAGGAGCGTGTAGTAATTTGGTGGAGTGGGTGTGGGGATTGCACAGAGATGGGCGGTTGTTGACGGCGGCGGACCCGAGATTGGAGGGGCAATTTGATGAGGGGGAGATGAGGAAGGTGCTGCTGGTTGGGCTGGCGTGCTCACATCCTGACCCTAATTGTCGGCCAGCAATGAGAGGAGTGGTTCAGATGCTGGTGGGTGAAGCTCAAGTCCCAATTGTGCCAAGAACGAAGCCTTGTACAAGTTTCAGCACTTCACATCTTTTGTTGAGCTTGCAGGACAGTGTTTCTGACTGCAATGGCATGATCACCATCTCCACCTCCTCCTCCGAACTCAGCTTCGCCGCCGGCGCCGGCGGTGATCACATCGTTTGATTAATTATAATATCTAACGGTGTAGATTTAATTTGATATTTAATTTGTTTTTTGTATGTAATGAGTCTAATGACACAATAACATGCAAAGGGTTCATTAGGGACTTAATTAGCTGCAAATTTTGGTACTGAGTTTGTTTATATACATACATGATTTATACTCTCTGAAGTACGTTTAACATGTGTCTAAATGATTTGTAACTCAAGTAATTAAGAGTATTCACTTTTGCATTTCAATTCTCGAGTTCGCTACTAGTGATTAAGAGTACTTCTGCAGCATCCGAAATGACTTATAGTTCAAACGACCAAGAATCTTCACTTCTTCATCTGAATACTCGAGTTCGAGTTCGTTTGTTAGTGACTAAGGGTGACCCCCTCATGCATCGAAGGTCCCGAGTTTAATTCCTCCTCTTGCATTGAAGTTTCCGGGTTGGACAAAAAATTGAAGTGGGTCACATTGGTAGGAGGGGTATCAAGAGATGAGTGGAAGTCATTGTCTTAACGTCGATTGGTGAGTATCGTTGAAATATTAGCATCTATAATGCTTTCTTTTCACGAGCAATGTCGATTCCTATATGGTCAAAAGTGGAAATTAGAGATTTTGAGTGGGGGCTTGGTAAAGTATATAGCATAGGAAATGAATGAATATTTAATATTAGCTTTTTAGAAACTTCTTTCATCAAGACTTGGTGCTGGTCGGTGTAACGGACAAATTACAACTGTTGCATTTTTTAATGTTTATTTTAATCATTTATTTTTAATACCATTCAATTTTATGTACCATAAAAAAACAATTGCATAATGATTATTAAATAGACTATTTTTCCTTTTTGTTTTCAATAACTAAAGTTCAAGGTAAAATTGGTTACTCTCAGAATCAACGCAATGATATACCCGTAACTTCAAGCCGGAAAATCTTCAAAGGTACTTTTTTTCAATTTTCTCTTTTGCTTTCTTCCCGAACTTTGAGCTTTGCGTTTCCTTTATAACGTTTCTAAAATTAGTGTTGTTTTTGGGTTCTTCAATACAAGATGCTTATCTTTGAAATGTAATCATGTTGGCATCTAATCTTATTAGGTAAAGTATATTTTGCACTTTCACTTTTGCCCAAGCTTTTGGTTATGATTAATTGGTAAAGTAAAAAATAAATTTCTAGCATTAAGAAATGCCCTTGAATTTTAGATTTTGTTCTCTCAACCTTCAGCTTAACTTTGAACCTTTTAAATTTTAATTTTCAGTTCATGTTAATACTTCTCGTCAATTTTATCGTATCATTTTATTAATTCAATACAAGAAGGCATAGTTAGTTTTGAGTTCCCTTAACTTTCAATTCATGTCAATACCTCTCAACCGTCAATTCTATTATAACTTTCAATTAATTTTTATCACATATGTAAAGCACAAGATCAGACTTTTAACGACATACGTCAACAAAATGCTACGAAAACGAGAATATAATTATTAAGTACTTAAACTTTGGATAATCAAGTTAGAAAAATCAAACTTCACACATATGCAAACAGATTTAAACGCCGATACTAGACAAAATAAACGAAATGTCGATCTGTTTGGCAGAATAACCGACAAAACCAATGGCAGAACATAACTGGCATGAATTGAAGTTTAGTGCCTCAAAATCAAATTGAAAATTCACAAGACAACAAAGTAGAACAAGGACTGCAACAACTAAAAAGTTAATTAAATAGTAACCCTAGCTCCAAATACGAGATAAATTAAACAAATAATAAAATAATAAAAATATGTATAATATTAAAATCCAAATTAAACACATTAAACGACATAGTTCGTCCAAATTTCAAGTGAGCTCATTGCTTGTCAAAAGAGTTGTGATTTCTTATTTTTCTTCGAATTTTTATATTATGGATCCAAAACTAACACGTTAAACGAAAGAAACGTTAATCAAAATAACTTGAAAAGACTAAAACATCAACTTTCACGATATTGATATTGGCACCAACAAATAATCATTTAACCCGTGAATTACCGATTCTCTAATCACTTTGTAATTAAATAGCACTTTCTTCTTTTAACTTTCTAGTATCTAAAATAACACAAATTCCGTCAATTTCTCCGGTCGACGTTATGCTCCTTGCCCATGCGGCCCAGATACAGCTCATCCTTGTCAGAGTAATGTACAAATTTACAAAATATATATATACTCTTCAATTTTATTTATTTATTTTTATATTTTGGTCTGAACTAATAACGTTCATGAATCCATTTAATGCAGAAAGCGCAGATACCTTCTTTTTTTTTTTTTTTTTTTTTTCACATTTGTACCTCTTTGTGATAAAAAGAAATAAAACAATTTACCCAACTCGTTGTTTTCTATTTTTTGGACGGGTACCCTATATAAGGTTAATTGACATGTGTAATTTAGAATCTTGTCAGCACTGAAAATATTGAACTAAAATACATGTATACTGCTTGTTTATGTACATTGATTTCATTATTGCATATTTAAGAAGGGTGTTGCAACCTTCACACTCAAATTTTCTTGTTTTAGCTTCTTGGTTTTTGTTTTTGTTCTGCAATGTTGTTTCATGATTAGATTTGTCTAATTTTTAGGCCACCCTTTAAACATCAATTCTAAAAAAATCAACCAAATATAAAGTTGTTTAACCGTTACATTAGCATTGTTAAGATTTCAGTGTTTAAGTGAAAACATGATTCGTCTATTTATTGATTAATGTTAAAAGATCATGTTAACACATGATTCTTTTAGACTCATTAAAATAATGTGTAGTTGTTTTTTATCCCAATAGATGAGCTTGGAGAGAGACCACTAAAAGATAAGAAAATCAAGATATTGAGCCTACAAACCAACCTAAGGAATTCAGATGACAAAGCACCACGTCAAGAACAAAAAACGACTACCATCAACCACCTCTCATAACCCTGGATTGTCCACTGACAAGAAGAGACGAGCACATAACTTAAAGTACTTTTCGACCGCTAAAGCCAATTGGTAGACCTAACAACTCTCTGGCATGAAGGTCTGTCCAGACGTCACCTCCGATATGTTGGCCATCAACAAGAAAAGAAGTTTATGAAGAGACATAAATATTGTTAGACCTAGCTAGGATAGAGTGCATTTCAACCACTTTCTAACGAGAAATGCGCTCGAGACGCATTGATCCGAGAAATCATGCAAGTAATTATGTGTAAACATCATTTCTTCTCCACATGTTGAGTGGGTAATTGAGTATGGAGGAATAGCTTATAAGTCGTATCTACGTGTTCGGCCCATTAAATGATAAGGCGGTGAGAGAATTAAGAGCACCATACTTGTAGGGCTCACTTGCCTACATAAAATGGTCGATCACCCCTTATAAGTGGTCACATGAAAGAGAGTTAAATTACATTACACTTTTAAACAGCTATTGTAATCCACATCAATATATATATATATATATATATATATCAAGCCACCACGGTGGATGTAGTCTATTTTTATGGGTGACCCACTTAAATCTTGTTGTCAATTATCTAGCTTTATATCCTGAGCCTTCTAAAGGGTGACGATACTAATCTTGTATTGACCTCCCAATTGTGAGTGTTAATAGACCATACAATTTTGATTTTTTTTTCTTTTTTTTTGTGCAAAGATGATATTGTAATAATAACCTAGAATATAAACAGTTCATATTATCATACAACATTGTATGATAAAAAGAAGAGCTGAAGAAGTCAAAATAAAAATGTCTAAATAAGAAGATTGCTAAATCAAAATGCCAAGTGGGTTTGTGGGCCCGAGGCAATGTGAGGAGGCATATTTTAAATATACATATTTATTATTTTGTTTTCTGTATACATTATACCTATACTAAAACCCAAACTCGGGTGCACTGTTCATGGACAATGCGGGGACGAAAATGCCCCCCAAAAATGGTCTTCGGGTTTTTTTTTTTACTATGCTTTTTCGGTCCATGTCTTCCACGTATTGATCATCAGCGATGTTTCTGTTGAGAGCGTTTTTCCCTTTTTGTTTCGTTTTCACTCATTTCTTTGTTCACTTTTACCTTTCATTTTTCAGCTTCTCTTTCACCACTTTTTGTTTAGTTTTTAGATTTCTATCTTTGTCTTCTCATCTTTGCTCATGTGCTTCGCATGTCGGCTTCTTGGCGTTTCAAGTCTTCCCGTTTTGTGGTTAATTGTGTGTCTTTTTTGTTGCCCTTTTTTGCCACTTTTTGTGTTAATTTTGTATTTAGAGTTAGGTCTTATGTTTGAATTTGGGTTTAGCCAATTTTGGAGGTTTAGGATGTGTTTGTTGCACCAGACTATCTCGGACTAGACTAGCTTTAGAGACTAAGCTGGACTGGCTTAGACTAGACTAAGCTGGACTGACTTAGTGAAGCTGTGAAATCCCATTCCTGGATTTCACTGTTTTAAATCACGTATTTCGTATTTCGTATTCTTAGTTTTGACGCTTTTATATTTACAGCGTATTTGATCCCTACGTATGTTTCCACTTATCTTTATATATTTGGATAGTAATCGTCGAGACGAACGCGTGGGCACAAACAGAATGTAATTTGGAGTTATAACGAAGATTCTACGAACCTTTAAATGTCGAGGGCATTTTGGTAAATTAACAATTGAACACGTGAAATTTGTTGTCTTCCACATGGGACCCACAGATTGGTCCCTATTTTTCTGGATTCTTCTTTCCTCTTCTTCTTCTTTCTCCTGCTACTCTCCCTCTCATTCACTCTTCTTCACCTAGACACGCCATCACCCACCACCATTTTTTTTCCAGCAAATTGGACCTTGCAAACACCCTCACTGTGTTCACCATCATCCCAAGAACCTGTTTCATGTGTTGGATACTTGAGTTTACCTCGGGATCAAACAAATCAAGAACCTCCATTTGAGTCATCACTTTGCAAGTCAATTTCCCATATATTCTGACCAAGGTGAGACCTCTAAGCACCATAATCGGATTCCTCATGATGTGTTGATGAATGTTCATGGTTGGATCGTGTGATTTGGTTGAGAAATGAGAAAATTTTAACGATTTAAAGTTTGCCCAATTTTCGGCGAACCCGTGACCTTCCAGACCATTTTTCGGCCACCATTTGGACTTTAAGTAGGCGATGATAGTGCGTGACATCTCAATTCTTGTGCTAGGGTGCGTTAGCGCGGACTCCAAATGAGTGACTTTAATCTATGTGATATTGGTGATTACCCTGTTTTCGTAATTGTTATCCTGTGTGGATATGACTTGGTTTTATAAATATGTTTTCTATTGAATTGTTATTTTTAATACTTAGCCATCGATATGGTTTGACTTGTATGATTGACATGTTGTGATAAAATGTGAGGGCTAGTAGTGGACTGTACACCCATTGTGATGGGGATTTGTTGCTTCGATGTTGTTTCATTTCCCGCTTCGTTGATTCACTCTAAATTTAGTATTTGTGCCTTGTTTCACTTCATTGAGCTTTTGTAAATTAAGTAACTTGTGCCTTGTTTCGTTTCCTTGAGTTGTTGTACATTATGGTTGTTGGCTTTCCGCTCGGTTCCGTTGAGTGATCTGAAACTGGGTTTCCGCTAGGATTCCGTTGAGTGGTCTGGTTCCCTGCTCCATCTGGATTTCATTGAGAGGTCCAGAATTCCTTGTGTTCTGCGGTTCCGTTGAGTGGTCCGGAATCGTATCCATCTTGGATTTCATTGAGTAGTCTGATATCCATTGTACTTAGCGATTCCATTGAGTGGTCCGGAATCGTATCCACTCAGATTTCGTTAAGAGGTCCGGAATCCCTTCTACTCCACGATTTCGTTGAGTGGTCCGAAATCGTATCTTGGTTGGATTCTGTTGAGTGGTCCGGAATCCCGATTGGTATTATGGTTCCGTTAAGTGGTTCGGAACCCAATTAATTACTTTGTTGATTCTTCGGATTGAGTTCGATTGAGATAGCTTTAGTGATGTAAGCTTCAGCCGAACTGTGTCACTCTAGCCCTACTTTTCATTATGTTGTATGAGTTTATGGTTGTGAGCTTTTGTGCTTTGTTTCAGACGAGCTGTTGGATGTCTGGGTGACTCCTTCAAGATTTTCAGTGACTTGATTATGATTTCATAAAATATGATTTTATATTTGACGTTTATACACTGTGATTGATGGATGGTTTTTAATATTATCACATACGTTGCATTATTATCACTTACACGAGCTTCGCCACTTATCCGGGTTGTTGTTTGCCCAGTGCACCATTCCGATGGTGTAGGGGCGATTGTGCAAGTATTATTAGATACGAGGAGCTTTGGGGTAGCAAATAGAGTTCTGAGAGCTTGGAGGGTTAGGTTACCCATATACTTTTCCTTAAACATACGTGATTATTGTTATTTTAAGTTCAATATTCCAGTTTGTATTTCCTGGCATCCCCCTATAGTCTATCGTCACGTGTTGATTTCGGACGTATCTTGAGATCGGGGCGTGACAGAAACGTTTGGTGCAGTGTTGGACTAAGTCACGGACTATTTTTTTCATTTAAATATAATTTTTAATTCATATTTACTAATATTTTACTATTATTAATCTACAAATTTTTTTCTCACTCATTCTCTCCCTCCACTCTATCTATCTTTCCTTTCATTTCTCATGTATTACATCGTTTCCGTTGAACTGAACTCTGCTCTGCATCTCTTTCCTCTCTCTCTCTCCTTTCCTTTTTCTTCTTCCAATTTCAAGTTTAGTCAAACCTTTCTCTTTCCCTTTCCACCTCTTGCCCTTCTCTTTGGGTGTTTTTCAATTTCCAGATTTGGTATTTTTGCAATTCCCAGATTTGGGGTTTTTGCAATTCTCAAAGGCCCAGCGAGGTAACCGGTGAGGAGTCGGGGTTTGTGGAGTTAGAGGAATGAGAGATGGCGGTGTCTTGGGGTTTGAACGCTTGGATTTCTTGTGGGGCTGCAAGACCGTCTTCGAAGTCTCTGTCATTCCAACTTTGAGCATATAGAGATGATGGCAATTTTTAGTGAAGAAATTCGAGATGGACTTGGATTTCTTGGATTTGTTTCCATCAAACCCAGTTGAAGGCGAACGCAAGAGACGGTCTTAGTAGTCCGAAGCATTTTGGGGGTTCTTGCTAAGACCTCCTAGCAAGGTCGTTAGTCCCTGTGAGCCCCACTTAATCTCATTAAAACTAGTCATTTCCAGTACCAAACACGAGACTGGACTAAGTGTTAGTCAAATCCAGTCCAATGATACTTAGTGAGGGCAAACAAACGCACCCTTAGAGTTAACTGTTTCCTTTGGATTTTTTCTGGGGGTGAAGCTTATAGAATGCTAGGGTTTTCTCTCTGTGTTGGGATTTTGAGTGTGACTGTGTGATTTTATTCTAATTTTATTTTTAACAAACAGTGCTTTGTGTTTTTTCGTTTGTGTGTTGTGGTTGTGATTATGGGTGTATGATTGGTTGTGTTTTGTGTTTTTAGCAAACGTTGTTGTTCGTTTTTCCCAACTGTTGTGTTGGCGTTTTCATGCTGGTTGTGCTTCAGGTATGTCATTTTTCTTTCTCTTTCTTCCCCTTATTTTTACTTATTTTCTATTCTTGGATGAATCTAGTGTTTAGATTAGAGTAGAGGAAATAGAGTATAATAAATAAAGAATGAAAGAGAAGGCTTTCTTACGCTTAATATGTTAGTAGACAATTGATTACCAAATTCATTGACAACAATATGATAAATGTTTGTTCAAATTAATCACAATGAAATAAAGAGTTTAGGTGATACTACAAGCATTGAATGGCTAGGGCTGCAATGTTGTTATATGAGGTTCCACTCTTACGGAGATTTGGAAAAGCTTTAGTGTTTTCAGCCCATCAAAGATGATTTTTGGCTAAAACCTAGAAATACACCACGTTAAATAACAAGAGTCTGAGCAAAACCAGATCAGTGGTTTGTTTGTTGTTCGCTGATTTGATTACGATTTTTTATGATGCTGTGTTTTTTAATACCTCCGTGTTAATACCGGTTGATTCTAATTTATGTCTGTGTGCCTCATGTTAGAGATCCGTCCGTATTTTATTTTATTTTTAAATTATGCATGTTGTTGGTTGTTGTTTAACAAGAGAAACAACGAATGTGTAGTCTCTCGGTGCATGTACTTTGATGTGGCTTCTATGACTGCTAAAAATTAGATAGCGCCTACTCTTTGTAAAATAATGGTTTTTGTTTTCTGTGTTGGTTTATTTTTCCACATTTTCTGTTCTTAGATGAACCTTTTCTATGAATTTGGTTTTTCCTCTGCTGTAGAGGTTGAGTGTGTTGGAACTCATTTGCTTTTATGTATTTATTTTCTATATTTTCAAAGTATGCTTTTTTACTGATTTTTTTGTTTTATTTTTTGGTTTTTTTCCCAGATGTGTTTATCTGTATACATACGTTGATGGTTACAACGTGTTACAACAGTGTATTGACCTTGGGTGTGTTCTTAAGTCATGTACCCAATTTGGTTTTGACTGATTATTATAGAAATTAGAGACAATCACAGTGGTATATATCAAAATTTAAGAATTTTAACTTGCAAGCACTGAAGTCCTTTCGCAAATCAGACACTTTATTGAAACATTTGAAAATGTTAGATATAATTAAATGGTATTTGTGGGTGTATGATTTGGTTGCCTTTTTATTTTCGGGAAATGACATTGTTAATTTTTTCTGTCTATTGTGTTGTTGTGTTTCTGTGTGATTCTACTTTAGCTATATAGTTTGTGGTTCTCCTTTTTAAGCTTATTTTTTCCGCATTTGGTGTTTCTAGATAAATCTTTTCTTTAAATTTGGTTTTTTCTTTGCTGTGGAGGTTAACTGTGTTGAAATTCATTTGCTTTTATGTATTTGTTTTCCTGTATTTTCAGAGTGTGTTTTTTGCTGGTGTATTTCTATATTTCATTCGATGTATTTATTTAATATCCGTGCGTCATTTTCATTTTGGTATATGGGTAAGGATTGTTGGCTATAAAGGGTTAAGGTGGAAAAGCTTGGAAGAAGATAGAAAGTCTAGCACTCCATAGAGATGACCATGGGAGGCTATGAACAACTGGCATGATGACTAATAAACCCTAGAAGGTTGGCGTGGAATGGTGCGTAGAAGGAGGCGGCCAACCAATAACCTAAAAATCAAGAGATGGTGAATCTATGAGTTGATGTGGCATAAATATTACATGCGGGCTGACGTGGTCCATATATTTAGCATGAGGTCTTGATTAATTGAGCGATTTATACCATGCGAGAAATTTTTAATTGTGACAGAAATGCGGGTGATATATCACGTGTTGTTAGGTAAATTGTGGGAAAATTTATTTTTGAAGTGATTAACTTTTTAACACACATATCCCATCAGTTGTATAATAACACGTGATGTATCATCTCGTATGCCGATCACACTGAAAAATCTAACATACTATGCAAGTTGAGGCCATATATGTACCCAATGAGAACAACTCAGTTTGCCGGCTTTTGGCACTATAAATAGTAGTAGAGTTCAATTGTATACAGCATGCAAATGTTGCAATTAACGTGGGAATACACACACACATTCTTATATTATATCTATACTAGCATTTACCTATACACTTTGTGTGTATGAACATATTTTTTTAGAAAATGAGAAGGAGAGGGAGAGAGAGAGAACGTGGGGGGAGTGGCAGGTTTTTGTTTTTGGTTTTTTTATTTTAAATATTGGAGGTACATTACTTGTAGGTGAGGCTTCAATAAAAAATAGTAAAATTTGAACATGTGAAATTACATTATTGCCCATCATTTTTTTTTGTGTGATAGAAGACTAAGTAGTCTTTTCACCCTCTTTTGGTTAACAAAGAGTGTTTAATTAATTATTAGAGATATAGATAAAAGATAGAGAGCTTAGGTGGGAAAGGATCCTCGCCGGATCTTTTCCTAGGGATCCCGTCACTCGTTCATCGTATATTGTGCGGTCAGAAATCATTTCAAAATTTAAATTTTAAAATTAAATATAAATAATACTTAACGAAAAATGACCGCACGATATACGATGAACGAATGAGATCATGGGATCCCTAGGATCCCTAGAAAAGGGATCCGGCGAGGATCCTTTTCCAATTTAGGTTAGAGATGTGTTGTGATTGTTAGTGGGCTTGTTTTGTCGAGGTTCTGGATTTCGAGGTGAGTGGTACATATAATGTGTTATAAACTTCTTATTTTTCAATAAATGTGAAAATAACGAACTATTGTGTGTTTTACTCTATTTACAGATCTTTCTCTATTTTCAAGTCAAAGATGTTTGATTTCGTGTAATCACTTTTGATGCTTATACATACAATATGTGTGAATTGTTGAGATTGTTTTGATGCTTATACATACATTATGTGTGAATTGTTGAGATTGTTCAAGCTATCTCCAAGGGCCTCCAAGGGGAGGGGGGGAAACAAAAAAAAAAACCCAAAATTTGGGCCCAAAACTTCTCTAAGAAATGTATTATGGGGTGGAAATTTTGGGATTTTGGGTTTTGGGAGGAGACTTTGGGTTAGCTATCCCACGGGATGGATAAGGTATCAAGTGGGCCAATGGCCCCAACTCAACAGATGCACCACGTGAAGACCAACCGAAGCAGGGCAATAGATGTAGGCTAGTTTGGTATTGGTGTAGTTTGAAGAAAAAAACTGTTTATATTGTGTTGTGAGAATAAATAGTTGTGAAATAAAGTAACAGAGTGTTTGGTAAATTTTTTTGTAAAAATTCTTTTGGAAAAAAAGAAGCAGTATTATAGTGTTTGGTATAACAGCTGTGACTGTGTGAAATGACCAAAAATTGTATAATACTAGATTTGCCATTAATTTAATTTTCTTAACAAATAAAGGTGAATTACTAAATATACTTTATTTTTAAAAGAAAAATATTTATAAACTTTATCTTAAACATATAATCCAATGTTTAACAAAAAATCATACTCCAACATTCAACATATAATCCAACATTTATGCTGCTTCACGTTTTCAAATTTTTTTTCAAAACTCATTTTTACTGCTTCGCATTTTCAATTTTTTTTCAAAACTCATTTTTGCTGCTTCACGTTTTCACTCAAAACTATGAAAATAAGCTGTTTTTAAGTGTTTACCAAACACCTTTTTGAGCTTAGTTTTTTTTTTTTATATACTCACTTTTTATAAAAGCACATTAGTACCAAACCAGTATGTAATAGGTAGACAGATTGTCTGCGGCAATCGCATAGAAACCAACTTTTTATGGCCTGAATTAGCGCTGTTAGCGTCTAATGGTTGTCGCGTCCTGTGGGTTCTTCCAAAGTGGCACGTCTAGTTACATCTCTTTTCAATCACACGGCTCAAATTCAATTTAATCAATTTTAAAAGTAATAAGGATCCTACGACTAAATTTATCCAATGATCAAAATAATATTAATTAATCCAAATCAAATCCAACACCAAAACCCTATAAATACCCATTAATTAAGGGAACTTTAACGAAAAGCTTCTGATACTGTTCACTTTAATGAAAAACTATATTTTTACATTAAAAAGTCAATCTTTGGTATCATTCACTTTACCTTTTATTTTATCATTTTCGTTTAAACTCAAAGTTTTCAAGTCATTTTCATTAGTTTTCCCATTAATTTAATTTGTTCACTAATCCATAAAAGAAAATTAAAAAAATCCAATTTTCTGATATTTGTTCACCAAAACTTTGTGTAAGTATTCGAGTCAAACCTTTAATCCTAGGGAACTTTAACAAAAATCTCATAGTACTGTTTACTTTAACGAAAAACCACATTTTTACACTAAAAAGTCAATCATAGTACTATTCACTTTATCATTTATTTTGTTCTTATCATTAAAACTCAAAATTTTCAAACCTTTTTCATTAGTTTTCCTTTAATCCTAAGCCCCTTTATGAGAAAAAAAAAGAAAAAAAAAGAAAAAAAAAAGGGCATAGGATTACTAAGCGCCTTGTGTAAGTATTCGAGTCAAACCTTTAATCAATTGTCGAAGCAAATTCAATGGGTTTGGATCTGCAAGGTTTTGGAGTGGAAGTAAGGTTCAGTAGTAACGACATGCTTTACTTGTCAGGAATTGGTGTGATTCTCGACTTTTACATATATATTGAAACTTAAGGAACTAAAACAAAAAAAAATAAGCGCCTTATCTTGAAGATCACTAATCAAATACTCGGGGGGAGAATTTATAAGCCTTTTTTAACAAATCAATAAAAGCCCAAGTAACTGATGGCCCATCTTCAATAAAAGCTCAAAAATTGATGGCCGATCGTCAATTCCAAGCCCATTTAACCCCAAAATTCAATACAAAACATTCAGATGTTTCTTATTTTTTTAATTTTTTTTGCAATAAACAAAGAAGAAGTTAAATATAATTCAAAATTTTAACGCATGAATCCTATTGACAACCAATAGAAAAACAAAACTAAAATCAATTTTAATAATTTTTAATAGATAATGTAATTATGTAGCTCAATATATAATAAAATAAATATTTGGCATATCTATTAAAAATTAAAAGATTTAAATTTTATTTTTAATTGACAACGTCATCTATCTCACATTCTCTTAGCGTTGTTAATATTGTTGGCTAAAAAAATAAAAATATTTTTTGATATATTGTGTTTGACATGACATTATGCTGGAACGCAAATTAGCAATCACATGGACAAGTCAATCCAACTGGCCGTAGCTGATTGGTCCAACACCTCATCTTTCCAATTACATACCTTATCAGATCTCACCTTTCGTATTTACTTCTTCCGGAACCCCTCTTTCCCTCTATGGTTCACAGTTGATACGGTGAGCCGGATCTCTCAAAGTCTCTCAGGCTCAGAGCGGCAGGACGGCCATGGCTGACCAGTTCGAGGACAAGGTCCCTCCTTCGGTATGATTTCTCAGAAACGCCAATTATCTCCTGCAATTTAATCAGCCATCTTGGATTTTGTATTTCTGGAATTGGGATTTAGATGTCTCGTTTTTTCAGCTGTTTTGAGGTCCTGCTAAGCGAAACTTATGCATGCATGCTTCAATTTAGTGGCATATTAAATGTCTGGGACTTGTGTGTTGGTTGATTAGACAGAGTTACATTTCTTGATGAAAGATTTTCGTGATCTGAAAATTGGTATTCCAAAACTGGGATGAAACCCAGATCTTGGACATTTTCCATGATTGAATCTGAATTAAGAAACAAGCCTGTATTTATTGGATTTTTTGTGTTAGGTGTAAATTAAGAACTGCCAAATCAAATGCCACCTTAATTTTGTTGGAGTTATGTTAATTTATTGATTGATTGATTTCCTTGTTGATGCATTTATGTTCTCACGCTCTTGTATGTATCTGCGAGTTCAATGCATGATAAGAGATTCAGATGACAAGGAACTTTTACCCAGAATTGTTATCCTCACGGGTGGTTTTTCTGCATAATTATGTTGGTTTTTCAAGTTGAATGATTGTAAAATGTTGGCTTTTCTTAGTGAATGATGCTAGTCTGTTTAGCTTGAGATGCATGTAATTACGTGGAAATGATGTGCATGAGTATATATTTCGATTCGTATAGAAACGGGTTTTTTGTCCATTGATGAAAATGTAATAGGTCTATTGTCGATCTGTCATACTTATATTTGGCTAACCACCCAGTGAATGGGTTTGGTGGTATTGGTCTCCATTTGAACTCAAACCATGAGTTTGAGTCTCACGGCTGTCACCGGTCTATTTGACTAGTGGGTTTCTACCATGGCCCTTTAATGTTTCATGGCCTTTATGAGTCACTTTCTATTTCACAGCAAAGTTTCTAGGTGGTTGGGTGCATGTGTGCATGCTTGTCAATGATTCTTCCAATTGATGACTCGTAGTTTAAGTCTTAAGACTATTGGGATTGAATCTCATTTTGTCCTTCTTTACACAAGCTCTGTCCTAATTTGGATTTTGTTTATTAGTGAAGAAACTGTGAAATAAAATTCGCACTTGTAATTTGTCCCTGGAAATCATTTTCAATTTGTTTGTAGGCATAATATAATAGTGCATTTAAAGAGGATTTGTGAGGAAGATAGAGTTCCTTACAAAAATACGGGGTCCTAACTGATAGATTATGGTCATTAGCCTGTGTCTTTACATTGTTATATTTCACTGTCTAGTTTTCTAAACATTGCTTTGTTTTTATTTATTTGAAGGAATAGCAGGACTAAGCCAGTGGGATTTTCACTAGTTCTCATATAGAAATAAAATAAGTCATGTTTGTACCTGAGTGCTTGGTTTGATAACCTGCTACTAATTTATCTTCTGCTTCTGGTAAATCAAAAAGTAGTCTCTCGCATTCTGTTAGGAATGAAACGATAAAAATGATAAACCCTATTGGCTGCTGCCACAAATTCAATTCCCAAAACCATATTTTCATTATGTGCTGGGAGTGGGATGCACCCAATTTAAAATTGTGTTTTTCTATTTAAACTCCACAGTCTGTCTTAGTTCACCCCGAAATTTTTTGACAGCATAATTTCCAATACCCTTACTAATACAACACAACCCACAACAGCTGATAAAGAGAAGGGAAAAACCTAGAGAAAACCCACCACACCCCAGACACCGACCAGCACTCTCTCCCAATTGCTGCCACACCAACGATATTATCACTTATTGTAATCTTTTTTTATGTACAGATGTGTTTTTCCAACATATTCTCTCATATTAGATGTTTTTGGCTCAGAAATTTATGTAGAAAGGACCAGAAACTATGTGATGGATTTACACCCTTAGAAAATTAACTGATGGATTTACTCCAAAATGAGTGTCAAACAAAATCAAAAGCAAGTACGATGCTGGGAGTGTTCCCAACATCCTCTGTATATCTGTAGTGGGCGTCGAATTTGAAATAGGGCAAAATTGGAAATTAAGGTGTCAAAATTTGGTGTGGTGGTTAAATAGAAAAACTCTTTAAAAATAGGGAAACAATTCGATTCAATTGGACATAGTTCTGGAACTTGGATGCCGTTGCATCTTCTATAGGTATTCTCACATAGGAAGCGGGTCTAAATATCCAGTTGAATGAAGAACATTAATTAGTGTGATAGTTAGGGATTGTTGTTGAGTGGTGATTCCAGCAGTGCTCTACATTTTCCCTTAACCTTGTCCATTTGTGTGTCTGTGTCTGCTTGGAAATCTAATTTACAGTGGTGATTTTGCAGGATGCAAAAGGGTTGAACCCTGGAATGATAGTGTTGATTGTTGTTGTTGGGCTGCTGATGATTTTCCTGGTAGGAAACTACGCGCTTTACGTGTACGCTCAGAGAACTCTTCCCCCGAAGAAGAAGAAGCCAGTGTCTAAGAAGAAGCTGAAAAAGGAGAGGCTGAAGCAAGGCGTCTCTGCTCCAGGAGAGTAAATATGAAAGACTTGATTTCTTTTGCAGCTCTCCGTCACGTCGTAAAGCGTTGTGTTCAGATGTTTTTCCAAGCACCTTATGTGTTTAGGATTCAGAAGGTTTTTCTTTATTTACGTTAATACTCGAGGGGATTGAAATTTAGTTGCAACTTTGGGAAGTGAAGTGAACCCGGTATCATCATGGAGACCAGGGAGAGAGAATGCTGTTACTAAAACACAGTTTTATCTTTTTAATTTCCCTTTTGTACTGAGCCTTAACTTTGTTGAAGGAATAGTTAGAACTTGGAAAGAATTCCGTTACCAAAGCGGGAGCCTTGTGCACTGGGTACGACCTTTTTATGGTTTGTTTCTATTAACCGGGACACTGGAAGAAACAACCAAATGTTTGGTTGTACAATAGGATGTAACACCGCATGACCATTTTACTATGCTAGTTCTGAATTATTAGATAAACAAAATTGACACAGTTTGTGACACGCACAATGATGCAGTTCACCTATATTAGATAGTGGCAACGACTTTTACCTCTTTCATCTCTTCTGTGGAGTACGGCTTTGGCAATAGCATAATCCTCGCTTCCCTTTGATTTTTAAGCCCAAGCAATGACTCTTACTGACAAAAAATTCCACCTTTAAAGTTGCAATCCATAGAAAATGTTAAAAATCAGAACATATTTTCAAAAGTTTCTGCTAATCCCACTACATAGTCTAAACCATTTAGAATCAATTAGAAAAGAATTCATGAACTTCGCTTGATGTAAAGTGAACCAACATAGCCAAGGAGACTCGACTGAAACCCCTACCTTTCGTCCTCTTTATTTAACACTTCACACACATAATAACTTGATATATATATATATATATATTGTTTTTCTTCTTCTTTTTTCTTTAAGTAACAGTAGTGGTTATGCAATGTAAGTTCACTTAAGCTTTCGAACCAACCCATGTAGCGAGCTTTAGGTCAATGACTCTCAAACCACAAGGGCTTTAGGGCACTAGGTGTAGAACACCCCTAAGGACTTATTAACTCGAGCTGAAAAGGTTACGAAACCAACTAACCACTCTGCCCCATGTCAAAACTCTACCGTTTGATGTGAGAATTACTGCTGGTTAGGCAAGATTGGCCCGGTTACTAGGCAAAGCCTTAGATGAGACAATTATTACTTTATTCATAACAATAACTAACTTTACTTAGAACAAAAATTTAAAAATAAACTTAGACTAAAAGTAAGTGTTCAATCTCACTCCCCACAAACCATGTTGAAGTGAATGTGCAAATTTTCAAAGTATAACTCATGAATTAGTGTCTAAGCAATGATAAATAGAAAATACTCTACTATGGGTTTAACCTTCACCATGTCCATTTGTTATTAGGTTTAAAATAATCTATGGATATTAACTTAAAAAGAATGAAATTTTATTGACTCAAAATTAAAAATCTAAAAATTCTAATTCCCACCCCCAAACTTATTTCACACTTTGTCCTCGAGGTGTGGGAAAATAAATAAAAGACAAAAATAACACCTAAAACTAACTGACTCTAAAAAAAGGACAAAATTAAAATAAACAAATATAAAATAAAAGAAAGTGCATAACAAACCAAAATTTAAAATAAGAAATGGACACATAGGGATGGCAACGGTTCGGTTTGGGGACGGAAATGTTATATCTATCCCCATAACCACGAAAATTAACCATACCCATAACCGCAAAATAACTATCGGCGATTATTCATAACCATATCCACTGAGTAACGGATTTTCAATCGGTTATCGGTTATATCCATCTTCGTCAAAAAAATTAAAAATTATATTCATCCAATTGACGCACTATAAATTTTAGTAGATACTAATTCTGCCATTAAATAGCCACATCCAATTACAAAAAAAACATAACAATATATATTTGAAGTTGTTCATGATAAGCCAATATGATAAATTGGTCCAATAAAAAAGAAAAAGAGGACAAAAACAAATACGAAAGGAAGACAAAACAAATTGTCTAATAATTCCAAAACTTGTGATGACAAAAGAACGAGATATTTGCACTTTGCTTCTAGTTCCACCAAGCCAGTATCATATTTCATGGTGCTCCTCCTTCACAACCATCAATGGAGCATGATCCCTACATTATTAAGCAAATGACGAAATAATTAATATGAATCGTTGTACACATATAATCTACAAAGAAGATAGTTATATACATATAATATAATTGCCAATACTTACCTCATCCATATCCATATCTTCAAAATAAGTGCAGCAACTGACGTGTGCATTAGAACAAGAAGCTAGTTGTGAAACATAAAGACTTAAATTAGTTCTAAAAACCGAATGCATACTAATTAATTAAGTTTGAAAAATAAGTTCGAAATTAAGATTAAAGAACATGCACAAATATAAGATGAAAATAAATCAATGCTTTGGGGTACCTTGAATTTCTTTCCACAACCAATTTTGGGCGCACATTAAGGCTTCCAATGTCTTTGGATGAAGTCTACTACGGTGTGGACTTACAAATCTCCCACTAGTATTGAAAGATGATTTGGAAGCAACTGTAGATACAGGAATAGCTAATATATCCCTTGCTAAAGCACTTAAGATAGGATATTTAGTCCCATTTGATTTCCACCAACCCAAAATATCAAAATCAGATGTTCTAGGCAAAACAACCTCATCCAAATAATGATCTAATTCTGACTTTACATTATTAGTACTTATAGTACTAGAAACAACCAAGTCAAAGTTATCCATTAAAGAGGATTCATCTCTTAAAAGTCAGATTGATTTAAATGAGATGAACTGAATGATGGTTGATGACCCATGTTAGAAATATGATTAGATCCACACTCTTTTACCAAATCATAACAATATTTGCGAATCTTATCAATTTCATTGGAAGCATATTGCCCATACAGGAAAGAAATACTCAATCAGCCTCATCTTGAATCTTGGATCCAATACAGCAGCTACAACCATTATTCCATGAATCACACTCCAATATTTATCAAATTTCTCAATCATACTTCTTGCCATATTTTTTATTTCATCACGTCTAGAGGTAAGCCACTGGGTTAGCGACAACCTGATCTCACAAATATTTAGAAAATAAAGATTGGCTGTAGGGTACTTAGTTCCAGAAAACAACTCGGAGACATTATAAAACAACTTTAACTTCTCACAAATCTCTCTTGCCATCTCCCAATCTCTATCATCAGGCAAACACTTATATTGCGACTCTTGTTGTTTCAAACGAGGGAAAACATCCTTGTAAATCAAAGCAGATTGAATCATTAAAAAAGTGGAATTCCACCGAGTTTTACAATCAAGCACCATCTTCTTAGTGCTTGGAAGCTTCAACTGACGTGCTTCTTCCTCAAATTTTTCCTCTCTTTTATGTGTTGCTGTCCAATAAACAACACTATCACGAATTTTCTCAACACCACCACCAATCACTTCCAGACCATCCTTCACAATTAAGTTTAATATATGTGCACAACAACGCATGTGAAAGAACCCTCCACCCAACAAAAGTGAACTACTAGAAAGTTTTTCAAGAATAAGATCAATCATTGTATCATTTGTAGTGCAATTATCTACGGTTAAGGTAGAAAGCTTACGATCAAGGTTCCAATCTAGCAAACACTCCATCAAAACATCTGAAAGTGTCTTGACGGTATGCGGACAAGGCACATAAATAAATCTGAAAAAAATTACAAAGAAGATGGTTACAATAAAGAATCTGAAATATAAATCTAAAGCTAGACAATAATTAAATAGAAATTGAAGTATTAAAAATATCACCTTATTATTCGGCTCTGCAACGTCCAAGAGTCATCAATAAAATGTGATGTTATTACCATAAATCCTCTGTTTTGATTACTTGCAGTCCACATATCAGTAGTTATGGCAATTCTACTCTTATTTTCATCCAACAATTGCATTGTTTTCGAACGCTCATAATCATATATTTTTAGGATATCACTCTTGATTGTGTTTCTCGAAACAACCTTAAACAACGGTTGGACAACACTCATGAAGTTTCTAAATCCAACATGCTCAACCATGGAAAGAGGGTACTCATGTAATATTATCATTTGAGCGAGAGCTCTCCTTGCACTTTCTTGATCAAATGTATACAACTCTACTTTCCCATCTCCTACTTTTTGGGTTAGTGTTTGCTTCAATTTTTTTTGTCTCTGACATGGACATATCGTCACATGATGCCTCAAATGGCTGGTTCCATTTCTAGTGTTCCCACCAAGCTTCTTGTTACAATAATTACATATTGCTTTCATCACCCCATCAACTAATGTTCTTGTGTAATGTTGCCACACCAAACTGTGAAGTCTTGAATTATTACCTTCACCATCATCACCCCCCAGGTTCCTCAGTCTCACCAGCGACCTCATTTGGACTTGGTATATCTTGGGGTTGGGCAATTTGATTTGGTATTTCTTGTTGTACAGCACTTGGATTCAATGTAGGTGCTAGATAACAATCAGTTGGGGTAGATATTGTTTCTTCTTGAGACTTAAATTTTCTTTTAGACATTTTGATTGCTGCGAACACAACCAAATCCTTTAATATGTAAACAAAGACATGGTATAATACTGAAACTGAATCAATTAACATGTAAACTAAATATATAACAACAAACAAGAAGACAATTATTGATTTAATTTTGCATAATTCTATGGGCTCATAACATATGTAATAAACTGAAAAACTAACGCTAATTGAGAATTTGCATGAATCAAATAACATGAAAAAGAATGAAAGATTACCTATTGAGCTGACAACATGCACTAATTTCTTGACAGTGAGACTCTTGAAGAGAGATGAATCTGATAAACTTGGAACATTTGATAATTGATATATAAAATAATTCAATGAATTAATTTGGTTGAGTATAACATTAAGAGTATTGAATTGATGAGGTTGTTGGTATGCCCCATGTATGATGTTTGGTGCATAATAAAGATAGTATAGGGGTTGATGCATGCATAATGAATTAGTACTATATGGATACGAATAATTGAATACGTTGTGGGCATGATTCCAAGACTTTGAAAGGCATAATTGAATAAAATAATATATATATATATATATATATATATATATATATAGATAATATTTGGATCGGATTTGGGTACGGATATGGATTGGGTACCCCTGTAACCATATCCAAAACCATAATCGAATAAAGTTAACGGTTTTTCCCCATATCTAAACCATACCCGAATTTTCATATCCAAATCCAATCCATTCGGACGGTTATCCACAGTTATCGGGTTTAACGGTTAGAATTGCCATTCATATGGACACACTTGGGTTGGAATTGGACTCCATTTGGAAGACAAAAGTGGGGTCTGGAAGAAAAACACACACGGGCCGATGGAATATCATTTGGGTTGTAAAACCTAGCCCAGCAAAACAAATGCCCAAAAAAAATAAAGACACCACACATACAGCCCACGCGAACCCATGTGCACGACACATGTGCAGCAAAACCCTAGCACCGGTATGTGGAAAATATTGGATTCCTCATTTCTAACCTCGAGCCCAGAGCCAAACGGCTCTCCCTCTCTTTAATTCAAAGCGCTTATTTTGGAACAAACATGGGAAACACCAGCTTTGGACACGTGGCAAGCATCAATGCAGTTGGTCCTTAGGATTCCCAATGAAAGGTTAGATATCTCTCTCATTTCTGAAAACAACCCTTTCTCACATTATTTCAAAATATCCCTCTCTCACATTGCTGAGTATATTTAGAAACCCGAAAGAGGCTCTTCCTTTATCTCATCCTTCTCATTTCCCTACAATGGAACCCTAGCCGCTCCACCATTCTTATTTCGACATCAATGTGGTGTCGTGCTTTCTCAAAAGAGGAAAAATATCCCCATAACTCTCTAAACCTCACACAACCTAGCTGTCATCCTTGAGCTTCTTCGCCATTTCTCCCTTGCGTCGAGAACAGCCAATGTGAGACATCTATCCATACCTCCATTGCTCTCGGGTCCCTTTATGGAGCTCACCTCGCTAGATCTCGGCTACAACCCCAAACTCCAAAGGTAAAAATCTTGCCTTGCTGCCATTTCGTTCCATTAAGCTTATTTTCCCAGAAAAATTAAAGAGCTGACACATGCATGCATTTGTTGTCTGTGAGAATACTTAGATAGACAACGAGAGATACGCATCACGACCCTAAAATTTGTAAATCTAATGACGATCATCCGAGACTCCTCCGTTTTGTAGGTAAAACACAGGCACCCCCAAACTTCGGTTTTGATGTCCTTTGCTAAGCTCTATTTCCTCAGTTGACTGTGCTAGGTGGATCCATTCTCACTGTAACTCAGACTCTTGATTACTTTGTTGCAGGAAAACCCCGAATTGGCAAAGGCAGCTTGATGGACAAAGCAAGTGGCCTACACTGAAGACTGGCCTCGTAGCAAAACAGAAAGGTATAACTTCCCATCCCTGTTATGTGAATCACAGATGTCGTTGATGTTGATGTTCTTGTTTGTCTTGTTTGCTGTATGCAAAACCCAAGTGTTGAAATAAGAGATAATATAGAAAACACTAACTGTAAACTAAAAATTAAACAAGTAAATTTTGTTTTTGTTTTGTTTTGTTTTTTGTTTTTTTTTTTGTTGACACGAAATGATAGCCTATGAATTTAAATGCATCTAGAATGAAAACAATGAAATAAAAGAGGTAGAAAGTAAAGAAAAAGTTAGAAAATTGGATTGCCTCCCAATTAGCGCTTTATTTAACGTCTGTAGCTAGACATAATAGAATCCCAGTGATTAAGTTGCTAGATCCTTTAGAGTCATTGATTCGCTTGCACTGAACTTCCTTAGGAGTGGCTTTAGTAGATACTTCTTGACCTTGAGGACACAACCCCTGCCCTCTGTTTTAATGTCTACGTTGCCATTTTGAAAAACTTGCTTAACCATACAAGGGCCTTTCCATTGAGATTCTTGTCTCCCTAGAATCAACAACCATGCCTTTTCACCAGGTTGTATTTTCTCAAAACTTTGGCTGCCTTGCCACATTTTACGTGTTTTTCTTAATGTCAATTGGTTGGACATCATGCAGCACTCTTTGCTGCTTTGGTTTTGGACCGATGCAATCATGAAATTTGGAGGCTTTATGGACAGATGGTCAGTTGATCTGGTCATAAATTTATCACGAGGTAAACCATTTAGTGCATCAACACGCATGCATTCTTGCTTTTCTGCTGGTTGTTTGGCTGCTTCAAACAAATTAAAAATCATTGATTGATCTTGGACCCTTAGTGTTAAAGTTCCAGCTTCAACGTTAATAAGAGTAAAGCCTGTTGCCATGAAAGGGCGGCCTAAAATGATGGGTGTTTTCAAATCCTCATACATGTCTAAAACATAGAATCTGCTGGCAAAAATAAGTTGTCCACCTTTACAATAACATCTTCAATGACCTCTCTAGGATAGGTAATTAAACGGTCAACCAATTGAATAATGCTGGAAGTTGGCTTCAGCTCACCTTCACCTAAACGTTTAAAAATAGAATAGGGCATTAAATTAATATTAGCACCTAAATCAATTAAAGCACTACTAAAATCACAATTTCCAATAGTGCAAGAGATAGTAAAACTTCCTGGATCTTTCTTCTTTGGAGATTCTTGTTCTTCCACTCTCATATTGCCAGTGGCGAAGCTAGGATTTGCCGAGGGGAGGGGCGAAGTTCAAACGAGTGCAAGGTTCAATCGAAATGGTTGCATTCACATTGAAAAGTACAAAATTTTGAGTCAATATTCATAGCAAAAAACAGGCTCTTCATCAAAGCGGTTCTAAGCGATAATATCAAAGCCATGTAAGAAGCTTAAATTGGTTAGGATTAATTCTAAAAAACGTTATGCACTAGTCAGGCGGCGGAATAAAGAGCAGCTAGGCGAGATTTAGGCAAGAGCCTAGATGGATTTAAATAAATTTCTTTTATCATAAAATAAGCATTAAACAATATTTACATTATTTTTTTAAAAATTCATACAATATTTATAGATAATGTAAGAGGTTAAGATAAATATGCGGGGTCAAATTAATATATAAACTATGCATTAAACAATATTTTCATATCAGTTAATGAAACTAAAGTGTGTCTATATATAAACTAACCAACACATGATCAAATTATTATCAAAACAACATCAATTACAATCTATGATTATTATAATATATTAGGGATCTAAAATTTTCATTCAATACACATCAATTTTCATAGCTTTCTATATTATTCTATATTATTAATCTGGATTACGACTAAAAAATTTATTTAAATTTAAAAATTAGGACATTATAAAAAAATAAAAAAAATAAAAAGAGAAATTATGAAATTAGGTGGTGGTGGGAAAAAGGGTATTGGAATGGGAGGAAAAAGCGCATTGGGCTTATTGGGCATTGGGCATTAGGGGGCATGTAAAAAAAAAAAGGGAGGGGATTCTATTTAAAAGAGAGAATCACATGGCTATTAAAAAGAAGGGCATGTGTTTTTTTAATTACATTGGATCCAAACAAGTCGTTTTGGCCCATTCGCTTAAAAAGGAAACAGTTTCTTCTTCTTCATTATCCATCTGCTACAGCATGCACAGCCAGCAGTCGCTGCTGATACCTCTCATCCATGGCTTCACCATGTTCGGGTGGTCCTCGAAGGTCCTTACAACTACTTCTTCGGACCTGCGGAGGGTCCTGGGACCACCCAGGTCCCTGAATGGATCCACCTTTGTTTGCAAATCTCGACCGAACTAGCACCTGACCCTTGATTTCGACGAGAGCGGAGGGGCTAAACTTGCGCTCCTAGGCATGTTTTCCAGCGAACCGCCACTCCTCGTCCTCACGTAGCTTCGCTACTGTATATGGTTGCGATGTACATAGCTAGGGTTCTGCAAACTTTTACATTGCTCTCTCTACCAATATATATAGATATTGTTTTGGTGTTCCCTTGCTTGGTGTACTATTTTACACACAAGCACTTCACACTATATAAACAATGCATGTAACGTAGGAAGATACTGCCAACCCTAGTCATCATCCTACGCTTCTTTGGGCCTTTGTGTGGTGGTGGAGAGTTTCTCTCTCACACACTTACGCTACGTACGCTTCTTTTGACTATTGCGGCTAATAAAAAAAATTTGCTAAATTAACTAGCACTAGTGTTGAAAAATTAGTTTAATAAGTCAGTTTATCTTAACATCTCAAATAAGTCAAGAGAGAGCTTTAAGATGAGAGATTGTGGTTGGAGAGTTTTAATATTTCTTGAATAGTTGCCTAATGTTAAATTATCTATCCAACTCTATAAGTTTATAGAGTGACTATTCATTATGTTAATTTAGAGAGTCATTTAAAGATCCTCATGGAGTACGATTTTGTTGGTTTTTTGTTAAAATAGCTTTACTTGTTTTAATTGAAAACCTTATATAAGTTCATTTTTTTGACCCAATATTAGGAATAGTTTCAATTTATTAAAAATAAGTTGAATCCCTTAAGTTTAGAATTATTTTACTATAAATAATTTTCTCTTTAGTGATAAAATTTATTATAAAAATTAATTTTCTTTCTAATTATCTCTTTAATTATTATTATTTTATTATTTTTTGTTCTTCTTCCTGCTATAAACCCTATTTGTAGATTTTAGTTTAAATTTTTTTAATCAGCATCTATCACATGCTAATTTTATTTATCTGCCTATATGATAAATTCTTTTTTATAATCAACCTATATCATAGATTAATGTGTCTTAATTGTATGTATATTACAAATTAATGTGACTTACTTGTATCTATATTATGTGTTTGTGCCTTTTAGTTAAGTTTCATATGTGTTTTAGGGTCATATGTTCTGCACATGGATTCTTAGAAGATTTTTAATTTATCTCTAATATTTAAAAAATATAAAATGAGTATAAAAGAAATAAAAATGGAGAAAATATAATACTCGACTTAACCTAATAACCAAGTTGATTTTTTGGAGACAAATCTAAATACCCCTTGTTTTAAAGGCCTAAGTTCAAGTCCTGTCACTGGAAATCTATCTTGGTAAGTGATATGTAAAAACAAAAAAAAAAAGGCTAAGACTCCATAATTCCTCAAAGAGGCTTGTGGTATGTTCTGGCCCTGGGATCAGGTAGCCTCCCCTACCCTAAACTTTTTGTTACATAAAAAAAAAAAGACTCTAAACTTTACATTAATAAGTTTCAACAGTTTGCTATTTTTCCCTCTTATTCTTGTTAATTTTATTCTACTACCATTTAATAGAGATTCAAAATCGTGTATCAATAGGTTTTGGGAAGTATGTTGTATTCTAAAACTAGTGATGGATGGCGGTCAATGTTTTAAGAAAATTTATCGTTCAACAAGAAATAAAAAATCTATCGTTCGAATCTCATCAGTGACTAATCTAACATCTAATCTAACAAAATTTATCATTTGACAAAAAGAAAAAAAAAAATGGACACCAACTCCCGAACCCGAAGCCGAGAGTAATAATGCTTTGCACTTATCCAATGTTTTAAGAAGGCTGGTGATTTTCTTCTTGTTGTGTTAATTTCGTTGCCCCATTCTTCTTCTTCTTCCCCTCGTCCTCCTCGACTATACATTCAATTTGTTGGCTGGGTTATCCAGCTCCTAATCTCCATCACATATTTGTTGTTTCTTATATTTTACCTTTATATCACAAGTTTTTATTTTTTATAGATTTTTTAGCCAAAATGATCTTTGAGATTTGTTTAACTCCTCACTTTGGTCCTGAGATTTTAAATCAATATAAGCGGTTCTTGAGATTGTTCATCAATCATTTTGGTCCCTTGGTGAAAAATTATGTTAAATAAAGATCAAAATAACAAAATTACCCTCAACATAATAAACAATAGGCCAAAATGATTTGACAAAAATTGAGAGTATTTTTGTTATTTTATCCTTATTCTATGGAGATTTTTCATGTAATGACCAAAATGATTGATTGTGGACAAACTCATGAACAAATTCTATCGATTTTAAATCTTAAGGACCAAAGTGAAGAGTTATGCAAATCTCAGAGATCATTTTGGATAAAAATTCCATCAAATCTACATCACATATTTTCATGTATTCCGTCAAATCTACATCACAATTGTTTTTTATATACCATTATTATCAGATTTTGTTGTATTATCTATATATGTTATCAGTACATTGATATATTTTTGCTAAATTAACTAGCGAATAGTGTTGGAAAATTAGTTTAGCTAGTCAGTTTAACTTAACATCTCAAATTAAAGTGTGAAATCTCGTTCCTGGATTTCACTGTTATAATCTATGTATTTGTATTATTGAGATTTTATATTATTTTTCGAGAATTATTATTAATTATTTGAACTTAGATTTCAATTAAACTAGTTATGAAGAGTGAAGTTTGGAAAATTATTATTTACTCGTTCACCTTTCGAGGTCACAAGTGGCATTTTCGAATAGATCTCAAAACTACGAACGTATTGGTGAAAGCCATTTGCGAGTCCGAATTATAACGGTATAATTACAGACATTTGAAGTTGTTTTACTGAACTATAGATTTTAAATCGATTAAACTTCCATAAGGAAGAAGCTTAATCAGATTTAAGCAAAAATAAGAGGACCAATTAGCTAGAAGGAGAATGACCAATCAAATAAAAGGGGGAGAAGGTTTCTGAAAAAAAAAAAAAGAAAAAAAAAAGGAGGGCTCTAATTTTGACCCGTTTTTGGGGTGATTTCAACCCTTTAACCCGCCAACTTGACCTGCTCATATCTTCTTCATCCGAGCTTCGTTTTGGGTGATCTTGGTGTCCATGGAAAGCTCTTGACAAGTCCTACATCTCTGTGGTGTTAGATTTTCTTTTTTCATTTCCATTTTTCCAGTTTGAGGCAGCAAATTCCCGTGGGTTTTGGGCGGTTTTATCATTTTTCCGATGATTACGACAACCATTTCCTTCGAGTGAGGTATGAAACTTCATCTACTCTTCCTAATCTTCAAGTTGGTATGCTTTGTTCATGCTTTAGTATTTGTTTTAGAGTTGGGTGTTTAGAACCTTAGAAATTTGGTTTTCTCATGTGAATTTAGACGATTTCCGGTTAGAATTTGTCGTCAGCCTAGTTGTGAAAAATGTTTCCCTTGTTGAACTCTAGCTACCACGTAAATTTGAACTCATTTAGTTAATGTTAGAAATTCGGGGTTACTAAACCCTCTACTTTGACTACCCTGCGTGTAGCGGTGTGTGGGACGGTCCACTGGTGTTGTCTAAGTACCAAATACCTTCTAGTGAACCTGTAAATCTATGTCTAGCTCGGTTTCCCGAAATTCAATTGTTTGGGGTGGGGATCAAATTGGACCGCCATTTGTTTGTGTGATTGATGACAATCTGATTGTTGGTTCGTCGTATAATTTTGTGAACACCCTAGTTATCAGTTGTTGGATCTTTGAGAACTTATAGATCAGAAATCCAATGTGCAGATCTTCTGGATTGAATAACCTTAGGTTGTTGACCTTAATGGACCTACCTTATCGATGGTTGACGTTCTAGTCAACATGCTTTACTCTTGAGGTCGCTTACCTCTAGTATGTTGTTGAGGCTTGATGGAGCTTAGTTGGCTCATCACGATGACGTGTCGTTCCCAGTTGACGTGTGCCTCGATATATGTATTAGTGGCACCATATTGAGTTATACTCGTTGATTAAATGTGTTTCATATTGAATTGTTATTTTTAGTTTTAGCATCGATCTATGTTTAGTAATTGTGAATCTACTGTAACTTGGAAATGTTAATGAAATGTGGTTAGATATGTATGATGTGAATAATTGTTTTTATGACAATGTGAACCCAAAATCTTATGAGAAGTTTATGTAGAACTTTTATGCTTGTATGATAAGATAGTGATCATGAGAAGTTGATAGTGCAAGTGATTACGATGTAAATCATAGCGGATGAGATAAGGGTAAGTGGTTTGTGTGTTGATCTAACTACACCATGTAGCCATGGTACATGGATGGTCCTGCTTGGTAAATCCGCGTTGGGGGGTCACTATCTACGCAATGGATGGTCACTACCTACGCGATGGGTTGTCACTACCTAGAGCTAGGATGTGGTCCTGCTTGGTATATATCCACGATGGGGGACCATATGTATTTAGGGGTGATCATGCTTGGTATATCCGCAATGGGTTATCACTACCTGCACGATGAGATTATGCCTATGGTTCTGCTTGGTATGTCCGCGATAGGGACCATATCTATTCATGGGTGATCATACTTGGTATATCTACGATGGGTGATCACTGCATGCATGGTGAGATTATGCCTATGGTTCTGCTTGGTATATCTGCGATGGGGGACCATATGTATTCAGGGGTGATCATGCTTGGTATATTCGCGATGGGTGATCATTGCCTGCACGATGAGATTATGCCTATGGTTCTGCTTCGTATATCCGCGATGGGGGACCAAACACATTCTAGAGGTGACGATGATTGGTTGTACCTGGTACATTTTATAGGTGATCATATTTGGGTTGGTTCCGTTCAGTGGTCCGGAACCTGAGGTTGTTGAATTTTGTGGAGTAATCTAAAATCCCATTATTTGGAGAAGTAGGCTTGGCCTAACTGTGTCACTCTTGCCTTAGTTTTATATATATTTGTGTCAATGGTTTCGAGAGTCTTGTGAATTGAGTTAGAAAAGATGTTGGACGTCTAAGTGACTCCTTCGGGATTTTCTATGATTCGATTATGATTTTATAAGGTATGAATTTAGAAGATATGGGAATGATTGTTATTACTTGATCAAATTAATTAATTAATGCGGCTAGAGAATGGTTTTTTGTTTCGTCGGCTCTTAAATATGATGTGTTGTGAATTGCGATATCATGATGAGACATAATGATTTATATGTTGGATGGGAGAGAAATCATGTTTTCATGGGGGTTGGTTATGTAGCTTTCATGGGGGTTGGTTATGTAGCTTGAGTCCAGGAATTACATGTTGTCAGGTTATAATAAATGATTGAGAATGCTATTCTTTTCTGCTTGAACTTAGTGGAATAAACGTCTGATTTTGTGATAAGTGAACTACGAATGTCTTGATCCCTATTGAGGGTACGTAGGCAGTCTAATGAGGAGGTTAGATGCAGCCATAAAGTAAACAAAAAATTACTTTACAATTTGATTCTCGAGTTGTGATTTGCCATATCCCGGAGATGGGGTATGTGAGATATATGAGTATTTGGTGACGTCACGTGTCGATCCTGGACGTATGTCGGGATCAGTGCGTGACATAAACTCTCTGATTTGAGAAACCTTTGATATTTTGTTCGTCGAGAGAGAGCTTTAAGATGAGAGATTGAATAGCTTGAGTGTTTTAAAAGGAAAAATTAGTATTCGGTCCTTAGTTTCTAATGTTCATTGACTAAGATCTTATCAATTTTTAGATTTTGATCAAAGTCCCTAGTATTAATATATTAATGAATTACATGTAAGTTACATAATTTTTATAATAAAAATTAGTAATTAATTTAGAGTTTTAATACTCACACCCTTATTAAACTCCTAATTAATTTTCAATTCAAACATTTCCAAAATATAAAAAATAAAGTTAAAACAAGTCTATACCCATTAAATTTTTATGATTTTTTTTTAATCTTATATGTACCCATTCTTAAATACACCAATTTATTATATGAAATATGTACCCTTTTTTCAATATAAAATGTACCCATTTTTTTATATAAAATTCATTGAATCTTTTCTCTAATCCATTTTTTATACTTATATGGGTACAGTCTATTTCGTTGATTTGAGGATGTATCCATGTCAAGTTTAATAGAAAAATAATTTAATAATGTTATTAAGCATAATATCTTTTTTTTTTTTTTTGTGTTTTTGTGTTTTTGAAAAATGTACCCATGTTTTGGTAGAACAATTTTTTGGTTAGTTTTGATGAATGTACCCATGTTTATAAACACACACACACACACACACACAATATATTGGAGAGTATAATTCATCTTTAATATTTTAATCTCATAAATTATGGGTTTTATTTAAAATCTCATTAATATAAATAACTACAAATTTTATTTTTAATTTAAACATATAATAACCTAGATTTTTTTGCTAAAGTGTCCCTAAATTTTTTTGCTAAATTAACTAGCACTAGTGTTGAAAAATTAGTTTAATAAGTCAGTTTATCTTAACATCTCAAATAAAACTCTCTATTTTAACAAACCTTTGATATTTTGTTAGTTTGTCAAGAGAGAACTTTAAGATGAGAGATTGAATATAGTTGGAGAGTTTTAATATTTCTTGAATAGTTGCCTAATGTCAAGTTATCTATCCAACTCTATAAGTTTATAGAGTGACTATTCATTATGTTGATTTAGAGAGTCATTTAAAGATCCTCATGGAGTACGATTTTGTTGGTTTTTTGTTAGAATAGCTTACTTGTTTTAATTGAAAACTTTATATAAGTTTGTTATGAACGTTCCTAGTTTAAGCATGATTGTGTAAATCCTAGATTAGATTTGATTCTAGTTATCATTTCCTATTACAACTTGTATTACTTGGAGAAGAAGGAATATCTTCTCTCCCTTTACTACTATAAATAAAGGCACAATGGAGGAGGGATAACAACACACATTCCCCTACAATTCTACAAACACACATCTCTCTTCCCTCTCTCCTGTGCCGCCGGCCCCTCTCCTTTTGTCAGATAAAAATAGACCACAACACGTTATCAGGTTCTTTCAAAACAGTTGGAGAATTTTTTTCTGCATCAAACCAGTTCATCCATATCATCACGCAATCAGGTTCTTTCAAAACAACGGCTTTTAACTCGATACTTTGCAAGCCCTGATAGCATGAACATTCACTATGATGCATGACCCAACTTTACGTTTAACGTATTTTAGATTCTACATAAATTGTGTATGCCTCATAACCAAAATTGCTGCAATTCTGTGAATTTGATATTTTTCATGAATTGAATCTTTCATATGTACTTGCATTGAAACTATTATTTGCATATGCATCAAAGTAAATATGTGATTCATTGAATTATATATGCATCTCATTGAATTAATGAAAAAAAAAAGAGAAATTTTTTGCAATTGGGACCTAGGGTTCTTTCAAACCCGTGACCACCATCCTGCAGATGGGGTCTCCACGCCAAACCGAGAGCCTGCAGCTCTCATCTTCTCCAAAAAACCCACGGAGCAGAAGCTCCAAAACCCTAAACCCAGAAATTCGACACCTTTCATGGTGTCCCCGACCATGGTATGGCCTGCAGCAACAACCCTAAACCTTTGGTTTATATTCCCGACGACCTGAAGTCGTCCCATTTCGGCAATTGAACCAAGATTCACTGGAATCTCGTCGAAATTTTCTCGAAAATTCGATTTCAATTCTTAGGGTTTTATAGTTGTTGAAACGTTGAGATTCTTTTATCTCCGTGGTTGTCCATGACAACCGTGACTCACTCCGAGCCCCAACAACCCCGACACGACCACCTGCAGTGGCGCCGTCGATCAAAACCGATGTCCTTTCCTATGGGGCTCTATCATTCGGCCTACATCAGCGCCCTTTGGGCTTGCTGCTGCTCTGCACTGTCATGGCCCAACCTGTGCGAAATACATACATATATATAATAAAATTTTCTTTGGGCTTGCCTGAAGCAACCCATGAAAAAAAAAAGAAATTTTTTGGGTCTACCTGCAGCAACCCAATCCCTCTCCCAGTGAGCCTGCAGCTCACCCGAGACCCCACAACCCATTTTTAGGCCTAGGTCTCATGGAACAATTTCTTCAAGCCACCCATGGCTTAGTTTTTTTTAGACCCCGAATTTCTTTTGTCTAAATTATTTTAGACCTAATGGGTTTTATATTTTTCCCCACATTTTATTTTGGCCCGAAGTGTCACAGCCCGTCCCGAGATTTTTTTATTAAGGACGTGAAAGGACGAGAGTGCCCTCGACGTTTGCTAAGGTACGTATGTGTGACATATATTTTTGGGACTAAATATACATTTTCCATAAGCTTTTGGAAAATTATATAAGTTGATTTAAAATTGGGTTGTATGTTTTGTGTGGTTAGGGATTAAAAGACTTTGGTTTATGGATGGTGATGGTTTGAGTTGGACCACACAACACACATACAATCAACCCCATCTCTCTCTCCTTCCCCCGTGCTCTCTCTCTCCTCCCTCACGACTTTCTCAGTCTCTCTCTCACCCTCGAACGTACGGACGAAGCCCAAAACCCTCGAACTTTCACGGATCGACGCCAAAAAGGTATGAATCTTCATCCTTTCAACCTCCTGAGTCGATTGGTATTGGTTTTAGGAAGTGAAATCTTCGAAATCACGTGAAACCCGAACCTTCATTTTATGTCACTGTTCATGCAATCGTAATATGTGGATTTTCAGGGAATTCTAAGCTTTTAGTGAGCTTAGTGAGGTCCCAAGGAAGCTCGGAGTGCTTCATTTGAAGGTTTTGGACGTCGAGATCACTGGGTTCAACTTTGGCCGGTTTTCTTGGAATTTTTCCGGTGATATTTCGTAATTTTTAGAGCCTTAAAGTAGTATAGCGTGAAACTACATGTTTAGGGCTTCAAATTGATATAAAATTCGAAGAAAATGGTTGAGAAACGAGGGAGAACAAGGTAATTGAAAATTGCCCAGTTTTCCGGCCACCGGAAAGTTCAGTTCGGCAAGCTCGCGAGGAATAAGACGCGCGTGGGCGCACGTGTGTCCGTGCCACCCACGGCGCATGAGGGCGCGTGCCACATCAAAAGTTTTTTCTAAAAATTCCTCGACGTCTGTGACGTCGAGTAGGTCACTGTGGTATATTCATATACCCAAATTGAGCACCGTATGAGAAGTTATTACGAATTGTTGGTTATATGCTTTAAAATAACGTTTTTAAAATTATTTCGCATATAGGTGATACCTATCCCGAGGATGAGCGCATCCAGGGACGTCACGGGGGCTACGACCTTTCGACTTATCAGTGAGTGGGCAGTATTTTTTGTTTATACCTATATGCTATTGAAATTCCCAGAAATTGAGTTTTAATGAAAGTATGTTTCTAAAATGCCATGCATGCATGATATGAATTATATGAATTGATAATTGATGCATATATATATATATGTGAATTGGTGCTGTGGACGCACAGGTAAGTATCAGGTGAGGTTTATGTTATTCATGTGCATTGTTGATGTGTATATTGTTGATAGCTCATAACCTGCAATCATGGTGTTAGTGCTTATATTATTCACCTCGCACCGCATGCTCACCTTGGATCCAAGTAGGTGCATGTCGTACAGACCATGAGAGGGTTCCGACATGTCGTACAGACCATGAGAGGGTTCCAACTGATAGGTGACCTTAGATTGTGTACATAGATGATTGATGAGAGAAGCACTAGAGCGTATTATTACACCATTCATGTCGTACAGACTACTTCAGGTAGTTCCGACTTATCTGCAGTGTAGTGCCGTACAGGTCACCGAGGTGACTCCGGTTGGATTGGATGTTGAGCTATAGAATTAACTGTACAGGACCAACTGCAGGGTCTCCGGTTAATTCATCATTTCACCTGTTACATTGATGCATCATTCATTCTGTTTTCAAAAGTTTTAACATGGCATAATTTCTGGTTTTAAGAAAGATTGATGATTTGAGATTTATGAAAAGTATTATGCTATTATGCTATTTTCTGGGAAAGTATACAGGTTTTACAGCGAGGGGTTAGAAATGTTTTAAATGAAAGGGTTTCGAAAAGCTTTGTTTTACTGACCCACTCAATTTTGTTTTGCGCCCCTCCAGGTTCTAGTTAGCAGTTGGTGGCTCACGAGGTTTCGCTTCGGCGTTCTGACAAACTTTCTACATGTAGGACTCACCTGCGGGTGTTGTAACTTAATTATAGTCCTACTTGACTGCAACTATTGCTTAAGCTCTGTTTATGTGTGCACTCACACTTTAACTCACTCTAGCATGCTATTTGGTTATTCTTGCTAGTAGTTGGTTTGTATTCTTTCATAATTCTCTTATCTTTGCTTCCGCACCGCACTTATGGTTACGTCACGCTCACGTGACGGCCAGCATGCCTTGATTCTAGGATCGGGGTGTGTCATGAAGTCCAAATAAATAAATTAATTCAATTATAATTTTAAACCTAAAGTTATATTTTTGCATATACTTGTTGCATATTTGTTTGCATATATATTTGCGTTTGCCTGCAGGAATATATGAACCTAAAGTTCATAATTACTTTGAAACCTGAAGTTTCTTATAAACATGCCTTGTTTGAAAACCTGAAGTTTTCACTTAAACATATCACCCATGAAAACCCGAAGTTTTTCATGTAAAATTAAACTAATACATGTCTATTAGAACTTGTATGTTCTACTCCTATGTGAATGGATTGATTTTTCTCCATTACACTAGCCACATCTTGTCCATCTATTTTGTGATAGGAACATGTTGAATTTGAACAAACTCCACTTCACCGCTTTGGAGGTCTCTGGAAGGAACTACCTTAAGTGGGTTCAAGATGTGAAGCTCCACTTCACTGTAAAGAACTTACGTCCTGCTATTGAAGAAGCAACAGATAAACCTGTTGGCGAAGCTGAAAAAGCCACTACTATGATCTTCATCCGAAGACATATCCACGACGCTTTGCAAACTGAGTACCTTACTGAGGAGGATCTACGTGCATTATAGGTTGCTTTAGCTGATCGTTTCAATCACCAAAAGGACATATTCTTGCCTGAAGCAAGACACGACTGGCAGCACTTTCGCTTCCAAGACTTTAAGTCTGTGAATGAATATAATTTTAAAGCTTGTCAAATCCGATCACTTCTCAAGTTTTGCAATGAAACTTTGACTGAAGAGGATCTCCTGGAGAAGACCTACTCGACCTTCTCTGCTTCTAATATTGTCCTGCAGCAACAATATAAAGCTCAGAAGTTCACCAAGTTCTCGGATTTGATCTCTGTTTTACTTCTTGCTGAAAAGCAGAACCAGCTGTTGATGAAGAATCATCAAGCTCGACCTACTGGGGCTACTGCTATGCCTGAAGCACATTATAGCACTAATCAGCACCCAACACGCCAAAAAATGCATGGTAGGGGTGGCCAGAAGCCATCCCATAAAGGTCAACAGAGCCAAGGCCCATCCAAGGGAGGAAATAAAGCCCATAAGCGCCCAAATCTCGCTCCCAAGGCTCTGAACTTCAAGAATAATGGCAAAGCACCCAAAACCATGGATGACGATATGTTCTATCGCTGTGGTTCAAAGGACCATCGGTCCCGTGTTTGCCGAGCTGCTAAGAAGGTTGTAGATGAATATCATTCTCGTCGTAAGAAGTTTGAATCAAACTTCATGCAAGTGGATGAACCGAAGACTACAAAAATGGAGGTTTCTGACTTTCAGGAGGATACCACTCCTATGGAAGATTAGAATCTTAGACATAGACTTATTTCTTAGTTAAAATAAGACCATTGGGGCCAAATTCCACCTAGTGGCCGAACCCTCCTTGTTTTTGGTTGATTTTGAACAATTTTCCTTTATGTTTTTGGATTATTCGTTGGCGATTTGTTTTGGATATTAAGTTTTAATCCTTGAATAAATGAAATTATTTTGAATTGATATTTGTTTTTATAAACTTTTATGCATGTGACCGATTCAAATTAATTTTTCATTCTAGGTACGACTAGTGGGAAAGTTAGTTGTCTGGCAGATAGTACAACCACGCACACTGTTTTGCGTGAACGCATCTATTTCACTAACTTCATACCTAAGAATGCACATCTGACAACCCTCTTAGGCCCATCAAACCTGATAGAAGGATACAGTAAGGCACGTATAATGTTGTCCAATGGTACAAGCTTGACCATTGCTGAGGCACTCTATTCTCCATGTTCCGGAAGAACGTTACTCAGTTTCAAGGACATTAGAGATAACAATTACCAAGCTAAAACCCACGTAGAAAACGGAGTTGAATTTCTGTGCATAACTTCCTACGAATATGGCCAGAAGAGTATTCTCGAGAAGATGGAGCGTATCCCGAGTGGTCTGTATACTACGACTATACGCCCCATAGAAAGCCATTATGTGGCTGGCCTTACCATAGGGACCGCGCACGAAATTACACTTTGGCATGATCGTTTGGGACATCCTAGACGAATAGCAATGTGCCGTATCCTCAAATCTTCACACGAGCATCCACTAACCCAAAGCTTAGGTTCGATCCATGAAATCACATGTCAAACATGTTCTATGGGAAAGCTTATTACTAAGCCTTCTTATGACAAGATTCGTTCGAATCCTCCCATTTTTCTACAACGGATTCAGGGGGACATTTGTGGACCGATTCAACCTCCATGCGAACCATTTAGATATTTTATGGTTTTGGTTGACACTTCCACACGTTGGTCACACGTGTGCTTGTTGTCCACAAGGAACGCTGCATTCTCTAAACTGTTGGCTCAGGTTATCAAGCTCAGGGCTCACCATCCTGATTATCCGATCAAATCTATTCGATTGGATAATGCTGGAGAATTCACATCTAAAACTTTTGATGACTATTGCATGTCGGTTGGGGTTGAAGTTGAACATTCTGTACCCCATGTTCACACCTAGAACTGCATGGCAGAGGCTTTCATTAAGTGCTTACAAATGATTGCTCGATCGTTGGTCATACGAACCAAGCTCCCGATCGCTGCTTGGGGCCATGCAATATTGCACGTAGCAAAGTTGGTCCGCCTGAGGCTTGTTGTGACACAACCATTTAGTGCCCTTCAGTTGGTCACCGGATACGAACCTGACATATCGCATCTACGCGTCTTTGGTTGTGCGGTATATGTGCCGATCTCGCCGCCCTTACGTACAAAAATGGGGCCTCAGCGAAGGATGGGAATCTATATCGAATATGATTCTCCTTCAATTATTCGTTACTTAGAACCTTTGACAGGCGATCTGTTTACCGCTTGTTTCGCGGATTGTCACTTCTATGAGATAGTTTTCCCGTCGTTAGGGGGAGATAAGAACTTCAACGTTCCTAATGAACGACACGAATTATCGTGGATGACTCCCACTTTGCCTCATTTAGATCCTCGCACCACTCAGTCCGAAGCTGAAGTGCAGTGAATATTAGATCTCCAGAGCATAGCTCAGAGTATGCCAAATGCTTTCACCGATCTAGCGCACGTGACAAGATCACATATTCCAGCTGCGAATATGCCTGTAAAAATGGATGTACCAAATGTACGACGAACTGCCTTTCTGGAAGCCCGGGACGCCAATTTTGGTGATCCACGTACATTAGCGGCTAGCCAATCATCTGCCTCTACACAAAAGCGTGGCAGACCCCTTGGTTCAAAGGATTTACAACCCCGGAAGAGGAAAACCACGACACAAGGTCCTGAAGAGCCTACCGTGAATCTGACTATCGCTTACTCATTCTACCCAACTCATGAGGAAATTCTAGATTAAGGAAGCGTCCTTGAAGAGACGAATCCTCCTCCCGAGAATCGTGAGATTTCGGTCTATTATGCTAGCTTAGATGATGTGTGGCGTAGAAATGAGATGATTGTCGACGATGCATTAGCATTTGCAGTAGCTATTGAGATCATGTTGAGCGATGACATTGAACCGTGTTCCGTTGATAAATGTCGACGTAGAGCTGATTGGTCAAACTGGAAACAAGCAATCCAAGTCGAACTCGATTCACTTGCGAAACATAAGGTGTTTGGATCTGTAGTTCATACTCCTCTACATGTGAAGCCCGTTGGCTACAAGTGGGTTTTCGTTCGGAAGCGTAATGAGAAGAACGAGATTGTGCGTTACAAAGCTCGTCTTGTAGCACAAGGTTTCTCACAACGCCCCGGGATTGACTATGACGAAACTTACTCACCCGTTATGGATGTGATTACTTTTTGCTACCTTATTAGTTTGGTAGTTTTCGAAAAATTGGATATGCAGCTGATGGACGTAGTAACTGCGTATTTCTATGGGGATCTTGATACAGAAATTTATATGAAAGTTCCTGAAGGACTTACATTGATTGGTTCAAATAATTCCAAACCCCGGAACATGCTCTCAATTCGGCTGAGGCATTCACTCTACAGTTTGAAACAATCCGGAAGAATGTGGTATAACCGTTTGAGTGAGTATTTGACTAGTGAAGGATATGTGAACAATGAACTATGCCCTTGTGTGTTCATTAAGAAGTCACATTCCGGATTTACGATTGTTGCAGTATATGTCGATGACATGAATCTCATCGAAACTCCTGAAGAGCTCGCGAGAACTGCTTTGCACCTCTAGGTAAGACTCGATACTGTCTCGGTCTCGAAATAGGGCATTGTTCGGATGGAATCCTAGTACATCAACAGAACTACACCCATAAGGTGTTGCGCCGTTTTAATGAGGATAAAGCAAAGTCTTCAAGTACTCCTATGGTCGTTTGTACGCTAGATGCAAAACGAGATCCCTTCCGTCCGAAGGAGGATGATGAAGAGAACAAAAATAATTAAACAATATGCATATAAAGTGAACAAAAATAACACTATTTATAAAACACAACAATCACAAAAAAAAAAAAAAAAACAAAAAACAAAAAACAAAAAAACAAAAAGTAAAATGAAATATCCACTGTTTCGTAAAAAAAGAACACTATTTCTGAAAAATGTTAAAAACATAAAATGTGATGAACACCTATTAGTTAAACAATATACATATAAAGTGAACAAAATTACACTAGTTATAAAACAGAAGAATCACAAAAACAAAAAATAAACTGAAATATACACTGTTTCATAAAAAAAGAACACTATTTCTGAAAAAATGTTAACAACATCAAATGTGTATAACACGAATTAATTCATACTAAATTTCTGAAAAAGAAAAACAAAATCAAGATGACCAACATACAATATAAACAAAACAAAACAAAGAAAAAAAAAATCAAAACTTACCTGAGATTCTTCGAAATAAGAAACTCCTAACTGAAAATTTCACAAACCGGAATCAATCTGCTAATCTGAAAACAAATCAACAACAATATATAAGTCAAATAAAAAGCTAAGCATAATTCATGCAAAAAAGAATTCAAAATCGAATTCCAATTTAAAAAAAAAAAAACAAACAAACAAACAAATCAAAACTTACCTGAGATTCTTCGAAACTCCTAATTGAAAAGTTCACAAACCGAATCGATCTGCTAATCTGAAAACAAATCAACAACGATATATAAAGTCAAATAAAAAGCGAAGCATATTACTTACAAAAACGAATTCAAAATCGAATTCAAAATCGAATACAAAACTGCAAAAACAATGTCGATTACCTCCAAACGAACTAACTGAAAAGTTCACAAACCGAATCAATCTACTAATCTGAAAACAAATCAACAATAATATATAAAGTCAAATAAAAAGCAAAGCATATTACATACAAAAACGAATTCAAAATCGAATTCGAATTAAACAAAAAATCGAATTCAAAATCGAATACAAAACTGCAAAAACAATGTCGATTACCTCCAAACGAAAATCTAACCAAATATGAAAGACGATCACTCCAGTTAAAATATTCAAGCACAACGAACAACACCGATGACAACGATTCAATAGAATCTCAAAATATGCAACCACTGTGAATCTGTTTTGAAACAAAGGTTTATTCCGGAAAAATCCCCCTAACAGGGACGAAGAACAACGGTGATCACGATTTCAAAATGCACTCTCAACATTCGTCGTCAAGCATTACTCAAACCACTCAACCAGATTCATAAAAAATTGAAAATCCCTCTGAAACTGGTCGGCAAAAATTAAAATTCAATTAGTTTATATGTTCGGCTAACCCCAAACCGACTAATCTAACATAATAGTTAAATTAGGTTAACCACATCCGTTAGGGGTAAAATTGACAAACCACAATGTTATTTAGTCTGGACTATTGTATTTGGGCTGATATAAAACTGGGCTTTGTACTAACCATTAAATAAACTTTCAATGTGGTTTTTGGTTAAAAGTTAAACTTTTCAAGCCCTTTTGGTTAGTTTTCCTTTATATAAACCATGTGATGAGTTGCTAAAATATTTCTACTGGATACACATGTTCGGTAACTTAGTGACGTTTAATTAATGAAAATTCAAAGTTATTCTAACATATTTTTGTTCTTCAAATCTGTAGTTGACGTTCGTGAATACTAACAGAGACAAGATTTTTCAACCTGGGTGGAACCAAATTCAGTAATCTTACATTGTGCATTAATGTTGTGAAGATTATTCAACTCAAGTCAGTCACTCTTCTAATCAAGGTACTATTTTTCTTCATAAAAGCATCTTTACGTTTCTCAATCGATATCCCATTTTCGTCTCAAAGCATCGAGGAAAGTTGTTTCTGATTAGTTCCTCGAGACTGGTATTGGTGAAGACAGTAGAAGCTACGTGACATATCTCACCAGAACTGATTCAACATCCATGGCCTGTGCGTATCATATGTCATCAACTCTTAAGCGTTTTCGAATATGGTTGGGTAAATTAATTTTTCAAGTTGCTAGATCTTCAGTCATATGAGAAGTACTAATTGAGGCATCTTTTTAATTTCAAGTGCATCAGCATCAGCTTGGTCTTCAAATATCATTGCTAGCTTGGAAGGTGTTGCTTGGAAAACCTTTTAACAGCTTGTGGCTTTATGGATGTGTCGTCAAGCAGCTGCTGCGCACTTGCTAAAGAATAGAAAGAAATGATCTTTCCCTTGCTGTTTTCTTAGTGTCTACGGTGAAATTTTTTTTCGCGTTTGCTCCATCGTCTCCAAACTGGATCTGGCCACAATGCCAATTGCCAAACCAGTATAAATTCATGTGTTCTTGTTGGTCCTTTAATTTATTTTTTATTTTTGGTAAAGGTGTTCTTGTTGGTTGTTAGGTTTGTTTTTTCCATCATGCTGCTCAGAGAGAGAGAGAGAGAGAGAGATTACATGTTTTATCTTATTTAATAACTTAAAAATGAAAATTATTCGAATGTTTGATGGTACCGAATGGTATGTAAGTTTCTAATATATATATATATATATATATATATATATATGTGTGTGTGTGTGTGATTCTGCAGTTGGCTATCGAACGTGTTGCTCGAGCACATGAGTTGCAACTGCAGAAGTCTTTGTATTTGTTACCTCTGATCTCTATGATGAATAATCTAATAAGCCACAGGCCTAGTGGTGTAAAGGATTGGGTTCGGCTCTTGCAGATGAATGAAAATTTATAAATTTGTAGGATGTATATAGGGGACTGCAAATTATACCGAGAATAACATGGTAGCTGATGACCTTGCCAATCAGAGCTAACATATGGATCCTGAGTAGCAATATTTTGATGAGATCACGTATTACATATACACAAAAGGTAGATATAAACAAAATAGCCCCCTTTAGAAACCAAACAGTAACAAGAAGTTTCAATCATAGTCTGAATCCACCGAACAAGCACGTCCACAGATTTTACGTATTACATATACACAAACGTTTATACTTTCATCTTTATCTTATTTAAACTTGATTACGGAAACCAAGTAAAAGATGTGGTTCAGCGATAAGTTAATGCAGTTTAACAACAGTTCCCGATATCAAAACACACTTACGTATGTATAAACAGAGTACGAGCATCCAATGCCCAGGAAGGACACGCTCTCAATTCTCAAGCTCCACGGCCCATGGCCTGCTCCCCAGGAGGAATCATAACCAGAACTGGCTGAGCATTGAAACCAGGATGTGGCAGCCTGCGACGGATCTCACGACCTTCCTGGCATAGAGCACATGGATGACAGAACACGTGTGTTGCAAAATCACAGGCAGTCTCACATTGTTCCTGTTGTAGCTCATCATCCATAAAGCTACCACAGCACCCACAAGACCTATTAAGTGCCTCACAACTGCCCTGCTCATCACCACAAATCATAAAAAACACACATTTAATATCTCTCCCGAAATCTCTGGTAAAAATATATTGAATGATGCACATGCTCACCATGTAATGCTTTGAGTCGGACAATTAAAGTACTTTGTGTTATGATTATTAGACTCATTGTAAAGCCATGAACAAAAGAAAGGTAACTAAGAGAGTCCAACGATCAAAAACACCACATGCATTCCAAAAGTTGTATACATATTATAAGCAAAATTTAAACTACAATAACGTATGCATTTTGAGGGGGAAAATATAAAACTTGCCTCTAGGTTGAATTTGCGGCGGATGGCAGTACGCCTAGGATATGAAAACCACGGTGCAAGGCAGTTCCAACCAAAAAAGGCGTTCCCAATCAGATAAAGAGCAGAGTATGGCAAACAGTGATTTGCAAACGTCCCAGGAGCAGATCCAAGTCTCTCAGCATTGCTTCCATACAACACACAAGGAGCCACACTTCCAAGAAGACCTACCCAAATGACATCAATGTTAGCATGCAAATTGACAATAGCATGTGGGAGGAGAACACTGGGAAAGTTTATTTATGAAAACTATGATCTTATAGTCCCAAAGCCCTTATTATCAAGTATTAGCCAAAACTTTATCCAACTGTTTCGTGGGCACACAATTTTCATATCCAGTGGGAAATAAGTTGAAAATTTCTGAACTAACAGGTTTCTTCACAGTATCTTGGCCCATACAAAAGCTGAATGAACAAACAATTTATTTTATTAACCACTCATGTTTACTCAAATTTAGGGACTAGATGAATTTCAGCGTTAATATAATGCTAAGCAACAAAACCTATGTTTGTATAAGAAGGTAAGAGTATCCAATACAGAAAATCAAAGGAAAAAAGAGGTAAAGACGTAAGATCAATGAAAAATTATCCAAGACCTCAACTCGGGTAAGGCTGTAAACTCAAAAAGTTATTTCCAAGTGTGATCCAATCAAGAACGAATACCAAATTGCAGAATGGTACATCCAAGAACACATTTTGGCCATTCGGGTTCACGCTACCCCTTGGGTCAGCAGTAATCAACAAGATGCATAGCTATTCCAGAAAGTTCACAAAATCCCCTTTTCTTATTAAGCAAGAAAGGTATGGCTGAAACCGTTCAACACAAAGAACATATCCTTGAATTCTACAATTATCATATAATCATAGAATACATCCAATCCGGCAAATATAGCAATACATAGTCTACTCAAGATTAATCGAACAGCGGTCACAAAGAGATTTAAATTTAGCTAATTTAACATAATTTCAAAAAAAAAAAAAAAAAAAAAAAAGGCAATTGAATCAATCTGTTCTCGAAAATCGAAGAAATCAAAGCTACTCAGGGCACAATAAAACAGACATCCAAACACCGCACAATCCCAAGCTGTTAATTCAATAAAATCAAACGAAAAAACTTACAAACTTCGAGATCGCTGCTACAGAACTCATCATTACGCCCAAGACAAGCAAGGATGCTGGAGTCCCACTGAGCCCGACCCATAGGCTCACCCATCACGCTCCCGTGCCCCAAGGGCAGCCCATCGGCGGTCCACACGCACCCATTACCACCTCCATTCACATGCCCCACATCCGTCGGCGATTTCTCCGGCGAGGCCTTGGCGGGCTTCTCAGCATCCTTCTGGTTCTCCTCGAATTGCTTGCTCAGAAGAGGGCTCGATTCCTCCTGGACATTGCTCTCCCTGTTGTTGGTCGCCATGATTGATCACAGAGAGAAATCAGAAACCCCAGAAATCGAATAGCAGAGAGAGAGAGAATGAATTTTGAAACCCTAAAAATGGATCGACGGAATGAAAAGCGACAAAACTAGCTGTCTCAAAGTCGATGGTATCTATAGAACAAACCACGTTAACCGCGTTTTTGGTAATTAATGTTCGTCCACGTCACACCACCAGTCAACGTCGTTAGCTGGTTTTGATCTGCTGTGGCACCTACTGGGGTTTGTGCCGGTGTAAGTTCTGGCCACGTAACCATCTCCAACTGCAGTGTTCTGGACTTTCTTGCGTGGCAAAGAACTATTGGCTGGCGGATGTAACCATGTTTTTTTTTTTTTTTTGTCGAAATGTATCCATGCTATTGAGGATGTTCTTATTGTCAGTTTGGTTAAGTTTTAACGAATAAATTAAGAATTTGGGTATCTTCGAGGAAGAAGAAATCACCCAAATTGAGGTTTTGATTTAGGAAAATTCAAATTAAAGAATCAGTTTGACATTATTTATTTATTTATTTAAGAAAGCATTTTCTACGTCGAAACACCGATATATGTATATTTAGAGGTTTGATGGGATGGACTACGTCAAATATAATGGGACGATAATAATAATTTCGTATCGAATTCGTTATCTACGCGAATTAAATTTAGTACCCATTTACAAGTGAAATATAATAACACTATATGGTAATAATAAGTGGTAATTATTTAAACCAAGTTTTTTCTTTTAGATAATCCAAAATATGCAAAGTTAAAGTTTAACAAGAGGTGGGTTTCATATGTATTCCAAATCTCATGTTTGTTATTTTAGGATTTGACAAGTATAGTCCAATCCCACATTTTACCAATTAAAATTATAGTTAGGATAAAGATGGAAAATAATAAATTGTATCAAAAATAGAAAGTTACAAACGTTCAATAACTAATCTTCAGTCAAATTAAGAAATATGTACATCGTCGGGGTTGAGCCCATGCTCATATTGGGCATATTTGCACAATTTGATGGATCACCCTTCATTTGTTGATACAAATTTTTCTTTTTGAAAAAGATACGATAATAGATTTCATTTCATCAAAAGGTGTAAAACATTCATTTTGCACAACTTGACTCAATGCCTTACACATTCCTCTACAAGTAAGTCATTTATAACACTTGGAGGAGAAACTTTCCATTCACAGCTTTGAGTGAGAGAATTTGCATTGCGACGAGTATGGGTAACAGTAGCTTCAGTGATTGAATGAAGCAGTGCTTTGATGTCCTTCACAATTTGCCCAGCTGATGACAAATTAAGATTGAGATCCATCAAAGCCTCCACAATCTGAAGTGAATCACTCTCAAATAATAAATTTTGAAAACCCCTATCAACTGCCCAAGGCAAACCCTCCCTGAAATTTATCACCTCTGACTGCAGAGGAGAAAACATCCTCAAAATTTCCATATTTTGATGTCACGAACATTCTGAGGTCGTTTTGGATAATAGCCCCAAAGCCTGCAACTTTCCTATCCCAATTCCAGGATCTATCAATGTTCATCTTGAGGCGTCTAGGAGGTGGAACTGTCCATTTGGGAATGTTTGCTATCTGGATGTTACAAATCAAGACTACATATTTAGCCTCAACAAAGACTTACCACCATTGTACAACCCGATCAACACATACATAAAGAGTATCCATCTTCTCTTGCCATAATTTCCCATTCATTGCTCCCTACATAGCCCAACAAATCATAAGGAATAACTCGATGATGGAGGATGGACATCAAAACACTGCTTCATTCATTAAATGGATGGTAGTTTCTCCACATGAGTTGCATTGTATGCACTCTAAATCAATGGTGATGTGGTGTTTTGCCAGATTTCCACGGGTAGGAGATAATTCATTAGCAAGTCTCCACACAAAAACCTTGACTTATGGTGGAACGTTAGCATTCCACAAACTTGACCACAGTATGTTGGAGGCCATAGTCCAAGCCGATGATGAGGCACCACTGTTTGTAGGCTCAGCCAACATCTCGTTATGTGGTATTCACTTTTTACAATAAGCTTACCATGCTTCTCATAGTGCCAAATCAAGTAATTCGGCGGGGATTGTACACTCAATGGGATGAAGCGAATTACGTTTACTTCCTCACCAGAGAAAAGGGTCTGAAGCATCCCAATATTACATCTTTTAGTGTTTTGGTCTATAAGGTCATCCACAATTCTCAACATGCACCCTACCGGTTTTTTAGAGAAGGGTAGGACTAAAGAGGGGATTGGAATCCAAGGATCTTCCCAGATTCGAATAGAATGGCCACCGCCCACCTTACATCATAAGCCAAGGCCAATAATCTTACACACCATGCATATACTCTTTTAACAGTCAGAGGCATGGGGCTTTAGAGGTGCCTCCATGAAAGATCCATTTAGAAAATACAAGCAGGTATACCCTCGCGCGTTGCTGCGGGGTTTGAAAAATTATTAGTAGTGTAGAAAGTGTAGAAAATATGTGTTAAAGAGTAGAGTTTGTATGCCTATAGTACATTCGCCTGTTCTATTGTTCCTTACAAATATATATGAACATAAATATTCATGACATTGCATTTAAAATATTTATATTAATCATAACATTGCATATTCCAAATTTTCTCATTCCAAGGGCAAAACCTCTGCTTGATCTTTCGTAACCACGTCACACCTCCAGTAAAGCCATGCCTAAGAGAAAAACCGATAAAGATGAACAGCATAAAAAGCCATGTAGATTAAATGTGGCATAATTTGAGAGAAACAAAAGGAACTCACCAAACCCAACTACTCCACACCCTGCTCCAAGTTTAATCACACGATTTCATTTCACTTTTAGATGAGCATTCTTTTTCTGCATTTATTTTCCTGAAAAAAACCAAAAAAAAAAAAAACCACATGCATATTTATTAACATAAAAGCTAATTGTGATGTTATGTTTGTACATTAAAAATTCACTAATAATGATTATATTATACAAATTCATTTTTTTTTTCACATTATATTAGTCTGTACATTAGAATCTGATATGAATATAATTTAATTTTGTTAGTAAAAGTTAGTATTTAATAGAAGATTAGTTCATGAAGATCAATCAATTTGCTAGAAATTAAACTATTAATGTAACCAATGAAGTAATAAATTACTATGATGTATTACCAAAGTGAAATATTTGTAAGGGATTTGTTCATAATGGGTATAAATCCACCTTTCATTTAAATGTTCTCGTACCTTAATGCATATATTTTACATATTTATTCATTTCAGTAAACATGGTTGTAAACTTGTAACTATATGCAAAAATTTTACTCATCAAACAAATCACTAAAAAAATTTGCATAATCTATTTACATCTATTTGCATAATCTATCTGCAACTCAAAAAATAAAAAGAGAGAAATTATTATCTGCAACTTAAAAATAAAAAGAGAGATAGAAACTTGTTGGAAAAACGAAAACCCTCGCCGGAACTGAAACTAATCGAGGCATGCAACGAGTATTTTTTACTTCTGAGATGAACGGAAGACAATTGGTGGCAAAGGGGAGGTCCGATTCGCCGACGTTTGGCTAGAAACAACTCGCCAGACTTGGGGCACCAAAACCTCAACTGCTTAATAATATCAAAAATTGTGATAAGCCATCCAATCGCAGGTAATCAGGTAGTATATTTTTTTTTTTAAAACTCTGATTAATTTTTACATATTCTTCTTTTCTGGTGAGAAGGTTAGGGATAAGCTTGCAGCCAAACTCAAGAGTGAAACAACCTGTTTGCTCTGTTTTTTGTGGGACTACAATTCCAGATTCGTATAGCAACATGTCTAAACTGTTCAAGTTGTAAGTGCTGCTTCTGATTCTATGTCTTTTAGTAAGTTTAAAGGTCAAAGTGTGTGATCTAAGGACTACAATCTCTATTTATTCATACATCAGATTTAAAGCTCCAACTACGGAGGTGTAAATCCAAAAGATTTGTGATTAATCATAGCAACAATAGAGGGAATACAATTGGGGTAACTTTTGAAGGTGTAGAGTAAAAATATTACCTTGGCGAGACCTAAAAGAGGTCTCAAAGGCCTGAAATTGACCGAAAAAGATTCGGATCTTCGTCGAAAAAACCCACCGCAAGCTGGACTTATGGAAATCTTCGATTGATGGGTAGATTCGAGCATGCAAAGCTCACATGTTGCTGTTGGGACTCTTTGAGTCAAATAGTTGTGGTTGCAGGGGCGGCCGCCACCAGAAAACCTCTGAAAGTCGCTAGGAATGTCGAACCCAAACTGGGTTCCTCGCAAGTTGAGCAACCCTTAACGACGAAATCCACGACGGAGAATCCATTATCCCCAGCCCGCCAGGATGCTCTGACAGCCTTTACGAAGGGCCATGTGCTCATTACCACAGGGTACTGCCCTGAATTCGAAGCTTCGTGGCCTATGACCTGATAACCCATCAATAAAAATATGATCTTTAATAAAATAATACCACCCAATCATGCATGTAACGAAAGAACCAACTTTTTCCTCTTTAAATCAAAAAAATTAAAATAAAATTATGCTCAGTTTCTAGGTTTCCTTGCTTTTTAATTATTTTTTTGAGGAAAAAAAGTAGGAAAATGATGAGATGCAGAGAGATATGGACAGATTGGATTAGAGAGGAGTCGGAAACGGAATCGCCAGTTCTCTGTAAATTCGATGGAAACGGAGCAGTTAGGGTTTGAAGCGGAAACTACAAATTCGAAGCATATATTGACATGGAAAAGGTGTAGAAAGTACCTTAGGTGATGAGGAGCCGTTTTAGACCAATGGAATCGTCAAAATCATCGCTACCCGCAACTGTGTATCCAGCGAGTCGTGGAGAGAAGAGTGAGGGAGAAGAGATAGAAGGGAGAAGGAAGAATATGAGGAGAACATTTCGTTTTGGTTGGTTTAAGGTTTGAGAGTTTTCAGAAGTTGCAGAGATGAGCTCAGGTGTGATTCGAGGAAGCTTAGGACTGTGTCGAACAGAAGCAGCAACTACAGATTTAAGGGTGAAAAAGGGAGAAAAAGAAATGGAAAAACTAAAGTCTTTATAAATTTTCTCAGACAGTGGCAGACATGCAATAACAAAAACTAAACAGGGGCAAAATCGTCAGTGCACTGTGCTTATGAATAGTGATTCAGTGTGTTTTCAGTTTTAGTATAGATTGAATTTAGCCTTTAATACCTTTACAACCAAACGATGGGGCTCTATAATTATTCTCCATCCCTGTTTTGCTAGCATCCCCAAATTGAAAGCATATAGTTTTCGAAGAATTATTCTTTCAGACAAATGTTTACAAAGGGAAGAATTATTCTTTCAGACAAATCAATGTGACTAGGGAGAAAACCAATTCAAATTGAAAAAAGAGAAAACATAATAGAATTGCTCTCACATGCCACATTTGATTGGGTTTGTGGTTTGTCATAGTCCGTGTCATTTCCTTCTCTACCTCTATCCCCATCTCACTTTTCCTTTAAGCGTTGTTTTGCCCTATCTCTTCAATGATGGTGGTTGGCCCCATCTCTCCAAAGAAGGTGGTTTGTCCCAATCACCATCCAACAATATGGTGATTGTGTCTGATATTTGTCTCAATTTGGGAACTAGCTTCCCCTGTTTTGGTTTTCCTCTAATTGCTCACTTTTCTTGCAATGTGCACTAAATTTTTCTGTAATGTTCCAAAAATATTTTCAGAAGCACAATCTGATGGTAGGCCAAAACAATGTCATAATAAATTTCAACTCTACTAGCCAAAATAAATTTAATTCGATCACTTTATGATTGCATCTAACCTCCTCGTTAGACTGCCTACGTACCTTAGAACGAGATCAAGCCATTCGTAGTTCACCAATGTAATTAAACTGTTTTCTAACTATTCAAGTGGCGGAAAAATACAATACTAGATTCAGATAATCGAATCATGACAAATGAATATCAAATATGAAATAAGAACATCGAAATTAGCTAAAAAGCAAAGTTGGTCCATTGGCCACGCACTGCACGTGCCACCGCCACAAACGGAAACCTAATTTTCTAACTAACTCCAAAAATTACCAAACTTCACAAATTTGTAGTACACAACAAGGGGAAGAATTTTCATACTTGGGCCGAAGTCCAATTCGGTCATGAAACACCTGAAATTGCCCTTAGCCGCAGAAAACCCTAGAAATGGGTGTTCTTCAATTCGTCGAATTTGTAGTTTCGCCGCCCCAAAACTTGTTTGGGTTTTGATCTAGGCCTCAAGTGCAGTTGAACAAGGGTGGTGGTCAACGGTGGTGCTTGCAGAAACGGCCGATCGTTGCCATGCACCCACAAAACTCGTCGATGAGTTCTTCACGAAACCGAGGCCAAATATAAGAGGGAACAATGGGGAATATTTTTCAGGTGGTAGCAAGCCTTGGATTGCAGGAAAAATTCTGAATCAGCGTCATGGTGTGTGCAAGAACCGGGTTGCATGGGTTCCGGGTTGGCCGGTTCCTTCTTCTCCCATTTCGCCTCTTTTCCTTTCTCCTTATTAGGTGGATTTCCCCCTTATTTCTCTCATTTCCCTTTCTCCCCCAACTAGATCCACACACGTGGCATTGGAAGGTTCTCCAGCTTTCCGGGAGCCTTCCAGAAAAAAAAATTTTAATTACCATTTTACCCCTATATTTAACTGTTAATTTCTCTTTTGTTAAAACTCTGTTTCACAAACGGTTTTCACCTATGCGCTTGTAGGACCATGCTCTATCCAAATATGCCAAGAGACACGGTGAAACATGGGAGGATAAAGTACGTCCTTGTATAATTCAGTTTAGCCAACTAGGGGTAGTTTCATCTTTTCCACTTATCAAAAAATTATGTGCCGTAAATATAAATGTATCATAACTACGAATACGACAACAAAATATTTAATAATAAAATCTAGGAATAGGATTTCACATTTCCCCTCCCCATTTAAATTTCATAAATAAATCACGTATTTAAAAATAATTAGGGTATTACATTTTCATTGGCCCCAAATTTCACACAAATCCCTAACCCAAACACAAATTCACCCTTACTCTCTTCATCATCCTCTATCGCTTCCTTTTCCACTCCACCTTGGCCTTATTGACTCTCATTTGCCGTAAAAAAATCATGCTTTCAATTGAGTACTCTAACCGAGCTCTTGTGTCTACTAGCCACCCTAAGAGCGAATCGTCGCTCATTCAGTTAAAGGTGTGTGAAATCAAGACTTGGTTTCGTCGCGAAACTCTACCTTGCCTCATTTTTTGGTTCTGAATTCATGTCTTGATTTGCTAGTGTTAGAACTATGTTCTTGCTGGGGTTGAAATTATGTTCTTACAGGTCCCTGAGTGGTGGACATAGTTGTGAAGTTTTGATGCACCATTTGTAGGTTGATTGGTGTTAAATTTGAGCTTTGGTGTTGATATAATGTTATGTGTTTGTGGTATAGCTTTGTTTATCATTTAGGGCTCTGAAAGACCTGTATATGGTACGTTTAGGGTGCATTTGTCATTTTGTGGTGCGAAATTGACGGTGTAGATTGTTCTTTGCCTTTGGTTTTCGAGCGGCTATGGTTGACCATCCCTCACCTAGGCTTCTAAGGTTTTCTTTGCTAGCCACTTTGTGGATCCCAATTGGTTAGGTCACTTAAGAGGGTATGTTTTTATGGGTTGTAACCCCTATGCAGTGACACCATTACTCATGCTTTGTTTGCATTAGTAGCATTATTTTTGTATGCTAGTCCTTTCTAAGGTTAGTTGTAGGTTGTTATATGTCTGTTGGATTTGTTTAATGAATAACTCTACCTTTGACAGAAAAAACAATCAATGTGAAATTTCTTTGGATATGTTATTTTTGCTTGCACTATCGCATAGTAATCAATAACCTAACAGGGAGTTCGATAAAGTGATTTCCTACAAGATTGACCTCGATTCTTCACCATCATATAGTTTTCAAGTTATTCAGTACAATTGATATCTGCATATTAGCTAGGGTTTGTTTTGTCAACTGACCCTCTTGAATCTTGATGCATATTAAGAGAAAGTCTTGCATGTATTAGTAGACGGTCACGTTATATGAGTCTCCATTGTTGAAGCTTACTCATGGCACTCGTTAACGACAATGGTAAAACTTAATGAAACTGAAGCCACGAAAAAAAATTTACACATAAAAATATATTAAATCAAAATGCTATATAATGATAAACTCGTTTTGTATAAATCGTTCTCCATAAAAAGACATCTCTTAGCTGTTAGCTCTCTTCTTTGTCAACAGTTCCATGAAATGTTTGCTTACTAAAATGATGGATCAAAAGGTGGTGAAGGGCCCAAAGGATACACCATTTTTATTTTTGAATGTTTAAACATATTTTTCTGCAAAAATATAATTAAGTTATCTAATATAATGCGGATCAGTTTTATAAGTAGATAGTTTAAGAAAAGAGTAATGCTAGTAGACCAACCTTTTAGACTAAATTTACGAATCATGTGATATGTCATCAATTAAAAATAAGCACGTTAATTAAAACTTAAATAACAATCTAATTGTCAACAACTACATCATATGATTTAAATAAAGGATAATGCTAAAGAAATCAACTATTTAGACCAATTTTGTAAACCATATGATGCGGTTGTTGATGGCTGAATTTTAAGTGTTGATTAACGTGCTTATTTCCGATTGGCAACAAATCATTAACTTACAAATTTGATCTAAAAATTTAATCGACTAACATTAACGTATTTATTTTCTATTGGCAACAAATCACCTAACTTACAAATTTGATCTAAAAATTTAATCTACTAGCATTATCATGGAAATTGAGAAGCATTAAATTTGGAGGAAGTACCTGTAAGTGTGTGGTTCCCCAAGTGGCATCCAACTCGTCCATCATAGTAATTATGCGTTACTATCATGCAGAAGCAATGCCAAGTCGCTCTGCCACATTACATGTGTCTCACCACATGCATGATGCATCTATTGCACTAGCTACTACAATATGCACCAAACCATTACGCAAATTAATGTTCATCCAGCGATGATAAGAGAATCTGATATATCCATCCACTTTCGCTCTCAAACCATAACCCTAAACTCTCATACCACCACATAATGTTAGCAACACTACTACAAAATTATCTATAACTGGCGGTTCAAAAAATGACAAAAAACGTATATTACTGTCGGATTTTAAGCAAAATCTGACAGAAAATGGATGCAGTGACGGTTATAATAAGCGACAGATTTGCCAGCATCAGAAAATGAATTTTCCGAAAGAAAATACTCTAAAACCGACAGAAATTGTGTCGGATATAACCGACAATATATATATATATTTATCATAAATAAATAAGAGAATTTCTAACATCCGTCACTAATTAAATGATGTGTTGGATATAATTTATCCGACAATATTTTTCTAAATCCGCCACCATCATCTACCACCTAAATCTAATATTGTAGTAGTGCAAGGTTGACGAAATATAAACTAAGTCACGCTAGCCCCAAGATCGAGTTATGCCTTCTTGAATTCATGATCTCCAATTACATGCGTTGCCTAATTCAGCTATCGTAAGGTTGTGATACTGGTCCATCGACCGGATCGAGCAGCGTATATTGCTTCAGAAATTAGTAATATATCTCATCAATTTCATCTTTAAACTATAGGTGGCATTGTAACGGTCTCAATGAAAAGTTCATTGGAACCATCTGCTAAATTTGTGTAGTAATTCTATTCCATTGCATGTTACTAATAAACTACATAGATTGAATTGTTTATTTCTTAGGCCTAAGTAAATATAATATTAATGATAGTTACAACGATAATTATATTCATTGTTCCGGGCATATATAAGATCTTGGAGTCCTTCATTTACACAAAGGCGATAAAATTAAAATTTTTATAAGATTGCTATATATTCATCGCCTATATTAATACATGTTCATATTGAAATCTAAAATACTAAAAGGGAACAAATTGCGAACCAAAATTAACACTCCCACTGTCCAGATGACTTTCTTCATTCATGTACTTTCTTCACCTGCAAAGAAAATTACAACATAAGAGTACAGAACAAATATATATACAAATATACATATATATAATACATGTAATTAGAAACATAAAATACCATGCGAATTAAGTTAAGAAAAGCTTTAAAAGTTTCTAAAGAGCTTGTGAAATAAGAGTGACCAAATATTAATGTTGTCACACAAGCCTAAATCCAAATTAAAAAAAGTTGCTAAATTGAGTTTAGACAAGTTGGCTAGAACAAAGTGCTGTCTATGTACTCAAATTCGAATTCACTCTCTTCATAATTTAAATTAAATTAAATATCGCTCAAATAATTTAAAAAAAGAAAAGAAAAAAATAAGCTGAACCCCAATAAGAACTTAAAATAAATTAATAATAATAAAAAAAAAGCTAATCCATGTAAGTGCATGAGCTCTTACCTTTCTTCCCATCTTAGCAGCTTTAATGCTCTCAGGTTTTGGGGTTGCCATGGCGTTTTCTTTGTGAATCAATGGCTTAGGCTTCTTCCCATGATAATGATGAGGCGGTGGAACTGATGAGTGTGTCTCCGGACCTCTATAATCAATCTCATAAACGTCAGTATCCATCAAATCCGATCCACCTACTAAAACACACCACCAAAAATATTAGCAAACTAATAAACTTAATTTATATGAGCATATACCACATAAATCAAATTATTTCAGGGGAGTGATTCCCAATACAATTTTCTCCATTAAAACTGTTAGATTTCTGGTAGATTGAACAAATCAAAATAGAGAAACAAACAGGAATGTACGGAGAGAAAAGGCGTGCAGAAACCATTTTGTTTGATTCAAACCTTTAGAAAAGCAAGGTTTGGCAAGGAGGAAGAGAAAAAGGCAGGTGGTTAAGATTGTAGAGTTCTTAAGCTTCTCCATTTTTCATGCCAATGACTGTCAGAACATAAAAATGAGCAGTACTTATATAAAGGGAAGAATGAGCTCACGAAAGAAGCAAGGCATGAGAGATGATTTAAAGGAGAAATTAGGTTCTCATCATTCCTTTTGCTACGCCATTAATTAAAATCCTTTTCATTTTCAATTTTTGATCAAGATCCTTAGGTATTTATAACATCATTAATTATTTTAATAATAAAATATTTTTTTATTTCTAAATATATTCATTTAATGTTAAAAATGTTACAATTAGTATATTTATATTTATGACTAAATTTTTTATCCTATATTTTTAGTTTTAGTTTGTACCCATTTTTAATTTGTAATTTTTTTTTTAATTTGTACCAATTTTCTTTTCAATTTTAATTTGTACCCATATATTGATTTCTTTTTGTGCCCATATTTTTTTAAAGTTTATTTGTATTTGTACCCATATATATTTTTTTATTTTGATAAACGTACCCATGCTAATTATATGCACCCATTCATGTAAAACTTTATAATCTTAAAATGTACTCATTCTTAAATATACCAATTTGTTATATGTAAAATGTACCATTTTTTTTATATAAAATCTATTCAATTCTTTTCTAATCAATTTTTAAACTTATATGGGTACATTCTTTTTTCTTTGATTTTAAAATGTATCCATGTCAAGTTTAATTGAAGAAATTTACTAATGTTATTAAGCCTAATATCTTTTTTTTTTTTTTTTTTTTTTTGATTTTGAAGAATGTACCCATGTGATGACCGGTCCTTAATTTTCATATGTAAATTCTCCCCGAATATGTAATTTGACGATTATGCCCTTATTGGCAAGTGACATGGACATATTCTTATCGCTTTCATTTTATTTCTCGCTATTGCATTTAAATTGTACACGTTAGTACGAGTCGGCATAGATTTTAAAGTGTAAAAATATCTACTTCGGATAGATTTCGATTACCTTTTACTGTAGGGAATCTGAAAACCTATCCTTTGGATTCCCTTTTTATCCTACCCGTGCATCCCCTCCATTTTTCACTCTCTCACCTATCCCATCTCTCCCCCATTTCTGTCACCCAATCAGAAAAAGGAAAAAAGGAACTCTCTCTCTCCCGTATACTCCTTCTTTTCTACAACGCCATGAATGAGCTTCAAAGCTCGTAGATTGAACTCACAAACTACACCATTGTGCTCATCTCAGTCCCATGATCACAACCATGTCCTTGAAATTTGGTGTAGACGAGTTTTGACTCACCAACTCAGAAGGTTCGACTCAGCGAGTTCGATATAACGATTTTCAGGCCATTTATGGCTTAGGTAAGCCTTGAGAAACCCTTAGAACCTTCATTTCAATTCTATGGGTTGATATTGATCTCTTGTTTGTGTTTTGAACGTATGGTTTAACCCAGAAAACTCAAGAAGAAGATTTTACATGTTTTTCATTCAAGGACTGTGACCATTTGGTCACTTTCAACCCATTTTTCTGGTCAACCTCGACCACAACTGGACTCCTACTAGGTACAAACTTGTTCTCTACATTCCTAACTTCAAAATGGCGTTTGAATCACTGAGTTTGGTTAAATAACGAGTTAGAAATCAATTCTGGAAGTTAGGAAGAAATTTCCAGTTTGCTAGAAATCTACAATCGTGGTCATTTAACCACTTTCAGGCCAAATTTCTGAACAACTCGGACCGTATTCGAATGTTCTATGAATTGGGATCGATACATCACATTCCTAGCTTTAATTTGGCTTTTGTATAAGTGTTTTTGGTTAAGAATCGAGCTCGTTAGGAGCTCTGAAAGTTGGCCCAAAAATCTGCAAAACTGCAGAAAATCGCAAGGCGAGTACGCCTGTAGTCGCGGGCACATGGGGCGTCCGTGGCCAGTTTGTGCAGCCCCTTTTGGCAGCGCGTGAAGGCGCGTTCGGCCTCCGGCCAGCATGTGGTCGACACATGTGTGTTCGTGTTGTCGAGTAGATCGATTTCGTATAATTAAACCCTAGGTTTGAGCAAACTATGGGGGTTTTATTTAGGTTTCCGTTATGTGTTTTAATTAATGTTATTTTAGTTATTTCACATATAGGGAAAACTTATCACAAGGATTTACGAGGCCAAGCTAGGTTCGGGGGCTACGACCCAGCAATGTACTTGTGAGTGAGCAATTGTTTTATACCTATACATATTTATAGTTTCCATAAATGCGTATTTATTTCACTTTTACGCTTATATTGCCAAGTATCGTTATTGTGATATTAATTGTGATAAATGCTACTATATGGCTGAGATATTACTATCATGACATTCATACATATTTGTACATGCTCATCTTGATGCACCAGTGTTAGTACTCGCCCCAAGGCCAGAGCCAGTCCTTCACGTGTATGTTCACATCGCATCGTTCGCTCGCCTTGAATCTAAGTTAGGTGCCAGTCCTGTCGGGTAGATTGCATTAGGCAACCCGACTTGTATGTGATCGTGCTTCTGCACCAGCCTTCACGTGATCGTAGTACTAGAGCATATTGATTACACCCAGTCCTGTTCATGTCAGAAATTATTTGTGTAAACTTATGTGTGTGTCAGCTTAGATGGATGAGCACTTAGCTATACTTGATTATCACATGATTATATTATTGTGGCATTTGATACATCATAACTTGGCATATATTTGGTTACAACTCCGTTATAGTATTGTTAATTTATCGTATACATACCTATGTAGTATGTTTTAAGGAAACTATACTTGTTTTACGGCGAAGGATTAATATATTCAAAGATAAAGGTTTTCTTATAAGTATTGTTTTGCTGACCCACTTAACTTTGTTTTTCACCCATCCAGGACCTAGATAGCTGTACTCTTTGTGGTACTCGAGGAATCTCAGCAGTTGTGACATTTCCTTCTATTTAGACGTACGAACTTATCACTGTTATGTAATAAGTGTACTTTAGTTATCTTGACTACTTTTCTGTAGTCTCACTGCCTTACGCTCTGAATAATTGTAGTGGGTTTGTCCCACGATTGCGCATTCTTTCACTGTTTAGTTCTAATTAGTTTCAAGTTTATTCACTTTTTGCATCACTTACCTTTATGGTTACGTCACCTCACGGTGATGGCCATCATGCTTTGACCTCTCTAGGTTTGGGTGTGTCAGCTTGGTATCAAAGCATAGGTTTAGACAGTCCTGCACTTCCTATTGTGTTTTAACTCTTGTTTTCTTATGTCAGAACCATGCCACCTCGTAAAGAGCCACGTTATCCAGCTGAGAATAACTTTCCGGACTTTGGGCAGTTTGGTGAGGCTATCGCCAATGTTATTCAGTCTTCACTTTGTCCTACCCCAAAGAATTCTCTGGATATTGTATCTCGCCTGAAGATTAATGATTTCTTCGGTAATGAGGGATCGGAGAAATTAGAGATATGGTTCGATCATGTTGAGAAAACTTTTCGAGTTATGCATAGGCAGGGAAATCTTTCTCTAGAGAGATGGGTCGAGACAACGACCTGGTTCTTTCGATTGAGGGCAAAATCTAGGTAGGATCATGATAGAAAATCATTATCTGATAAGGATGCTATAAATTGGGATGTTTTCAAACAGTTATTTCAGACCAGATTTGTTCATCCGAAGTATTTGGATAGTAAGAAGAATGAGTTCACAGACTTGAGGCACGGTAAGATGTCAGCCACCAAGTATCATCGAAGGTTCACAGACTTATCTCGTTATTGCCTTGAGACTGCTTCTAATCCCCGGGAAATGCTTCGTTTGTTTAAGAGGGGAATTTGCAAGAAATGGTGTACTATAGCAACCTCTACTCCTTGTGCTACTTACCAGGAGTGCTTCGAGGTCTTGCTTCGGATTGAAGATTCAGAGAATGCTCCTGACGATGAGGATAAGGAGGATGTTGGCAGGAATGTCTAGAGGTACAATAATAGGGGGCAATCATCACTTGGCCCAAGAAGGGCTCATAATTTTAAAATGAGTGGAAATAGCTCGGATCTTCGAGCGGGGGTTCTAACCCTCAGAGGGAAGGCAGATCCTTTGGTGGTTCTCATTTTCAGAATCAAGGAAACTCCAATAGTTCAAGTGTTAAGTTTTGTTGTAGGTGTAACACCCGTCACTATGGCGAGTGTAAAAGATGAAGCATATGATGTTTCACTTGCGGACAAACAGGGCATATGGCCTATAATTGTCCTCAAAATCAAAAGAATCAGCCTGCTAATCTATCATCTGCAGTCCCCTTACAGCAGCTTCCAACACTTGGTAATCATCAGCAGATAGGCCACGGTAGAGCTTTCCACTACCAAGGGGGCATAGCCTCGAGTCAGGGAGGACCATACCAGTATACACCTGAGGTTCCCTACTATCAGGGAGGCTATCAACTGACTCAGGGAGGTTATCCGCAGTTCCAGGGAGATTATACGCTGTATTAAGACGGTGGAGCACAAATGTATACTGGAGGACAATATCAGAATCTAGACGTAGCATCTAGCAGTGGAGGTTCAGTTAGACATGCAAATCTACCCCAACTGGGCCGAGGTAATCAGACTCAAGTAAATAGGGGTCGTGGAGGCAGGCAGTAAGTTTAAGGAAGAGTTAACAACATCACCATTCAGGATGCTCAGGCTAATCCGAATTTGATCATGGGTTCGTTGAATGTTCTAAGCCATTTTGCTAAAGTTTTAATTGATTATGGTGCTACACATTCAGTTATATCCCATAAGTTTGCTTAAACGACTCAACCACATCATACTTCACTCGACTATGAGTTGGAGTTCTCGATGCCTAGGGGTGAAATCTGTTAAGTTAGTTGGGAATATCAAGGATGTCCCATCCTTGTCGAAAATGTAGTAATGTCGGCTAATCTTATTCCTTTGGATATTGTTGATTTTGACGTTATCTTAGGCATGGATTGGTTACACTATAATCATGCCAGGTTGGACTGTTATGAGAAGGTTGTTACTTTTCACCAACCGGGCATGCCTACTGTCACGTTTATCGGTGAACGCAGTAGTTTAAAGCACAGAGTTATTACTGCCATGAAGGCGAAACGACTGTTGAGTAAAGGTTGTCAAGGATACTTAGCTCATGTTGTGCTAGCAGAGGAGACTACTGCATCTGTGGAAGATGTCGAAGTAGTTAGGCACTTTCCCGATGTTTTTCCCGAGGAATTACCTGGTTTACCCCCAGATCGTGAAGTGGAGTTCACCATCGATCTACTTCCAGGTACTAATCCTATTTCCCTTACACCTTACCGTATGGTTCCTACAGAGTTAAGGGAACTTAAAACTGATTTGCAAGAGTTAGTTGATAAGGGTTTCATTCAGCCAAGCATTTCCCTGTGAGGAGCTCCAGTTCTGTTTGTAAAGAAGAAAGAATGAACTTTGAGGTTGTGCATCGATTACAGGCAATTGAATCTGGTGACGATTAAAAACCGTTATCCGTTACCTCGTATTGATGACCTCTTTGACCAGCTTAAAGGTGTTTATGTGTTCTCAAAGATTGATCTGAGGTCTGGTTACTACCAATTGAAGATCAGAAGCGACGGCGTTCCGAAGACAGCTTTCAAAACTCGATATGGTTATTACGAGTTTCTTGTGATGCCATTTGGATTGACTATTGCACCAGCAGCTTTCATGAACCTGATGAATCAAGTATTCCATCCATACCTTGACAGGTTCGTCATTGTTTTCATAGATGACATTTTGGTGTATTCGAAGAACGAAACTGATCATGCCAGGCATCTGTATTTAGTTCTAAAGACGCTAAGGGCAAATCGGTTGTATGCTAAGTTCAGCAAATGTCAATTTTGGCTGGATCAAGTGTCATTCTTAGGGCACATGGTATCAACGCAGGGTGTGCTGGTGGATCCTCAGAAAGTAGCAACTATGGAAAATTGGGAACAACCTCAGACAGTTACCGAAATTCGAAGTTTTCTTGGTCTTGCTGGTTATTATCGACGCTTCGTGAAAGACTTTTCAACCATAGCACTACCTTTGATAAAGTTGACTAAAAAAAAAGTTCCATTTGTGTGGAGTGATGAGTGTGAGCAGAGTTTCTAGCAGTTGAAGTACCTTTTCACTCATGCACCTGTTTTAACATTTCCCGATGACAGTGGGAATTTCGAGATCTACAGTGATGTGTCTCTGAATGGTCTTGGATGTGTGTTAATACAACATGATAAAGTGATTGCTTATGCGTCGCGGCAGTTAAAGCCCCATGAGAAGAACTATCCTACTTATGATCTCGAGTTGGCAGCGATCATCTTTGCTTTAAAAATCTGGAGGCACTATCTTTATAAGGAAAAGTGTAAGATCTTCACTGATCACAAGAGCCTTAAGTATATCTTTAATCAGCCAAACCTCAATCTCTGGTAGCGGAGGTAGGTAGAGTTACTCAATGATTATGACTGAATCATTAAGTATCACCTAGGTCGTGCTAATTCGGCAGTTGATGCTCTTAGTAAGAAGTCTCATGGCCAACTTAATGCTCTTTATGCTAGTCATATTCCTCTTTGAAAGAAGGTCGTCGGGGGGCCCTAATTGCCAATTTTCAGGTCAGGCAAGTTCTATTAGATCGTGTTCTCGAAGCCCAAATGAACGACACAGAATCTCAGAAATTGATACAGGCAGTGTCAGACAGGAAAAAGAAGGACCTTTGGATTAGAGATCCTGATGACATGTTATGTAAGGTGAACAAATGTATGTACCAAATGTTGAGGAACTGAAAAGAGACATATTAGACGAAGCACATATTTTTGCTTATGCGATGCATCTAGAGAGCACCTAGATGTACGATACCATCCGACACTTCTATTATTGGCCAGGTATGAAAAGAGAGATTGTAGAGTATGTTAGCCGTTGTGCAATTTGCCAGCAGATTAAGGTAGAAAGGAAAAAACCGTTTGGATTGCTACAACCACTTCCGATACCTCAAAGGAAATGGGAAGATATTACAATGGATTTCATGTACAAATTACCTCGTACGTGAAATGGTTACGATGGTATCTGAGTGGTAGTTGATCGACTTACCAAGTCAGCACACTTCATACCCGTTCATGAAAATTACTCGTTAAGTTAGTTGGCCGAACGGTTCGTCTCTAAAGTGGTTAGGTACCACAGAGTTCCAATTAGTATCATTTCTGACCGGGATCCCCGATTTACTTCGAAGTTCTAGGTAGCTTTTCAGGAAGCTTTGGGATCGAGATTACTCTACAGCACCGCCAATCATCCTCAAACAGATGGGCAGTTAGAGAAAAATATCCAGACTTTGGAAGATATGTTGAGATCGTCAGTTCTACAATTTGGTGATGCTTGGCACAAACGTTTACCGTTGATAGAGTTTACGTACAACAATAGCTTCCATTCTAGTATTGGTATGACACCATTTGAAACGTTGTATGGGAAACCGTGTCGTACTCCATTTTGTTGGTCCGAGGTTGGTGAACAAGTTTTGGTGGGCCTTGAGATAGTGGATGAGACGACACAGAACATTCAGGTGATAAAGGCTAACCTGAAAGCAGCCCAGGATTGGCAGAAGAGTA